>NC_091295.1:11347241-11352241 GCF_038502225.1 Cherax quadricarinatus
GTGACATTAAACTGTGGTGCAGCCGATACGCCTTAAAACTAACACGCCAACCAAGAAATACACAAATATTGCATTGCATATACACAGAGTTTTACTTACATTTCAGTCTTTGGAGTTAAAGTTTAATGTATGTTAGTGTACTGAGCCCCGTGCAGTCAGATCTTAATTAGACTTAAGAAACGTGGCTGGGTAAAGGGGACCATCTCTTCACACACACTAGTGCTATTTATATCTCGCCTCCGCCGCCTCTCTTACTCTTTCCCCTCCCCACTTAATTAACAGTATAATTATAATTTAAATTGAAAATAAAATAATTTTTATTGCATTATTATTAATTATTTTTACGAAAGATTTCTAAATTAATTTTGCAACTAGAGTAACGCCACAGACTTCTGAGATGATTATGTTCCCGGAGAAGCGCTAAGCCCGTAGGGGTCATATAGCTCCTAGAGACTGGAAGAGAATCTTTGTTGGCGCAAGGCTAGAGAAGGGTAGTTCATCACCGTTATCAAGATACCGCCCACCCTTGAGAGGACAGCCTCCTCAGAGACTGGTAACTCCAGCGTAACTTTAACAGTCTTAGAGCAGCTTGTTTGTGCCTTAATACTGAACGTAAAGTTCCTTCTTAGCAGCTCCTCCTTCGATGGCATTACCATGAGGATGTATTATTAATGGTTTACAAAACTGACAACTAGCTGAATAAAACAAAGTGTGCAATACTTAACCATCTATATTGTGGAGATGTTTCACAAACCAGTAGTTTTATCAGTCCAATACCGAGAATAATACTGGAGACAGTGAAAGACGTGTGGTAGTAGTCCGAGGTGCCCAGTGCCTCAGTCTGAAACGGTGGTGATCGGTCTAACTTTCTTAAGGCTGCTACTGCTGTGATATACAAGTTTCTTTATGCATCTTTTTAAAGCTAACTTTTTGGCTGAGTGCTCATGTAGTATTCTCCTCTTTACTAAATTCCATAAACATGGTTGAAAATCGCCAAATAGGCCGCTGGATTATATATTTTGGCTTGGATCTAATTCCGCAAAAGTTGGTAGAAACTGTATATGTATACACCCTTCAAGAAGGGACGGGGGGAAGGTACATGGAAACTGGTGAAAGACTCTTGAATTGAGGAACTGGAGCTACCCTTCCCTTCGGATCAAACTTGATTGCATCCATTCTCCGGTCGCTGTATGACCTGTGTGAATTTAGCTCTTCATTTCAATAATAATTTGCTCAAGATGGTTCAGTTTCAGTCTTTAATTTATCCGTATAGTCATTTAATTTTAACACAAAAATTCACGCCCTAGTGAAAAATTGTGTCTACGAAACAGCGTGGTCAAACTCTGACTACTCAAGCCCAGCTTTGGCTACCTATCACTAGGTTGGGTGTTGCCTCAACTCGCTCCTCTATCTGATTCCACTTTAGTTTTGCACAAAGGCTTTTGCACATCCATATAAATCTTTAAACTTGGGAACATTCTTGATGTAATTGGCCATGATTAGCTAAATTTATCTTGTCTCACATTCCAGCTTCACTGAAGATGTTTAGAATGCTATGATTTCACATTGAAATATGAACAGTTCCGCGAGGAGGATTCAAACTATCACTACTCATGTCTAGTCTTGATTAAGCATCCTAGGGTGATGCCTTAGGCCGCTCCACTATCTGATTCTACATAACCTCGAGAAAAGGCTTTTACACCTCCAAATAGAATTAAATCCGAGAATATTATATATATATATAATGTCGTGCCGAATAGGCAAAACTTGCTATTTTGGCTTAAATAGCAACGCTCTTCTTGCTGAATAAGGCAAACGAAAATATGTTATATGCAGTAATTTCGCAAAAATCATTCTGAACCTAACGAAAAAAATGTATTACATTGTGTTTGTATAACTTATCTAAAATACATATTTGTTGAATTAGGCTAAATAAAATTGCGCTTGTTACAGTAAGGTTACGTAAGTTTTCTAAAGTTCTTTTTGTACTAAATTATTAATTTTTAAAAAAATATATCTTTAAACGTATAAGAGAAAATTTTAGAAAGGACTTAATTTTAAATAAGTTCTTGCTAGCAAAAACACTACTATGAACGTGTTTGCTCGGATTTTATCCTCTTTCCTGCAACATTGCAAGCTCCTGATGTGTTGATTGAGACACGAAAGGCCTAGAACTATCTTTCAACTCCCCCGTGTTTGTTTTGCATCTTGCATCACTTGTTCGCGATTTCTCGCATATGCATATATGTTATATATATATATATATATATATATATATATATATATATATATATATATATATATATATATATATATATATATATATATACATATATATATATATATATATATATATATATATATATATATATATATATATATATATATATGTCGTGCCGAATACGTAAAACTGGTCAATTAGCAAGAACTCATTTAAAATTAAGTCCTTTCTGAAATTTTCTCTTATACGTTTAAAGATATATTTTTTTCATTAATGTTAATGTAAACAATTTTAATTTTGCACCAAAAGAATCTTAGAAAACTTACCTAACCTTATTATAACAAGAGCAATTTATTTTAGCCTAGCCCTACTAAATACATTTTAAATACGTTTACAATAATTTACTACTAAACAAACACAATCAAATATATTTTTTTCGTTAGGTTCAGAATGATTTTGGCGAAATTATTGCATACACAAATTTTCACTTGTCCTATATGGCAAGATGAGCGTTGCTATTTAAGCCAAGATCGCAAGTTCTGCCTATTCGGAACGACATATATATATATATATATATATATATATATATATATATATATATATATATGTCGTGCCGAATAGGCAGAACTTGCGATCTTGGCTTAAATAGCAACGCTCATCTTGCCATATAGAACAAGCGAAAATTTGCGTATGCAATAATTTCGCCAAAATCATTCTGAACCTAACGAAAAAAATATATTTCACTGTGTTTGTTTAGTATTAAATTATTGTAAACAAATCTAAAATATATTTAGTTGGGTTAGGCTGAAATAAATTGTTCTTGTTATAATAAGGTTAGGTAAGTTTTCTAAGTCCCTTTTGGTGCAAAATTATAAATTTTTACATCAACATTAATGAAAAAAATGTATCTTTAAACGTACAAGAGAAAATTTTAGAAAGGACTTAATTTTAAATAAGTTCTTGCTAGCAAAAACACTACTATGAACGTGTTTGCTCGGATTTTATCCTCTTTCCTGCAACATTGCAAGCTCCTGATGTGTTGATTGAGACACGAAAGGCCTAGAACTATCTTTCAACTCCCCCGTGTTTGTTTTGCATCTTGCATCACTTGTTCGCGATTTCTCGCATATGCATATATGTTATATATATATATATATATATATATATATATATATATATATATATATATATATATATATAAGTATACACGATATGATGTAGGGCGAAATGACAGTAGTTTGTTGGATTATGTATTGGTAGATAAAAGACTGTTGAGTAGACTTCAGGATGTACATGTTTATAGAGGGGCCACAGATATATCAGATCACTTTCTAGTTGTAGCTACACTGAGAGTAAAAGGTAGATGGGATACAAGGAGAATAGAAGCATCAGGGAAGAGAGAGGTGAAGGTTTATAAACTAAAAGAGGAGGCAGTTAGGGTAAGATATAAACAGCTATTGGAGGATAGATGGGCTAATGAGAGCATAGGCAATGGGGTCGAAGAGGTATGGGGTAGGTTTAAAAATGTAGTGTTAGAGTGTTCAGCAGAAGTTTGTGGTTACAGGAAAGTGGGTGCAGGAGGGAAGAGGAGCGATTGGTGGAATGATGATGTAAAGAGAGTAGTAAGGGAGAAAAAGTTAGCATATGAGAAGTTTTTACAAAGTAGAAGTGATGCAAGGAGGGAAGAGTATATGGAGAAAAAGAGAGAGGTTAAGAGAGTGGTGAAGCAATGTAAAAAGAGAGCAAATGAGAGAGTGGGTGAGATGTTATCAACAAATTTTGTTGAAAATAAGAAAAAGTTTTGGAGTGAGATTAACAAGTTAAGAAAGCCTAGAGAACAAATGGATTTGTCAGTTAAAAATAGGAGAGGAGAGTTATTAAATGGAGAGTTAGAGGTATTGGGAAGATGGAAGGAATATTTTGAGGAATTGTTAAATGTTGATGAAGATAGGGAAGCTGTGATTTCGTGTATAGGGCAAGGAGGAATAACATCTTGTAGGAGTGAGGAAGAGCCAGTTGTGAGTGTGGGGGAAGTTCGTGAGGCAGTAGGTAAAATGAAAGGGGGTAAGGCAGCCGGGATTGATGGGATAAAGATAGAAATGTTAAAAGCAGGTGGGGATATAGTTTTGGAGTGGTTGGTGCAATTGTTTAATAAATGTATGGAAGAGGGTAAGGTACCTAGGGATTGGCAGAGAGCATGCATAGTTCCTTTGTATAAAGGCAAAGGGGATAAAAGAGAGTGCAAAAATTATAGGGGGATAAGTCTGTTGAGTGTACCTGGTAAAGTGTATGGTAGAGTTATAATTGAAAGAATTAAGAGTAAGACGGAGAATAGGATAGCAGATGAACAAGGAGGCTTTAGGAAAGGTAGGGGGTGTGTGGACCAGGTGTTTACAGTGAAACATATAAGTGAACAGTATTTAGATAAGGCTAAAGAGGTCTTTGTGGCATTTATGGATTTGGAAAAGGCGTATGACAGGGTGGATAGGGGGGCAATGTGGCAGATGTTGCAAGTGTATGGTGTAGGAGGTAGGTTACTGAAAGCAGTGAAGAGTTTTTACGAGGATAGTGAGGCTCAAGTTAGAGTATGTAGGAAAGAGGGAAAATTTTTTCCCAGTAAAAGTAGGACTTAGACAAGGATGTGTGATGTCACCGTGGTTGTTTAATATATTTATAGATGGGGTTGTAAGAGAAGTAAATGCGAGGGTCTTGGCAAGAGGCGTGGAGTTAAAAGATAAAGAATCACACACAAAGTGGGAGTTGTCACAGCTGCTCTTTG
>NC_091295.1:11357241-11382241 GCF_038502225.1 Cherax quadricarinatus
TTTCTCCTTCCATAACTGATCATTTAACATTACTGCTACCCCTTCCTTTGCTCTAACTCTCTCAGATACTCCAGATTTAATCCCATTTATTTCCCCCCACTGAAACTCTCCTACCCCCTTCAGCTTTGTTTCGCTTAGGGCCAGGACATCCAACTTCTTTTCATTCATAACATCAGCAATCATCTGTTTCTTGTCATCCGCACTACATCCACGCACATTTAAGCATCCCAGTTTTATAAAGTTTTTCTTCTTCTCTTTTTTAGTAAGTGTCTACAGGAGAAGGGGTTACTAGCCCATTGCTCCCGGCATTTTAGTCGCCTCATACGACACGCATGGCTTACGGAGGAAAGATTCTTTTCCACTTCCCCATGGACAATAGAAGAAATAAAGAAGAACAAGAGCTATTTAGAAAAAGGAGAAAAACCTAGATGTATGTATATATATATGCATGTGCGTGTCTGTGAAGTGTGACCAAAGTGAAAGTAGGAGTAGCAAGATATCCCTGTTATCTAGCGTGTTTATGAGACAGAAAAAGAAACCAGCAATCCTACCATCATGCAAAACAGTTACAGGTTTCTGTTTCACAGTCATCTGGCACGACATATATATATATATATATATATATATATATATATATATATATATATATATATATATATATATATATATATATATATATATATATATATATGTCGTGCCGAATAGGCAGAACTGGCGATCTTGGCTTAAATAGCAACGCTCATCTTGCTATATAGGACAAGTGAAAATTTGTGTATGCAATAATTTCGCCAAAATCATTCTGAACCTAACGAAAAAAATATATTTCACTGTGTTTGTTTAGTATTAAATTATTGTAAACAAATCTAAAATATATTTAGTTGGGTTAGGCTAAAATAAATTGCTCTTGTTATAATAAGGTTAGGTAAGTTTTCTAAGTTCCTTTTGGTGCAAAATTAAAAATTTTTACATCAACATTAATGAAAAATATATATCTTTAAACGTATAAGAGAAAATTTTAGAAAGGACTTAATTTTAAATGAGTTCTTGCTAATTGACCAGTTTTACATATTCGGCACGACATATATATATATATATATATATATATATATATATATATATATATATATATATATATATATATATATATATATATATATATATATATATATAAATGATTTTACCATGGTTAGTTTTGATGTTACTTCCTTGTTTACGAAAGTTCCTGTTGATGATTTATTAAGTTTCTTATCTGAAGAACTCGTTAATTATGGTTTACCATTGCCAGTTCCTACTATCATTAAACTTATTAAACTTTACGTTGTTGATGCAAAATTTGTATTTAATGATAAGTTTTACACTCAGAAGTTTGGTATTGCAATGGGAAATCCTCTTTCACCTGTTCTTAGTAACCTATACATGGAATTTTTTTGAAACAAGGTTGCTTAACACAATCCTCCCTAATAGAGCTAAATGGTTCAGATATGTTGATGATATTTTGTGTCTTATGCCCAAAAATGTAGATATACACCATTTTCTTGGAAAATTAAATAGCTTAGCCCATTCTATAAACCTTACTGTTGAGTTTGAGGAAAATAACTCATTGCCTTTTCTAGATGTTTTAATTATTAAGGGTAATAATGAATTCAGATTTAAAATTTACAGAAAACCTACAAATAACTGTTCCTATGTACACTATTATTCTTCATATCATCCGGGGGTATGGTTTATATCATCAGTGTTTTTTAGAGTTTTGCGTATTTGTAGTCCAGAGTTCATAGATGGAGATATTCAAAATTTATGAAATAGCTAATGATCTGAAATACCCAAGAAACGTAATTGATAAATCTTTTGAAATTGCTAGAAATACTTTTTGCAATCCAAAAAGGGACAACCAGCCTTATTCAACTAAAAATATGTTGGTCCTCCCTTACCATGAAAACTTGGTTGATATGCCTTCTCTTCTTAAGACTTTTAATATCAAAGTTGTATTTAAAAATCTTGATACAGTAAAAAAAAATTTTGATAAAGAATTCCCCCCCAAAATACTGACTGATGTGTCTATAAGATTCCTTGTAAAATTTCCGATAAAGTTTATTACAGTCAAACTGGTGAAAGTCTCTAAGATTAAAACAACATAAATATAGCATTAGAACTGGACAAGATTCCAATGCTCTATTTATTCATGTGAGAGATTTTAACCACCCAATTGATTTTCAAAAAGTTGAGAAAGTTGTATCATGCAAGTCCATTGTCGACAGGAATATAACTGAATCTTGTGTCATAAAAAGCAGTTTTGACAATAATATGAATATTTCCTTTGGTTTATTTAAATTAAATCCATTTATAATTGACAGAATTTGGGAAGAAATTAATAATACATTGGACAAATAATAAATCTTAATTCTTGGGTAGAATAGTTTGTGGGTTGCGTGAAAGACCTGTCTAGTTTGGCCAGCAGGCCTGTTGCAGTGTTCTCTTTCTTATGAGTCGTGCATCAGATATTGCTTTGTTGTGGGATGTGATGGTGAGGTGTGGTCTAGACCCTTTATATGCCTTCCTTTGATGCACTATTAAAAGTAGTGTATGTATAATGTTCGCCAAGACCTTAGTCCTGGCACGGGTCTCAATCTTGCGATAACCCGTCTCTGGCTCCCGAGGGAGAAAAGTTTCTACAATGATGCGACGTATGGTGCTCAAGCACTCCTCTGGTAAGTTCATCTGGTGCATCTCATAAGCAACAACATCATCGTATGTACTCCTAACTGTGGATACTAGCGAGGTGGAGGATATGTTATCATGGGTAACAGCTTATCTGGTTCGTTGACTCCATGGTACACTAGTGTGGCCGCAGTCATCTCTGGGTCCTCTTCGGGAGGGGATATCAGCGCTAGTTGCCTGCGGAGTGTCTCAGTAACTTGGCACTCCAGAAGATACTGTGTTAGGGGGCGCTGGACAACATGCTGGCAGTACTGGCACATCTCCTCAGCCAACACCTGAAACCCATTCTCTTTGCTGACGACACGACTTACGTCATCTCCCCCCTAATCTTGCCACCCTCAACACCATTGTCAACGAGGAGCTGCTCAAAATTCTGACTTGGATGAGAGCCAATAAACTTACACTTAACACTGACAAAACCTACTACATTATGTTTGGTAGCAGAGTAGGTGTTGCGCAACTTAACATTAAGATCGACAACACTCTAATTGCCAGACATAATGAGGGCAAATTCTTAGGTCTATATCTCTACAACAACCTAAATTTCAGTACCCATATCCAACACATTACAAAAAAAGTATCCAAAACGGTGGGGGATCCTCTCCAAGATACGATATTACCACAAGCTGCCCTTCTCACACTATACCATTCACTCATTTATCCATACCTTACCTATGCTATTTGTGCTTGGGGATCAACTGCAGCAACACATCTAAAGCCAATAATAACCCAACAAAAAGCCACAGTAAGAATAATCACTAAATCCCATCCCTGGCAACACACCCCCCCACTCTTCATAGATCTAAACTTACTCCCTGTTCAGAACATCCAGACTTACTACTGTGCAATCGAGAGTAACCTGTAACTGTTGAAAGTTTTGGCCATGCTGTAAGGTGGCATACCTGAAATCTTTCCTACAAGAATTTGTGGTTTTTTGGTATGCTTTAAGGATTGCCTTCTTAAGTATTTTATAATTACATATATCCTGCGACAAAGTTGCATAGATATTCAAAGCTGTACCGGAAAATAACATACCTAACCTGGTAGCCCAGGTGTCAGTTGGCCATTCACAAAGGGTTGCGGTATTTTCAAACCTAATAATGTATGAAGTTATGTCTTCACCCTCTGGGAAGGGAGGTAAATTAGGTGTTGGACTATGTGGACTAGCTGTATGATGCTCAGTTACTCCTTCCTCTAATTGCTGTTGTGTAAAAATTAACTTCACATCTTCTAATTCAAGGCATGCTCTCTCTACCTCATGATCTTTTTCTCTCTCTCTTAACTCATGTTCTCTATCTTTTGCTTTTTCCTCAAGTTCTCTTAATTTAACTTGTTCCTCATGTATTTTAGCTTGTTCCTCACGTACTTTAGCTCTTTCCTCACGATCAAGTCTATCATGCTCCCTTTTCTCCTCTCTTTCTCTTTCTAACTGTCTTTCTTGATTTTCTCTTTCAATTCGATCTCTCTCCTTTTTCTCTTCTCTCTCTCTTCTCTCACTTTTTTTTTTTTTTTTTTTTTTTTTACACAGGGTTTGACAAGGTTAAGGATCCCTAGCTTTATTGACAGCTATATTACAGGTTAAGGATTCCTAACTTTATTGGCAAGCTAAGAGCTGTTACCTACATCAGCTCATTTGAAAGCATTTTTATTGTTATGAGACATACAAGTACGGAACAGGATGAAGTTGGAGCCATCTGTGGGCCAGCATTTTCATTTGATCAACTGACTTTATCTCTCTCTCTCTCTCTCTCTCTCTCTCTCTCTCTCTCTCTCTCTCTCTCTTTTCTCTCTTCTCTTTCTCTTTCCAACTGTCTCTCTTCTCTCTCAATTCTTTCTCTTTCATTTCTTTCCTGGATCTTAGCGCTAATGAAGGCTTTTAAATTTTTCCCCGTTATTCCTAACTTACTCCCAGCGTTCATCCAAAACTGGTATTCCTCCATACTTGCAAGAATAACTTTTTAAACTACTGGGGGGATTATTATTATTATTATAATCAAGGGGGAAGCGCTAAACCCGGAGGATTATACAGCGCCTGGGGGGGGGGGATGTGGAAGGCATTCAGGCTTAATTCGGGGAACTGGAGCACAGATCCAATTCCCTAAATCAAGAGCCCCTCACCAACATCAAGGAACCTTCCTTGAGGGGAACTACTACTGGGGGGAAATGAAACGGATATATCAAAGAAAACGGAGGGTTCAATTCCTGCTCCGCTCAAACTAAATAAATCGGAGGGTTCGATCCCTGCTTCGATTAAACAGTATGTATGAAAGAAAACGGAGGGCTCTATGCCGGCTCCGACCAAACAGTAAGTTGAATGGGGTCCCTTGACCATTCAATCTTCTCACCAACAAATCAAGAGTGTCCTACAACAGTTCCCTTGATATAATAAATAGAACCCAATGAAACAACTTGTCACTGGAAAATCTCGGGTCCCTAGAGTCTATTCCTCCAAATCGTTTCAAGCTCAAAAATAAAGGTGATAGAAATAACTAGTATATCCTGCCTTGACTTGACTTACAATAAATTGAGACTATAACAATCCCAAATATTTTAAATACCTGCACTGTAGTCCTACCATAGAGAATGATTACTCATGGCTGATGGTAGCCGTCTCTGGTATGCGGCGTTGAAGTCCAATAGTAGATTCGAGATGGAGTCGAATCTTGATCCAGTCGAGTGATCATGGCAATGTCGCCACTTGTGAAGGCTTACTCAGCCCTGTAAGATCTTCAGTTGGTCTTACCAAGGCTGGCTCCTCCTTAGGAAAATTAATGAATAGAAAAAAGAACAATAACCTTCTAATATAAACACTATTGTTAGAATTGAAAATATAAAACATTTAAATATGAACTTTTATCCTACTTGAAAGAAAAATGAAATATAAAAATGATATCTGAATTCAACGCTAATATGTACAATTAGACTGGTGTGTCTGGTTGATGTTGTTGACACTGCGCATTGTAGAAATTGTAGCCGTTGCTGATGATGTGGGGGGGTCACAGCTGTTGAGTGACAACCCAGCGACTAGTTCGTCACAGAGTCTCTAGCCTTGAATAATCCGTCAAAATGATAGGAACGCAGGTCTTTCACCACTGCAAAGATGAGGGGTAGTTGCCTGGGGTTGGCTACACTTATCAGGTATGTAGATAAAAAAGAGACGTCCCAGAACTCGTGTGACGTTCGTCTCCTTCAACACTGTTTCTTTGGTTGCCAGATGACCCAAGCTGACATTCCAAGCTAGAAAGAGACCAAAAGTTACACACTGCTTAAGAAATCACTCTCCATGATAAGTAAAGCATTTAAAAGACTGGTGAAGATTGAAATGCAAAACCTGGAAATCAAAACAGAATGAACTACGTCTTAGAATTGGTTAAAAGTGAAGCTTTTAACCAACATATCCATTAAAAACAGGAGCAGAGGCTTTTACTTACAGATGTGTTGGGAGCTGTGAGTCAAGTGATTACCATTTGGTCGGAGCCCCACACGTCACCTTTCCGGGTGTAGAAAAAGGCGGGGGGGGGGGATAGCGGGAGCTAGATTGATCCTACCTTTACAAGCAGACGGGCAATCAAACTATCGCCACCATATACTCGCTCGCTACTCCTATCTGTTGAACCTTTCCCTCACATGCAGTGTCTGACAGAGTGAACATTAAAATGGTATACAATACCGACAGGTTGTTAGGTAAGTCACATATGCAACAGTTAGGTATCTTTATTTCGAAACGTTTCGCCTACACAGTGGGCATTTTCACTCGAGTACAGAAAAGTTGATAGAAGCAGAAGAGACGTGAAGACGATGTAATCAGTCCATCACACTTGAAGTTTTGAGGTGGTCAGTCCCTCAGTCTGGAGAAGAGTATTGTTCCATAATCTGAAACAGGAATGTAGATGAATGGTTCAGAGAACCGACAAGTTGATAAATTAGACACATGTGCAACATTGGGTATCTTTAATGAGGAAACGTTTCGCCACACATCGACTCAGCCTTGAGTAGATGTGGTCAGTCCATCAATCTTGAAAAAATACAGCATATGTGTGAAGACCTACTTCCACATTGAACAAATGTGATACCACTAGGACTGCTGCACCTCTCCTGCTTACAATATATAGGCTACTTCTAAACACATATGCTGTATTCTTTTCAAGATTGATGGACTGACCACATCGACTCAAGGCTGAGGGACTGATTACCTCAAACTCCTCCTGTTTTTCACTGTTCTCCTTTGTATGGACTGTTGAAGCCACTGTGTGGCGAAACGTTTCCTCATTAAAGATACCCAATGTGAAAGTTTAGACACATGTGCAACATCTGGATATCTAACTGTAGACGTTTCGCCATCCAGTGGTTTTATCAATACAGATTCTAGGACATAATTAGAAGACAGTAGAACTATATACAAAAGATGAGGTAATCAGTCCCTCAGTCTTGGAGTTAGTCTTCACAGCATCGTGGTGGTGGAGAATCTGGAGCAAAGGCAAGAAGATTGGCGGTTATATAGACGTCAGTGGAGTCAGTGGATAGGGATGTGTAGCAGACGAGGGCATAGTCATTGGTAGGCGGGATTTCCCTGTGGAAGTAGGTCCTACCCAAAGGGATGGGTTAGTTGTATTAGCCGTGAAGAAGGCCTTGTAGATGTCCTCTGAACCAAGAGGGACTGATTACCTCATCTTTTGCATATAGTTCTACTGTCTTCTAATTATGTCCTAGAATCTGTATTGATAAAGCCAATGGATGGCGAAACGTCTACAATAAAGATATCCAGATATTGCACATGTGTCTTAACTTTCATATTGTCGGTATTTTATACCTTGCACAACTTGTCAGACACTGCAACATCGTGGAATCTTGGTTCAGAAGACATTCTCAGCAAACCTCTCATTTCTGGGGAGCTGGAAATGTAATTGTTGACAAACTTGTATTTGTACTTGTATGTAACCATCGAAGCAACTAATAAAAAATGGGTGGTAGATAAAATCAATCAGACGATCACAGGGAGAAAACACAAGGTATTTTACTAAAACTTCTTAATTTTCTTTTTCTGTGATGCTGGTAAAGGGGCCCTGATCTATGGAATCAGAGCTCATCATCCACTCTTTCGATCAGATCTTATTACCTCTCATACCCAGGCGCTGCATGACCACTACTGCTCACTGAATCTTAACAGATTCAGCACTGTTGCTGAATTCAAATATATATTCCTAAACATTAAGGTTAGGCTCCAGCTCATGTGTAAATCACATTTTGCAGAAAGACCAACCTTTCAGATAGAGGTACCTTAATGCTAGTGAAAGGCTCTTGTTCCAAAGAATTGAAGCTATCTTCTTCCACGAATCAAATCTCATTAACCTCATTCCTCAGATGACTAACAACGTGGTCACAGAGACTATGTATCCACAACTCTGGGTCAGGACGTGAGAGACTCGGGTATCGTGAACAAACACTTGTATACATGCATCAAAACACTTAAGGAAATGGAAAAACGGCATTTGCCAAACGCCTTCACATAAAATATGGGAAAGTGCTTGAAAAGTTTCGCTTTTCAATTTTCTTAAGTGGTTTTTCTGGTTTAGCTGCTGCATGATTGTTTAAGAATTGTTCACTTTTGGCTACAAACATAAATATTGGCTGTCATTCTATAGGACCTCCTGAAGGATGTCAATTGTGGCGACTTGCAGGAAAAATCCAACATGCATTCAATTGTTTGCATAAATTACCACACGTGAATTCTTAAAATGAACATAAAATCGTTCTAAGACTACATATCTATCGTGCATAACATATACAAGCATAATAATAATTCTGGAGTAAGACATGCATTAATTGCACCATTAAAGACGTGCTCAAGCGAGACCAAGTATATTGACGATATATCTTACTTTCTGTGATGAATGGTTTGAAAAACCGACAAGTTGAAGATTGAGACACTTATGCAGCATATGGAAATCTTTATTCAGGAAACGTTTCGCCACACAGTGGCTTCATCAGTCCAATACAAAGAGGAAGGCGTAAGGAGAGGAGGAGAATGAGGTAATCAGTCCCTCAACCTGGAGTCGATGTGTTCAGTCCATCAATCTTGTAGAATGTACAGCATAGGGCCGAAGACGTGGCTTATATACTGTAGTGAGGTGACGTGAAGCAGATGGAGGCGGTACCACTATAATGGTACCACTATAATGGTACCACTATGACCCCGCCTCCATCTGCTTCACGTCACCTCACTACAGTATATAAGCCACGTCTACGGCCCTATGCTGTACATTCTACAAGATTGATGGACTGAACACATCGACTCCAGGTTGAGGGACTGATTACCTCATTCTCCTCCTCTCCTTACGCCTTCCTCTTTGTATTGGACTGATGAAGCCACTGTGTGGCGACACGTTTCCTGAATAAAGATTTCCATATGCTGCATAAGTGTCTCAATCTTCATCTTACTTTCTACTGTGGGTTATTTCAGTAAAATATAATTTCAAATATAACTATGCAGGACAAGCCACGGGGAGGGGGGGGGGTGGAAATCTTTAGCTCAAGTACTTGCACACTTCTCAGGTGTCATCAGGAGCTGTGCAATGTTGCAAGGGAGCAACGAAAGCAGGGAGAGAGGTATATATATACGTATATATATAAATATATATATGTATATATATATGTATATATATATATATATATATATATATATATATATATATATATATATATATATATATATATATATATATATATATATATATATATATATATATATATATATATATATATATATATATATATATATATATATATATATATATATATATATATATATATATATATATATATATCTTTCTTTCTTTTTTCAACACACCGGCTGTATCCCACCGAGGCGGGGTGGCCTAAAAGGAAAAACGAAAGTTTCTCCTTTTGCATTTAGTAATATATACAGGAGAAGAGGTTACTAGCCCCTTGCTCCCAGCATTTTAGTCGCCTCTTACAACACGCATGGCTTACGGAGGAAGAATTCTGTTCCACTTCCCCATGGAGGATATATATATATATATATATATATATATATATATATATATATATATATATATATATATATATATATATATACATATATATATATATATATACATATATATATAAATATATATATGTTTTCACGGTCGCTCTTACGTGCTAGAACTTTAATTTGTGTCATCAATCCTATACGATACATCCCTCTAGCGCCTGGAACCAATCTTGGGCGGAAAACATTATATACTGAGTCAAAAAAGGAGAATTAGTGTGCACTACCTAGCAGAGTTTACTGCCAGAGGGGAATCATAGGCCTGTGTCCCGTGTGAAAAAAATAATAATAATTGAACTTTTCGTGTCAGAGGAAAGAAAGTCTCCCTGATAACATTGAGTATACATAGTGTATAGTGTATACTACAGTGGCTCCCTAGTATATTGATGATAAAGGCTAAAGTGCCATTTGAAAACAGGTGAATTTGTAAATGAAGTGATAAGCCTATAGAGGCAGGTGCCAGAAGTCGCCAGAAACTTACCACAGGTCAGCTGTTTTTAATAATCTTCCTGGCTTGCTAGTGTACTCGCATATAATCTAGTGATACCAGTGAATAGCAGAATACAGTGTTGTAGTAGCAACTAACCAGTATTATAATGGTACTTAGTGGAGTGGAGTGACTTTCATTAGTTTCTTTTTTCTTGAAATACGAGACGTTACTGTGAATTTCATATAACCTGTAGTTACCAGCGGTCGCAATATACACAACGAGAAGCAATTATTACTACAGAAAAAGCGTCCTTCCTCCAAAATTTCCACCAGTCAACTATAGTGATAATATAGCATTTATTGTGGTGGAGACGGAAAAAAAAATAGAAAAGCTAGATACAGCGATTGATAAACAAGGGTTGAGGTCGACCGTTCGTCATTGTAGGAGTTGCCAGCAGTCACCGGTTTCTTCAACACGCAAGTTATACTTTTATATCAATCAAATCACATATTACTCGGGTAGATAATTTCCAGTAGATCCTTCATTTGTTAGCTCAAATCACCGACCAGTATGTTTTAAATAAGTGACCCACTGATCAGATCAGATCGACTGGTCCGAACCCTTGACTGGTCCGAACCCTTGACTGGTCCGAACCCTTGACTGGTCCGAACCCTTGACTGGTTTCAAACGGTTTCGTTGGACAATAAAGCAGACTGTAAACGGATGGGGTTGTAGGCGCCCTTATAAACACAAACATTAAATATAAATCAGGAACGTGCACGGTAAGCTGTCCAATATACAAAAACAGTTAGAAACAGAAAAACAAATAGCTAGAGCTTCATTTAAGGAGGTTATTAATAGAATATTCAAGAGGTTGCTAGTAGAATTGCAGTAAATCAACCATTCAAATCATTATGAAGCTGTGTGTAGTCTGTGGTCAGTCAAACAAACGGGCTTCCACATGGGTAAATTGTCATTTTTGTGGAAATTGGTGTCACGCCCCTTGTGCAGATATCCAAGAACTAGCTACAAGCAGTGTTAAAACAGGGAAGTGTTTTTGGGTATGCCCAAATGAGATAAATCTGTGGACTAAAATCACAAGGGTATTAAAAGAGGACAACATCAAAGCTGCTTTCATAGAAAACCTGGAAGCTTTCTACAACAGATGGGAACATAAAAAGTCTGGGCTGAATGGTACTGCCCTTGATACTGGCCATGTAGTCAGAAACTGTAAGGCTGGAGATGAAGTCCTGGTAGTCAGTAAATGTGGGGCTGATAGTGCTGTCCTGGGAGACAGTAATGGTGAAGCTGGAGGTGCTGTCCTGGGAGACAGTAATGGTGAAGCTGGAGATGCTGTCCTGGGAGACAGTAATGGTGAAGCTGGAGATTTTGTCCAGGTAGTCGGGAATTATACGCAGGAAGGAATACATATAAATGACCTCATAGGGGACAGGAGCCATAGTAGGGAAACAAGTGTAGTCAAAGATAAGATAAAACCAATATTGCAAACTAGAAATACCGCAGGAAATAGCAAACAAGAGGACTCCACTAGCAATAGTGAGGATATATTACCAAAAACAACTGGTGGGAGCTCCATTGTTGGTGCTAGGGAGGATAGAAGTAAGACAGGGAAACATGCACCAACAGGGAATACAGTCACAGAAACCCAAGGCAAACGGAAACCAAGCCTGTGCACATACTATGCACTTGGTATCTGCTGGCATAGGAAATCTGGAAAAACAGACGGGACGTGCAACTATGACCACCCTAGAAAATGCCGTGCCCATATGACAACAGGAAAGTGCAAACTCCCTTCCTGTAAGCTTTTTCACCCTGAACTGTGTACCTCTTCAGTACAGGAAAGACTGTGCTATAACTTAAATTGCCAGGCACACCATCTAAAGGGGACAAAAAGATACAAAACATCCAGGCCATGGGAAAACCTGGGTAGCCACAGCCACTCAAGAGGGAGAGGTTTTTTAGTGCCAGGAAGGAAAAAAAACTGGCAGGAAATGGCAGAAATCGTAAACCAAATCCAGTCATTCCTGGAGTGGAACCACAGTCGATGGCCTCCACTCCAAACCAACAGATACAGATACTAATGCCGGAAAAAAAATCCCCCCCCCAGTACCAACAATACCACCAGTCCGATAACATTCTTCTTTGCAAATATACAGGGTCTAAAGCCAGCAACAAACAACAAAATACCTTTCATCCGTGGACTGCTTGCAGAGGCAAAGGCAATGTTCGCGGCTTTCACTGAGACCCACATAAAGGATCACTTGGACAACGAAATATGGATCCCAGGTTACAACCTATACAGATGTGACAGAGTGAACAGGCAAAAGGGGGGGGGGGGGTTGGCCTGTACATTGCAGAGTCACTTGTTTGCACAGAACTGCTTAATGCCTCAAATGATGTAGTGGAAGTTTTAGCAGTAAAGGTCGAGAACCAAAACCTAGTCATTGTGGTAGTCTACAAGCCTCCGGATGCAACATCCCAGCAATTCCAGGAACAGCTGTTAAAAATTGACCACTGCCTGGAAAATCTTCCAGCTCCTGCACCCAACATCTTGCTCCTGGGGGATTTCAACTTAAGGCACCTAAAATGGAGGAATATAGCAAATAATAACACCAGTAATAACACCAGGAGGCAGCTCTGACGAGAACACACACACACGAGCTTTTAAATCTCTGCACAAAATTCAATTTAAACCAGCAAATAATAGAGCCTACTAGACTGGAGAATACACTAGACCTCATCTTCACTAACAATGATGATCTGATACGAAATGTCACCATATCAAAAACAATATACTCAGATCACAACATAATTGAGGTTCAGACATGTATGCGTGGAGCCCCAGACCGACATAATGAGACTAGTCACGAGGGAGCATTCACCAAATTCAACTTCAATAACAAAAACATAAAGTGGGACCAAGTAAACCAAGTCCTAACCGATATAAGCTGGGAAGATATACTAAGCAACACAGACCCCAACTTATGCCTAGAACAGATTAACTCGGTGGCACTCGATGTATGCATAAGGCTTATTCCTCTAAGAAAAAGGAGGAGTAGATGTAAAATAGAAAGAGACAGGCGCTCCCTTTACAGGCGACAGAAAAGAATAACAGAGCGGCTAAAAGAGGTCAATATATCAAGATAGCAAGCATCGAACTTAAGCTAAAAGAATCCTTTAGGAGTCAGGAATCGCGGGAAGAACTAAAAGCCATAAATGAAATCGAAAGAAACCCAAAGTATTTCTTCTCCTATGCCAAATCAAAATCGAGAACAACGTCCAGGATTGGGCCCCTACTTAAACAAGATGGGTCCTACACAGATGACAGCAAGGAAATAAGTGAGCTACTCAAGTCCCAATATGACTCAGTTTTTAGCAAGCCGCTAACCAGACTGAGAGTCGAAGATCAAAATGAATTTTTTATGAGAGAGCCACAAAATTTGATTAACACAAGCCTATCCGATGTTATCCTGACGTCAAATGACTTCGAACAGGCGATAAATGACATGCCCATGCACTCTGCCCCAGGGCCAGACTCATGGAACTCTGTGTTCATCAAGAACTGCAAAAAGCCCCTATCACGAGCCTTTTCCATCCTATGGAGAGGGAGCATGGACACGGGGGTCGTCCCACAGTTACTAAAAACAACAGACATAGCCCCACTCCACAAAGGGGGCAGTAAAGCAACAACAAAGAACTACAGACCAATAGCACTAACATCCCATATCATAAAAATCTTTGAAAGGGTCCTAAGAAGCAAGATCACCACCCATCTAGAAACCCATCAGTTACACAACCCAGGGCAACATGGGTTTAGAACAGGTCGCTCCTGTCTGTCTCAACTATTGGATCACTACGACAAGGTCCTAAATGGACTAGAAGACAAAAAGAATGCAGATGTAATATATACAGATTTTGCAAAAGCCTTCGACAAGTGTGACCATGGCGTAATAGCGCACAAAATGTGTGCTAAAGGATTAACAGGAAAAGTCGGTCGATGGATCTATAATTTCCTCACTAACAGAACACAGAGAGTAGTCGTCAACAGAGTAAAGTCCGAGGCAGCTACGGTGAAAAGCTCTGTTCCACAAGGCACAGTACTCGCTCCCATCTTGTTCCTCATCCTCATATCCGACATAGACAAGGATGTCAGCCACAGCACCGTGTCTTCCTTTGCAGATGACACCCGAATCTGCATGACAGTGTCTTCCATTGCAGACACTGCAAGGCTCCAGGCGGACATCAACCAAATCTTTCAGTGGGCTGCAGAAAACAATATGAAGTTCAACGATGAGAAATTTCAATTACTCAGATATGGTAAACATGAGGAAATTAAATCTTCATCAGAGTACAAAACAAATTCTGGCCACAAAATAGAGCGAAACACCAATGTCAAAGACCTGGGAGTGATCATGTCGGAGGATCTCACCTTCAAGGACCATAACATTGTATCAATTGCATCTGCTAGAAAAATGACAGGATGGATAATGAGAACCTTCAAAACTAGGGAGGCCAAGCCCATGATGACACTCTTCAGGTCACTTGTTCTATCTAGGCTGGAATATTGCTGCACACTAACAGCACCTTTCAAGGCATGTGAAATTGCCGACCTAGAAAATGTACAGAGAACTTTCACGGCGCGCATAACGGAGATAAAACACCTCAATTACTGGGAGCGCTTGAGGTTCCTAAACCTGTATTCCCTGGAACGCAGGAGGGAGAGATACATGATTATATACACCTGGAAAATCCTAGAGGGACTAGTACCGAACTTGCACACGAAAATCACTCACTACGAAAGCAAAAGACTTGGCAGACGATGCACGATCCCCCCAATGAAAAGCAGGGGTGTCACTAGCACGTTAAGAGACCATACAATAAGTGTCAGGGGCCCGAGACTGTTCAACTGCCTCCCAGCACACATAAGGGGGATTACCAACAGACCCCTGGCAGTCTTCAAGCTGGCACTGGACAAGCACCTAAAGTCAGTTCCTGATCAGCCGGGCTGTGGCTCGTACGTTGGTTTGCGTGCAGCCAGCAGCAACAGCCTGGTTGATCAGGCTCTGATCCACCAGGAGGCCTGGTCACAGACCGGGCCGCGGGGACGTTGACCCCCGAACTCTCTCCAGGTAAACTCCAGGTAAACTCCAGGTATGTCGTGCCGAATATGTAAAACTGGTCAATTAGCAAGAACTCATTTAAAATCAAGTCCTTTCTGAAATTTTCTCTTATACGTTTAAAGATGTATTTTTTTCATTAATGTTCATGTAAAAAATTTTAATTTTGCACCAAAAGAATCTTAGAAAACTTACCTAACCTTATTATAACAAGAACAATTTATTTTAGCCTAACCCAACTAAATATATTTTAAATACGTTTACAATAATTTAATACTAAACAAACACAATCAAATGTATTTTTTTCGTTAGGTTCAGAATGATTTTGGCGAAATTATTGCATACACAAATTTTCACTTGTCCTATATGGCAAGATGAGCGTTGCTATTTAAGCCAAGATCGCAAGTTCTGCCTATTCGGCACGACATATATATATATATATATATATATATATATATATATATATATCGAGCCGAATAGGTAAAAACTGGTAAATTAGCAAGAACTCATTTAAAATATCCTTTCGGAAATTTTCTCTTATACGTTTAAAGATATATTTTTTTCATTAATGTTAATGCAGAAATTTTTAATTTTGCACCAAAAGAATCTTAGAAAACTTACCTAACCTTATCATAACAAGAGCAATTTATTTTAGCCTAACCCAACTAAATATATTTTAAATACGTTTACAATAATTTAGTACTAAACAAACACAATCAAATATATTTTTTTTCATTAGGTTCAGAATGATTTGGCGAAATTATTGCATACACAAATTTTCACTTGTCCTATATGGCAAGATGAGCGTTGCTATTTAAGCCAAGATCGCAAGTTCTGCCTATTCGGCACGACATATATATATATATATATATATATATATATATATATATATATATATATATATATATATATATATATATATATATTAAATATGTACAAGCGCTATATAACTGTTTGATAAGCACTGTATTTATTGAATTATAGGCAATGAAATATCTTCTGTAGATATAGTGAGCAGCTACAAAACTACCTCTAAAAGTTGCCTCCTCCCTCAAAGGAGGTGCCTTAATGCCATTGAGTCTCTAGATCCAAGTAAATGGATCTGTCTTCTTGGATCAAACCTGACTGCGCTGTATGATCCCATTTAACACACCCCGATTTTAACAGTTCAAATCAGAAATACAAAAATCATGAATGCTGAGAGCAGCGCCAGGGGCACTGCGCCAGGGGCACTGCGCCAGGGGCACGTACACTAGCCATTTCATGTTCACACTGCTCTACAAACCGGTTCTTACGTACCGATATTTTCTCTGGAGAGAACAAGCCTAAGCCTCTCGTGTATCCAGCAGAGCCTCTCGTGTATCCAGCAGAGCCTCTCGTGTATCCAGCAGAGCCTCTCGTGTATGCAGCAGAGCCTCTCGTGTATCCAGCAGTCAAAGCGTTCACACACAGGAGCAGGTTACAAGATTTAAGCTTTAAACCTTGTGAAGTCGACCAGCTAGAAAGCCTTCCAATGCTATATAACTTATCGGGACTTAATGTTGGAAAAGAAATTGACGACTGTAAAAAATTAAGCTTCTTTGCACACTGCATGTCACTTAGAATAAAATTCAACGTTGCTTAAAATGGTAAACATAAGTTAGGACTTAAATAATGTGAAAAAAGCTTAACAGATCTTTATAGAAGAGGAAGGTCTCAGTGTAGTGACCAAGGTTCCGCGGGTAAACATCAGATATATCTTTACATTTTCTCAGTTGTAAGCGTAGACAAACAGATAATCCAGCCATTTTCAGGAGTGACGACCTGAAAAACTATTTTAACCTGTGAAAACAAAAGCTACACAGTGTCAGATTCCTAGTGTTTTTCTGTAAATTGGAAACACTTCGGGATGGAGGAGACATGATCACACATTTGATGAACATCCACGACTGAGAGACGTGTATGAAGAGTTAAGTGATGAGGCACTCCATCTTGTCAAAGCATTCAAACGTTCGACAAAAATATTAAGGAAACAGTCCTGTTTCTCAGACTGATTGAAACAATGTCTGGACAAAACTGTGCCACACTCCTTGGTTGCCTTGTTAACAGTACTAATGAAAGGACACTTACCGTCGACCAACAAGTAAGATTAAATTTCTGCAAAGATTTTTGTATAAATCAAGATACACGCCTTTCTTTCTCCCCCTCCTTCCCTCCCTCCCTCCCTCCCTCCCTCTATCCCTCCCTTACATTCTTCTCTCCCCCTCACTCCCCACACAGTGATACACAGTGACAGTCGACGCATCTGTTTCCTCAGACCTAGTCAACATTGCCTGCTCTAAATTTGAAGATGACTATGTACATCCATCAAATCTGGGGAAATCTGTTTACGACAGAAGAAACATCTGCTGTACAGTTGTCCGGTGTTCAGGTTATGCAACTGGAATCTCTCTTTTTTCAACGCCCTGCCTCAAATGGTTTTTTAACTCAGGCATATGTAAAAAATATATATAGAAGTTGCAAAACTCCCTAAATTCAATACCCACGAGTCTCCCAATCATTTTAAGGTCACTATTTCATCCAGATATTTCTGTTTATGAATCGAAGTAAAATGTTTTGGAGGAAAAAAATCCCTTGATAATTAGTTTAGATTTAATTTTTTTTATATAAAATATTGAAGTTTAATAGAGCAAAAAGAATTTTAGGTTAAATTGAACTGTCATTCTCTATAATTGATCACTAAAAATTTTAGGGATTATGGAGGAGTTGATTTTTTTTTTTTCGCATACAGGTTGACCCAAAGAAGAAGAGACAACACTTTTGCCATCACTTACTCAATCACCGTCTTGCCAGAGGCGCTCCTACGCTACACTTCAGATGTTCCTGCAAACTGCAGTAATCCCACCCCTCCCTCAGAGTGCAGTCCCACCTCCAGGACCCAATTCCAGTTAACGATTTCCCTGAATCCCTTCATAAATGTTACCTTGCTCTCACTCCAACAGCACGTCAAATCATTAAAACCACTTACTTTCACTTATTGCTATCTAACACGCTAACGCACACTTTTTGGATGTCCAAGCCACTTACACACAAAACCTCCTTTACCCCCCACCCCCCATCACATTCAGCTTTTCCTAGGACGACCCCTACCCCTCTGATTAATACCATTCAAGTCATCCTGTTTTTCTCTATCCTTTCTAAACGCCCAGACTGCCTCAACAACCCCTCCTTAGCCCTCTGAATAATACTCTTAGTAACCTCGCACCTCCTAGTCTCCAAACTACGAATTCTTTGCATAATATTCACACACTGACCTCAAACATGACATCTCCACTGCCTCCAGCCTGCTCCTCGAAGCCACGTTCAATAGCCTTCCTTCACACCCATACAAGAGTTTTGAATGTGTTCAAATATTTGGGAGGGAACTTTTCGGAGGGTGGTTCTATGAGGGATGAAGTGAACCACAGAACTGACGAAGGGACAAAGGTGAGAGGTGCATTGAAGCATCTATGGATGCTTTAGTGGCAAAATGGAAATGTACCAGAGTATAGTGGTACTACACTGTTACATGGGTGTGAAGCTTGAGTTCTGAATATTAAAGCGAGGAGGAGGAGGAGGTTGAGGCAGTGGTGATGTCGTGTTTGAGGGCAAAGTGTGGTGTGAATATTATGCAGAGAATTCAGAGTTTGTGTGGTTACCAGAAGTTTTACTCAGATGGATGAGGAGTTTTTTAGGGTGTATAAATTTGTAGTGAAGGGAACGAGGGGTAGGGGCCTTCTTAGGAAAGGTTGGAGGGAGCAGGTAAAGGAGGTTTTGAATACTAAGGGCCTGGATATCCGGCAGGCTTGTGTTAGGAGTGGAGACAAATGTTTTTTATGCTTTGATGTGCTGTTGGAGTGTAAAGAAGGTAACATATATCAAGGGATTCAGGGAAACTGGTTAGCCTGACTTAACTCCTGGAGATACAAAGTACTGCGCTACAATCTGAAGGAGAGATGGATATACTGCGGTCTTTAGGATCATCCGTACTGTAATGTCAGTGCACTTCTGGAAAGACAGTGATTGAGTGACAAAGTGTTTTCTCTGTTGGGTCACCCAACATCTGTGGAAGACGGCCGGAGTGTTCAATGGACATTTTAATTCATATATTCATGATTTTGTATTTTTACTTAAGGTAACTTTAGCGTCTTCAGTATTGATAGTGACTATGATACTGTTACTGAAATCATATCATGCAAACCACCAGCATCGTGACAACTAACTACCCATGGTGTCCACAGCCTCTGTGACAACCCAACACAGAGCATATACTACTCACAAGCATGACAGCCTATAACTGTTACTACCAGCTCCCATATGGCGGACCTCACCACCACACTAACAGCCTATCAAGGCAATATGTTTCAGGAGTCTCAATAAAGAATCATTTACAAAACATTATACTCCGTATGTCAGGCACATGCGGGAGAATGTACCACACCACCAGCATAGGAAATGAACTTTGAAGGTAGACTAAAATAAGTGAAACTGACATTAGAAGAGAGGTCTAGGTAATACATGATTACGATATATAAACACCTCAGAGTCATCTTAGGGTGGGCAGAGAGAAACAGTTAAGAGGCGGTAATTGGCTAAAAGAAACCTAGTTGAAAGTTGAAAATACATTATTAACAAGGATGTTAGGAAATATGTTTTGCTTTAGGTGGTCAGGAATGCCCTGGATGAGGAAGTGATAAAGGCAGACTGTATACACAGCTTTAATAATAGATGTGACAGAGTCCACGAGGCTGGGAGAGAGTGATGCCGGTCACGACCAGTTAAGAGGCAGAAACTCGACTCCTGAAATAACAGATAAGTGAACAAATAGCTGAGCACAAACTTTAAATAAACTTGATCACCGTTAGTAAAAGTTCAATATAAAAAATTTTTAATCCAAGAGAGAAGTGAGTGTGTAAGATAAATTTCTTTTGGTGATAAATATTTAAAAGACATAGAGTGAGCGTTGCAGGGGAGGCCATTCAGTAATTGCACCTGCACAAATTACCTCGAAAATTTATATAGCAAAGAAATTTTAATTTTAGAAATTCTTGGAAAATCAAGTTAATTTATATGACAGTTTCAGATATTGGACATTGAAAGTCGTCTTCCCTGCTAGCTGAATAGAAATTTAAATGAAATTGAAATAGACTTCAGAAATTACCTGTGTAAATGTCCATCCTTATTTACATTATAACATATTCACTTCGAGAAGAGTGCCTCGGTGGTGGCGAAGGGCTCTTGATAACAAGGTATTGAAGCTGCTCTTCCTTTCCTTGGATCAAAGTTGATTACCTCCCATTTTCTTTGTGCTGTAAGTGACTACACGTTAGATCTTCCCAAAAATAATAATAATAATGATTATTATTTTTATTATTCTGAGGGGATACTACCATTGCTGCACTGAGATTAACACCAAATAATATTGATAAAATCCACGCATGGTATTCCTATACATTAAGGGATCCTTTACGTGTTACCGTCATACAGGAGAAAACCTTAGAACGCAGGGGTGAGGTGAACTAGTAATTACTGGTGTTCACAACTTGAGATGAACTAATAACTACTACAGGTCTTCAGAACTTTGCTGGATAGCTTGGCTTCGACTCATTAATCAGGCAAAAAACAGAATTACTAATCTGGGATACCATCATGTAAACTCAGTCATGGCCAGTAAGCCCTCGGCTTGCAAGGAGTACGTACTAGAGGACAGTGAAATATTCCTGTATGTTCATAGACCAAAGTGCCTCCGGTTTTCCAGGAATTCAGTGATGGATCGCACAGTCTCTTTAAGAGTTAATGAGCAAAGCACGTCTTTCTGGGTCTGGGAAAACACAATTCTCTGAACTCTATTAGACAAATCGATTATAGTAGTAAACTGACTCCCTTGTGGCGAGATAATCGTCTGGAAGGAAAACAATTACATTCCTATATAATATAAAGTTATTTTTTCCAGGAATTTTACCCCCCTTCGCAGCAATGATAATTCTGGGAAATAATATTACAGGAGAGGCGTAATCTTCTCCGAGAACTTTCACGTTGCCATCTGTGTAGTTAGGCAGCTGGGCCAGCGATACTGGCGGGAAGTGTGCTTCATGTAGTTGGTCGATATGTCTCACTGAAGGTGATGCTTCAGATATGATGTCTCACTGAAGGTGATGCTTCAGATATGATGCCTCACTGAAGGTGATGCTTCAGATATGATGTCTCACTGAAGGTGATGGTTCAGATATGATGTCTCACTGAAGGTGATGCTTCAGATATGATGCCTCACTGAAGGTGATGCTTCAGATATGATGCCTCACTGAAGGTGATGCTTCAGATATGATGCCTCACTGAAGGTGATGCTTCAGATATGATGTCTCACTGAAGGTGATGCTTCAGATATGATGCCTCACTGAAGGTGATGGTTCAGATATGATGTCTCACTGAAGGTGATTGTTCAAATATGATGCCTCACTGAAGGTGATGCTTCAGATATGATGTCTCACTGAAGGTGATGGTTCAGATATGATGTCTCACTGAAGGTGATGCTTCAGATATGCCTCACTGAAGGTGATGCTTCAGATATGATGTCTCACTGAAGGTGATGGTTCAGATATAATGTCTCACTGAAGGTGATGCTTCAGATATGATGCCTCACTGAAGGTGATGCTTCAGATATGATGTCTCACTGAAGGTGATGCTTCAGATATGTCTCACTGAAGGTGATGGTTCAGATATGATGTCTCACTGAAGGTGATGGTTCAGATATAATGTCTCACTGAAGGTGATGCTTCAGATATGATGTCTCACTGAAGGTGATGGCTCAAATATGATGCCTCACTGAAGGTGATGCTTCAGATAAGATGTCTCACTGAAGGTGATTGTTCAACCGTCAGACTGCTACCAGAATTATCTTCGCACATGACTCCCATTTTTCACTCTTCTCTCTCCACTGGATAGTGACACTTGCAATGATATTGCTCTTGGTGAGCAGCTCTTAATACACTGGACTGGACGTGTCCTTCTCTTCCTTCGAACGAACTTGATTTCCTTCTATTACCCAGGGGCTGTATGACCCTCTGTTGGTTTAGTGATTAAATATAATATGTTGTTTAACGTCCTCCTTCATCACAGACAGTGCGTCTTCTTCCCCATAGACAATGTGTCCTCCTTCACCACAGACAGTTTGTCTTCCTTCACCACCGAGAGTGTCTTCCTTCACCGCAGACAGTGTGTCCTCCTGCACCACAGACAGTGTGTCTTCCTTCACCACAGACAGTGTGTCCTCCTTCACCACCGTGCTTCACTACTCATGTCATGTCAACAAAAAGTTTAATAAAACTACGTGTGTATATATATATATATATATATATATATATATATATATATATATATATATATATATATATATATATATATATATATATATATATATATATAATATATATATATATATATATATATATATATATATATATATATATATATATATATATATATATATACGTATAAGAGAGAGAGATAATGTCGTGCAGAATAGGTAAAACTTGCGATTTTGGCTTAAATAGCAACGCTCTTCTTGTCTAATAAGGCAAGCGAAAGTTTGTGTAAGCTATAATATCGCTAAAAATCATTCAGAACCTAACAAAAAAAAAAAAAAAATATTTCATTGTGCTGGTTTAGAGCAAGAAGAGGTCAATGGAGTCAATGTCTGGCAGATTTTCGCGTGTTTCCCCACACAGCCGTCTAGGTGCGCACATCCTCCCTGCAATACTAACATCACCAGTGAACCCAAAGATCACCTGATAGTGGAAACCAGTATCACAGGATTTTATCATTATTTTGCTGGTATAAAAAAACGACAAAGTGATGGGTAAGAAGTGTGTGAAGCGGTTTAGTATCTTTACTGACGAGACGTTTTTTCTGCTCTGTTCGCATCTTTAGGCGAAATATAGAGATAGCAAACACACATACGTACACGCATATACACGCACACATGCACACCTACACACATAAACACACACACACACTCAGTCATAGAGTAGTCAGGCCGTGGAATAGCCTAGAAAGTGACGTAGTGGAGGCGAGAACCATACATAGTTTTAAGGCGAGGTATGATAGAGCTCATGGGGAAGGGAGAGAGAGGACCTAGTAGCAATCAGCGAAGAGGCGGGGCCAGGAGCTGTGAATCGACCCCTGCAACCACAAATAGGTGAGTACAAATAGGTGAGTACACACACACACACACACACACACACACACACACACACACACACACACACACACACACACACACACACAAAGACGACAGTCAAAGACCAGGTGATCAGGCTGAGGAAAGAAGGTGGGGAACTCTCAAGAAACGATCAAGAGGTATGCGAGGAGCTCAACAGGAGATTTAAGGAAGTATTTACAGTGGAGGCAGGAAGGACTCTGGGAAGACAGGACAGAGGGGGACAGCAACAGGGAATAGACCAACAAGTGCTGGACGATATGCACACAACTGAGGAGGTGAAGAAGCTGCTAAGTGACCTTGATACCTCAAAGGCAATGGGACCGGACATTTCCCCGTGGGTCCTCAGGGAGGGAGCAGATATACTGTGTGTGCCATTAACCACAATCTTCAACACATCCCTTGAAACTGGGCAACTACCTGAGGTATGGAAGACCGCAAATGTAGTTCCCATTTTTAAAAAAGGAGACAGAAAAGAGGCACTAAATTACAAACCAGTGTCACTGACCTGTATAGTATGCAAAATCATGGAGAAGATTATCAGGAGGAGAGTGATGGAGCACCACCACTCTCCTCCTGAACAAGATTATAAACGATAACCAGCACGGATTCACGGAAGGCAAATCCTGTGTCACAAACCATCTGGAGTTCTATGACAAAGTTACAGAAGTGCGACACGAGAGAGAGGGGTGGGTTGATTGAATTTTCTTGGACTGCAAGAAGGCCTTCGACACCGTTCCTCACAAGAGACTAGTGCAGAAACTAGAGGATCAGGCGTGTATTACAGGAAGGGCAGGGAGGCAACAACGAGTCATGGTACGGGATGAGGTATCACAGTGGGCACCTGTGACGAGCGGGGTCCCACAGGGGTCGGTCCTAGAACCAGTGCTATTTCTGGTATATGTGAATGACATGATGGGAGGGATAGACTCAGAGGTGTCCTTGTTCGCAGATGATGTGAAGTTAATGAGGAGACTTAAATCAGATGAGGGCCAGGCAGGACTTCAAAGTGACCTGGACAGGCTGGACACGTGGACCAGCAACTGCCTTCTTGAATTCAACCCTGCCAAGTGCAAAGTCATGAAGATCAGAGAAGGGCAAAGAAGACCGCAGACAGAGTATAGACTAGGTGACCAAGGACTGCAAACCTCGGTCAAGGAGAAAGATCTTGGGGTGACCATAACACCGAGCATGTCTCTGGAGGCACACATCAACCAGATAACTGCTGCAGCATACGGGCGCCTGGCAAACCTGAGAATAGCATTCCGATACCTTAGTAAGGAATCGTTCAAGACACTGTACACTGTGTACATCAGGCCCATACTGGAGTATGCAGCTCCAGTTTGGAACCCACACCTGGTGAAACACGTCAAGGAATTAGAGAAAGTGCAAAGGTTTGCAACAAGGCTAGTTCCGGAGCTCAGGGGTAT
>NC_091295.1:11389741-11402241 GCF_038502225.1 Cherax quadricarinatus
GAGTGTTGGAGAGGTGGTGGCAGCAGAGCGTCCACTGGAGTGTTGGAGAGGTGGTGGCAGTAGAGCGTCCACTGGAGTGTTGGAGAGGTGGTGGCAGTAATCGTCCACTGGAGTGTTGGAGAGGTGGTGGCAGCAGAGCGTCCACTGGAGTGTTGGACAGGTGGTGGCAGTAGAGCGTCCACTGGAGTGTTGGAGAGGTGGTGGCAGCAGAGCGTCCACTGGAGTGTTGGAGAGGTGGTGGCAGCAGAGCGTCCACTGGAGTGTTAGAGAGGTGGTGGCAGTAGAGCGTCCACTGGAGTGTTGGAGAGGTGGTGGCAGCAGAGCGTCCACTGGAGTGTTAGAGAGGTGGTGGCAGTAGAGCGTCCACTGGAGTGTTGTAGAGGTGGTGGCAGCAGAGCGTCCACTGGAGTGTTGGAGAGGTGGTGGCAGCAGAGCGTCCACTGGAGTGTTGGAGAGGTGGTGGCAGCAGAGCGTCCACTGGAGTGTTGGAGAGGTGGTGGCAGCAGAGCGTCCACTGGAGTGTTGGAGAGGTGGTGGCAGCAGAGCGTCCACTGGAGTGTTGGAGAGGTGGTGGCAGCAGAGCGTCCACTGGAGTGTTGGAGAGGTGGTGGCAGTAGAGCGTCCACTGGAGTGTTGGAGAGGTGGTGGCAGTAGATCGTCCACAGAGCGTCCACTGGAGTGTTGGAGAGGTGGTGGCAGTAGAGCGTCCACTGGAGTGTTGGAGAGGTGGTGGCAGTAGAGCGTCCACTGGAGTGTTGGAGAGGTGGTGGCAGCAGAGCGTCCACTGGAGTGTTGGAGAGGTGGTGGCAGCAGAGCGTCCACTGGAGTGTTGGAGAGGTGGTGGCAGTGGAGAGTCCACTTTAGTGTTGGACAGGTGGTGGCAGTAAAGCGTCCACTGGAGTGTTGGAGAGGTGGTGGCAGTAGAGCGTCCCCTGGAGTGTTGGACAGGTGGTGGCAGCAGAGCGTCCACTGGAGTGTTGGAGAGGTGGTGGCAGCAGAGCGTCCACTGGAGTGTTGGAGAGGTGGTGGCAGTAGAGCGTCCACTGGAGTGTTGGAGAGGTGGTGGCAGTAGAGCGTCCACTGGAGTGTTGGAGAGGTGGTGGCAGTAGAGCGTCCACTGGAGTGTTGGAGAGGTGGTGGCAGCAGAGCGTCCACTGGAGTGTTGGAGAGGTGGTGGCAGTAGAGCGTCCACTGGAGTGTTGGAGGGGTGGTGGCAGCAGAGCGTCCACTGGAGTGTTGGAGAGGTGGTGGCAGCAGAGCGTCCACTGGAGTGTTGGAGAGGTGGTGGCAGCAGAGCGTCCACTGGAGTGTTGGAGAGGTGGTGGCAGCAGAGCGTCCACTGGAGTGTTGGAGAGGTGGTGGCAGCAGAGCGTCCACTGGAGTGTTGGAGAGGTGGTGGCAGCAGAGCGTCCACTGGAGTGTTGGAGGGGTGGTGGCAGCAGAGCGTCCACTGGAGTGTTGGAGAGGTGGTGGCAGCAGAGCGTCCACTGGAGTGTTGGAGAGGTGGTGGCAGCAGAGCGTCCACTGGAGTGTTGGAGAGGTGGTGGCAGTAGAGCGTCCACTGGAGTGTTGGAGAGGTGGTGGCAGCAGAGCGTCCACTGGAGTGTTGGAGAGGTGGTGGCAGCAGAGCGTCCACTGGAGTGTTGGAGAGGTGGTGGCAGCAGAGCGTCCACAGAGCGTCCACTGGAGTGTTGGAGAGGTGGTGGCAGCAGAGCGTCCACAGAGCGTCCACTGGAGTGTTGGAGAGGTGGTGGCAGCAGAGCGTCCACTGGAGGTCCTCCAGGTGATGGTCACCATAAATCACTCTGAGAAATACTGAAGAAAAATCCCCATTTATACGCAAGTTTTTGTATTTATGTTTCATTTCTGACGTCTTTATTTTTCTACAACTTCCTCGTTTTTCTCGTGGTTTTTAGTTTCTTCTTTATGTGCTTCCCACCAACTTTATTTTCACTTCACCAGCACACTTATTTTCTTTCTTTTAACACTTTCCTATCCTACCTCACCAATGGTTTCATTTTTCACTCGTAACCTCCCTCATTCCCTTACCAGATGCCTCATTTCCTCTTTTGCCAAATGCTTCATTTCCTCCTTTACCAGATGCCTCATTTCCTCCTTTGCCAAATGCTTCATTTCCTCTCTCACCAGCTGCCTCATTTCCTTCTTTACCAGAGGGCTCATTTCCTTCTTCACCATCTCCCTTATTTCCTCATCCTCTACCTCCCGTATTTTCTTCCTCCAGCACCTCCCGTATTTTTTTCCCAACACTACTGCTTTCGCCCCTCTTGTTAAAGACGATCTCACTTATAGGCCGAAATATACAATATTCTTCTTACACACACATATATACATATATATATATATATATATATATATATATATATATATATATATATATATATATATATATATATATATATATATATATATATATATATATATACGTATGTAAGAAGAATATTGTATATTTCGGCTTATATATATGTGAGGTTCAGTGAAAGAAGGGCAGACGGTGGTGTGAGGTTCAGAGAAAGAAGGGTAGACGGTGGTGTGAGGTTCAGAGAAAGAAGGGTAGACGGTGGTGTGAGGTTCAGAGGAAGAAGGGTAGAAGGTGGTGTGAGGTTCAGAGAAAGAAGGGTAGAGAGTGGTGTGAGGTTCAGAGAAAGAAGGGTAGACGGTGGTGTGAGGTTCGGAGGAAAAAGGGTAGACGGTGGTGTGAGGTTCAGAGAAAGAAGGGTAGACGGTGGTGTGAGGTTCAGAGGAAGAAGGGTAGGCGGTGGTGTGAGGTTCAGAGGAAGGAGGATAGACGGTGGTGTGAGGTTCAAGGCAAGACAAGAGAGTTTAGGGAAGACCCTTGTTGGGTGAGCAGGGAAGACGGGATAGGCGAAAAATAGCGTTGGAGAGGAGTGTATTCAGGCATAGAGAAAGTGCCAGGGCTTTACCCAGCAGCTAGACACTCGTGGGGCAGAGTGGAACAACAGAAGCAGCAGGCTGTGCTCATATCAGTCTTCTGTTAGTTGGGAGTCTTGAGTAGCTGGCAGCAGGCTTGGTCACAGGAGACAACGGCAAGTAGAGGGAACAGAAGGTGGTTCATTTGTAGGTGTTATTGGGAGATAATTAGCGAGGTTGGGCAAAATCTTTCTCAAACTTCCTAAAACTACTTTTTGAGAGGTAATACAGTTTTTTCTTGTTGCCAAAGGTGAAACGGAGTGGTTCTGTGAACTCCAGTACTTGGGTAAGTGTGAAGGGAAGTGACGACTCACTGGCAAACTTGACAAACCCAGCACAGAGCCCTTTGTACAACTCTGTGCAGGTCGGTGTCCTCATTTGATGGAGACGTGTAGAAAGTAAGGTTGTCCCATGTGGGTGTACTGGTGTGGGAGCCATCCTCCTCCTCTTCCTAGGAAGAGGAAGAATCTTGAGGATGTTGACTGAAGGTGTAGAGTCAGGCAGTTGAAGGCAGGCATGTTGTCCAGTCTGAATAGTTCGTTAATTGTAGTGTTGAATGTACCGAGGTTTGCTGCATTGGCAGGGTGAGCATACACCATGCAGTACAGCGCCTTGGAAGGAGTACCATCAGGAAGTGGAGAAAGTGAGGTGCAGGGTGGAGGAGTGGCATGAAGAATCTTGGTGGTGTCTGACTGGAGTTTCGTGATGGGATCATAAGTAGGCGATCTGGAGATGTTCTTGTTTTCTTTGATTTTCTTGGTCACAGCTTTTCTTAGTGGGCACTTGGCATGTTGGAGTAGTGTTGGTGGTGGTGCAGCTTTGTAGTCGTGTCCTTCAATTCCTCAATTGGTACAAAATTTCTTGTTCTTGACGGGGCAGTTCTTTATAGGTGGTTGTAGGAATAACAGGTCCAGCAGGGAGAGATATGTTTAAAGCTTTAAGGCTCGATGTGGCAAGGGTGTATAAAGTATGAAATGGCTAGTCCGTCAGATACAGCTTGGGCAGCCATAGCAATGTCTTTAAGGTGATATTGAGCATAGATGAGAGGTTGGGTATCTTTATAATTGTGTCCACAGAGGCCCAGATATTCTGTTCCTCGACGGATGACTTGAGTTCGTTAGAGAGGACAGTGACGATCCTGTCAAGTCGTTTCACGAAGACAGAACGTTACACCTTCAAGTAAGGAGAGTTGGAGACTTCAGAGCCACGATCGTTCAGAGTCTTGATAATAATAGTAGCCAGGTTTTTTTTCGGCCTCCACATCATAAGTGTAGCTGACTAGGAAGGCGTCCTTCTGGGTCTAGATGCCAGAGAACTTGACCTGCAGGCTGCTGTTAAGAGCAGCCGCAAGTGCAAGCTTCGAGGCATCGTTCACCACGGAACTTGCAAATTTAATATTAACACGATGAGACATTGTGGAAGAGTACAGTGTCACTTGTGGGGTGTAAAATTTCACTCCCCAACGGGGCTCGAAAGGAGACATCTTGAGAGGTACGGGACAGTGAGAGGCTCAGATAACAACATTGTTGCTATGGTGACCACTGTTTTGAAGTATTAACTCCCTCCTTACTGATGGTGTTAATCTTGCAACGTTGAAGACTAGTGCTGTCACTCTGCTAGAGGCAGCAGTGCGCATGCTCTGTGGGTAGAGCCTAGACCGTTCCTTGCAACCCAACACAGGCAAGTGGTGAGCTCTTTCCTAGTATGAAGCAAAGATTGATCCTCAAACTCACATTTACTCCCCACTACCACTGTCACCACTAATCCCAACACCCACCTTTATCATTCTCACCCGACCATCACCAGCATCTCCGCCATCACTATTATAATCATTACTACCACATCCAGCTGTACAACCACTTCCGCCTCCAACTTCATCAGTATTGTCACCTTACCCTCACCACCGCTGCCATCACCAATGTCACCACCATCACAACCACTGTCACCCCCACAGTCACCACCACCACCACCACTGTCACCCCCACCATTACCACCGCTGTCATCACTCCCAATTTCTCTAATTCTTAGTCTCGTTGTGAGGGAAAAGTTCAATAGATAGGAGTAGAGAGGGAGTATATAGTAACAATAGTTTCATTGCCGGCTACTTGTTAAGGTAGGGTAAGTCAAGCTCCCGCTATTCCCGCCTTTTTTCCCCTCCCCGAAAGTGATAGTTTCATTGCCGGCTACTTGTTAAGGTAGGGTAAGTCAAGCTCCCGCTATTCCCGCCTTTTTTCCCCCACCCCAAAAGTGATAGTTTGACTGCTGGCTGCTTGTTAAGGTAGGGTCAGTCTAGCTCCCACTATCTCTTCCCCTCCTTCTTTCCCCCTCCCCCGAAAGGTGACGTGTGGGGCTTCGGTCCAAACAGTAATCACTAGACTCACAGCTCCCAGCACTACTGTAAGTACATGCCTGCCTTGTATTCTAGTGGATTTATTGGTTGAAAGCTTCACTTTTGACCAATAATAAACTTAGTCCTTTCAGTCTTGCTCTAGGTTGACTGTTGTAATAATCACCACATCTTTTAGGTATTGTACTTATCATGGAGAGTGATTTCTTAAGCAGTGGGTAACCTGTCTATCTTTCCAGCTTGGATGACAGAGAGGGTCACCTGCCAATCAACGAGCAGAACTGATGGAGATGGACTAACTTCCTGAGACTTCCCCTTTTTGGATTTAATTACCTGTGCACCTGTATGAAATTGCAGGACGTAACCCCTCATCATTGCAGCGGTAAAGAACCTGCTTTCCTGTCATCGGGATAGAATACTCAAGGCTATACTGTGAAGAACGAACCGGTGGGTTGTAACCAACACCTGAGACCCCCCCCCATCATCAGCAACTGCTACGATTTCAACAACACTCAGTGTCACCAACACCAGACACCCATATGTTTTAGCGTTGAATTCAGTTATCATTTATATTTTTCATTTTTCATTTTCTTTAATGTAGGATTAATATTTCATATTTAAGTGTTTTATATTTTCTATATAATAAAGTGTTTATGTTTGTCTGTTATTATTTCTTTTTCTATTCACTAATTTTCCTGAGGAGGAGCCAGCCTTGGTAATACTGTCTGAAGTTGTTACAGGGCTGAGTAAGCCTTCACAAGTGGCGACCTTGCCAGGATCAACTCTACTGAATCAAGATTCAACTCCATCTCGAATCTACCATTGGAACTTCAACGCCGCATACCACAGACGGTTACCACCAGCCATGAGTAATCATTCTCTATGGTAGGACTACAGTACAGGTATTTAAAAGATTTGGTGATTGTTAGTCTCAATTTATTGTAAGTCAAGTCAAGGCAGGAATACTAGTTAATTCTGCCATCTATTTTTGTGTGAGCTTGAAACACTTTGGAGGATTAGACTCTAGGGACCCGAAATTTTCCAGTGACAATTTGTTTCATTGAGCTGTTTATTATATCAAGGGAACTGTCATAGGGCACTCTTGATTTGTTGGTGAGAAGATTGGATGGTCAAGTGACCCCATTCTACTTACTGTTTGCTCGGAGCCGGCATAGAACCCTTCGTTTTAATTAATACATATTGTTTAATTGAAGCAGGGATCGAGCCCTCTGGTTTATTTACAGTTTGAGCGGAGCAGGAATTGAACTCTCCGTTTTCTTTAATACCCATTTCATTTCCCCTGATAGTTTAAGTTATTCTTGCAAGTATGGATGAATACCAGTTTTGGATGAATGCTGGAAGTAAGTTAGGAATAACAGGGAAAAATTTAGAATCTTTCATTAGTGCTAAGATCCAGGAAAGACTTGAAAGAGAGAGAATTGAGAGAGAAGAAAGACAGTTAGAAAGGGAAAGAGAAGAAGTAAAGGAGAGAGAGAGAATAGAAAGAGAAGGAAAAAAGGAGAGAGAGAGAATTGAGAGAGAAATCCAAGAAAGACAAAAAGAGAGAGAGAAGACAAAAAGGAGCGTGATAGACTTGATCGTGAGGAGCTAGAGTACGTGAAGAACAAGTTAAATTAAGAGAACTTGAGGAAAGAGCAAAGGATAGGGAACGTGAGGAACAAGCTAAAATACGTGAGGAACAAGCTAAGATACGTGAGGAACAGGTTAAATTAAGAGAACTTGAGGAAAGAGCAAAGGATAGAGAAGTTGAGGAAAAAGCTAGAGAACTTGAGTTAATAGAGAGAGAAAAGGATCGCGAGCTCGAAAAATCTCGCCTTGAATTAGAGAATAGAAAGTTAACTCTTACACAACAACAATTAGAGGAAGGAGTAATTGAACATCACGCAGCTAGTGCACATATTCCAACACCTAATTTACCTCCCTTCACAGAGGGGGAAGACATAACTTCATACATTATCAGGTTTGAAAATACCGCTACCCTCTGTGAATGGCCTGTTGACACCTGGGCTACCAGGTTAGGAATGTTATTTTCCGGTACAGCTTTGAATATCTATGCAACTTTGTCGCAGGATATCATATGTAATTATAACCTACTGAAGAAGGCAATCCTTAAAGCATACCAAAAAACCACTAATTCTTACAGGAAAGATTTCAGGTATGCCACCTTACAGCCTGGCCAGAACTTTCAGCAGTTACAGGTAACACTCTTTCGTTTGTTCGACTTTTGGATAGAGAGTTCAGGAATTGATCACAGTTATGAATCTCTTAGAGACTTCATGGTTGCTGACCAGTTCCTGACAGCTCTTCCTCACCAGATACGAACATTCATTAGAGAACGTAACCTGATTAAAGCTGAGGAAGTTGCTGAGGCTGCTGACCTGTATGCTGAGGCTCACAATTCCTATAAAGACCTAAAGGGATCGAACCCTAAGGGCAAGGGTTCATCAGACCTTAAGAAATCAAAGCCTCTAGTGGAAAGTAAAATGACTTTTTTATTCCTGTTTGTCATTTGTGTGGTGTTAAGGGACATAAACGTCCAGATTGTCCTTCTAAGAAGGTCCAAAAAGTTGGAAGATGTTTTAAAGACTGTAATGACCAAGCACCCTACTGTTCAGGAACAGTTAATGGACTTAATGTATCTACCTACCATTTTACGAGACACTGGATGCACATGTATAGTCATTTCTGATAAGCTGTTCCCTAACCTTAAAGAAACTCATTCCTCTGCTATACTTTCAGACTACTTGGGCCGTATGGACACTTTTCCTACCATCCGTTGTTACATTAGGTCTAAATGGTTCACAGGTTGGTCTGAAGCCGTACTAGCTCCCATCACTTCTTGCTCCGTACTAATAGGTAATGTAAAAGGTGCCATTCTTCCTTCTGAGGTTGACCTTTCATCACCAAAGATGGACATAAGCTTTTCAGATCCTCTTCCTGTAGAGTCAGAGAAGCCCCTCGAAAGTTCAGATGAGACAATGTCTCGTGAGATTCATGTGGGATTAAAAACCAGTGATGCTACTCTCGAAAGCGAGGTAGTAGGATCACCGGTTCACTTGTTAGATGAAAGTGAAGATATCACCTCCGATACCATAAATGTCTTGACTAGGGCTCAGACCAAAGCCCAGGCTTCTCCTACTGTCCATCCTTTGATTTTCCCTGACTTTAAGCCTTTAGATATATCGAAGGACTCCTTTGTCAATTTACAACGTAATTGCCCTTCTCTTCAGAATTGCCATAATGCCGCTAAACAAAATCAAGTTATCCAAAGGAAAAACTTTTCATATAAATTGAATATATAAAAGATATCTTGTACAAGTCAGTATTCAAATTAAATTCAGATGAGATAGACTATTCCATCTTAGTTGTTCCAAGTCAATGCAGAGAGACTGTTCTTAAAATGGCTCATGACCTGCCAGTGGCCGGACATTTCTCGCATCGTAAAACCTTAAATAAAATTAGGGAAATCTATTTTTGGCCAAAAATGTCCTCAGATATCACTACCTATTGTAGATCGTGTAAAGTTTGCCAACTGTCATCCTCCCGAGGTACCAGGCGAGTACCTATGGTCAAAATGCCAGTCTTTACGGTACCTTTTGAAAGAGTAGCTATTGACATCGTTGGTCCTTTATCTCCACTGTCATCTGGGGGACATAGATATATATTAACATTAGTTGATTATGCTTCGAGTTTCCCTGAAGCCATACCCTTAAAGACCATGACTACTACAGAGGTGGCTGAAGCCCTTTTGTCCATCTTCTCCAGAGTGGGCATCCCTAGAGAAATTTTGTCTGACCGTGGGACACAATTCACATCTGACTTAATGCAACATCTATACCAACTTCTGGGAGTGAAGCCTCTCTTCACCACACCCTATCATCCCAGCTGTAATGGGAGGATTGAGCGCCAGCATTCGATTCTCAAGTCCATTTTAAGGAAACTTTGCTCCCTTAAACCTAAGGAGTGGCATCGTTACCTACCCTGTGCTTTGTTTGCCATGAGGGAAGTTCCCAGTGACTCTTTGGGGTTTTCACCTTTTGAACTTCTCTATGGTAGACAGGCCAGAGGCCCATTGTCCATCCTTCATGACTTATGGACTAATGAGGAGATGAGTGCTGAGGTTCAGTCTTCTTACCAGTTTCTCCTTGACCTTAGATCCAATCTTGAGGAGACCTCTGACATAGTTTCGAAAAACCTAAGCTTGTCAATGGACCAGTACAAAACCTATTTTGATTCCAAAAGTCAGAGGAGAAGTTTTAAAGTAGGAGATGAAGTTCTTGTACTTTTGCCTATCAAGTCAAATAAATTATTAGTAGCATGGAAAGGTCCATATAAAGTATTAAAAATTTGTGGGAAAGTTGACTACCTCATAGAAGTCAAGGGGAAACCTAAACTTTATCATATCAACATCCTTAAGAAATATTACCGAAGAAATTCGGTTAACTGCCTTAATAACTTTGACTTAGTTTTCCCACACGAACTTGATACGACAACTGAAGAATGTAAGGTGTGCGTAATTGACACCTCTAACTTAGACTATGATGAAGAACTACATGACTTGGTGACTTTTGACCACTCGGGCGCAACCAACATTAATATTAATGAATCTTTGGATGACCATAAGAGACATGAACTACTTCAATGTGTGAGTAACTTTTCAGACGTCTTTACTGATATTCCAGGTGTTACCTCCACGGTAGTCCATAAGATTGACTTAGTGACGAACAATCCTATCAAACGAAAATTATACCCAGTTCCAATTCACCTTAGGGATGCATTTGACCGAGAGGTAGACAAATTATTAAAACTAAAGATCATTGAACCTTCAGTATCTTCATATTGTTCACCAGTAGTCATGGTTAAGAAGGAGGATAATTCATATAGACTTGCTATTAACTTCAGAGGCCTTAATGCTATAACTCGGTGGGATGCTGAGCCTATGCCCTTAATAGATAGCGATCTACACAAATTTTATGACGCTTCCTTCTTTTCAGAGATTGATATTGCGTAGGCATATCATCAAGTAATGTTAGATCCTTCTTCTAAGCAGTACACCGCTTTTCCTACACACCAAGAACTGATGCAATATAGAACTATGCCCTTCGGTTTGGTAACTGCCTGTGCTACCTACGTGAGACTGATGAGAAAGGTCTTGGGTAATATGCCAAACGTTTCAGTTTATTTTGATAACATTTACGTAATGACATCCACGTTGGGCGAACATATCCAATTTTAACATCAGTTTTGCGTAGGTTACGCTCACATGGCCTCACTGCCAAGCCGAAGAAATGCTTCCTTGGGTATAACAAGATTAGATATCTTGGACTGATACTTTCTAATAACTCTCTGCAGCCTCTCCCCAGTAAGATCAAAGCTTTATTAGAATTTAAATTCCCCAAAACCAAGAAGCTCATGTGTAGCTTTCTTGGTTCTGTAAATTTTTATGCACGGTTTATCCCGAACTTTACTGATCTTACAGGCATCTTATCCGACTTCCTTAAAAAGTCTGTGAAGGAACCTCTTGAACTTTCCGACGTAGCTCGGGAAAAGTTTATTGAGATTAAAAGTATCTTTTCGAAAGACCCTATACTTAAGATTCCAGATATTAATAAAACATTTTGTTTAAGAACTGATGCCTCCAATACTGGCTTAGGTGCAGTGCTACTATAATACCATGATGGTACTCCCTTCCCTGTATGCTTCCTAAGCCGGAAACTCCTTCCCGCAGAAACGAGATACTCCACCATAGAAAAGGAATGTTTGGCCCTTGTGTGGGGTATCTCCAAAACTTAAATTTTATTTGCTGGGAAAAGAATTCATTTTAGAAACGGACCACAAACCTTTAATATACCTAGAAACTTTTAAGGGAACCAACAGTCGCCTCTTGAGGTGGACATTGGCACTCCAGGCTTTTAAGTTCCATAATGTGTATATCAATGGTTCATCCAATTATTTCTCTGACTGGTTAAGTCGTGACAGTCAGTAGAAGATTTCTTGCCTTACACGACTTCCACACGTTAGAACTTTTTCCTCGCCTATTTTTCTTATACTCCTTGACTATAAGTCTTGGTATGGGGGAGTGTGAGGGAAAAGTTCAATAGATAGGAGTAGAGAGGGAGTATATAGTAACAATAGTTTCATTGCCGGCTACTTGTTAAGGTAGGGTAAGTCAAGCTCCCGCTATTCCCGCCTTTTTTCCCCCACCCCGAAAGTGATAGTTTGACTGCTGGCTGCTTGTTAAGGTAGGGTCAGTCTAGCTCCCACTATCCCTTCCCCTTCTTCTTCCCCCCCCCCGAAAGGTGACGTGTGGGGCTCTGGTCCAAACAGTAATCACTAGACTCACAGCTCCCAGCACTACTGTAAGTACATGCCTGCCTAGTATTCTAGTGGATTTATTGGTTGAAAGCTTCACTTTTGACCAATAATAAACTTAGTCCTTTCAGTCTTGCTCTAGGTTGACTGTTGTAATAATCACTAAATCTTTTAGGTATTGTACTTATCATGGAGAGTGATTTCTTAAGCAGTGGGTAACCTGTCTATCCTTCCAGCTTGGATGACAGAGAGGGTCACCTGCCAATCAACGAGCAGAACTGGAGATGGACTAACGTCCTGAGACTTCCCCTTTTTGGATTTAATTACCTGTGCACCTGTATGAAATTGCAGGACGTAATCCCTCATCATTGCAGCGGTAAAGAACCTGCTTTCCTGTCATCGGTATAGAATACTCAAGGCTATACTGTGAAGAACGAACCGGTGGGTTGTAACCAACACCTGAGACCCCTCCCCCCCATCATCAGCAACGGCTACGATTTCAACAACACTCAGTGTCACCAACATCAGACACCCATATATATATATTAGCGTTGAATTCAGTTATTTATATTTTTCATTTTTCATTTTCTTTAATGTAGGATTAATATTTCATATTTAAGTGTTTTATATTTTCTATATAATAAAGTGTTTATGTTTGTCTGTTATTATTTCTTTTTCTATTCACTAATTTTCCTGAGGAGGAGCCAGCCTTGGTAATACTGTCTGAAGTTGGTACAGGGCTGAGTAAGCCTTCACACTCGTGATCTCCATCGGATATAGTCTACCCTCTAATGTAAGACGACAGACAAGGCATTACGTGGTGACCCCGTGGATCATCTGCGTCTTTAACTTACATCTGTGCCGATTCTTC
>NC_091295.1:11407241-11502241 GCF_038502225.1 Cherax quadricarinatus
TGGTCTGTAGTTGCTGATTTCTGCTCTGCTCTTCTTTTTGTGAACAGGGACTACATTTGCCTCTTTCCATAGAGAGGGCCATTTACACTGTACTAGGCAGTGCTGAAAGATGCGAGTTAGAGGTGCTGCTAGCTGGTCTGCACATCTTCTCAGCAATCTTGGGCTCAACTTGTCTGGGCCCACAGCCTTTTCTTGGTCAAGCGATTTAAGAAGGAAATGCATCTCCTCCTGCCTTATTGTCACCACTGAGAGTTTTGACACAGTTCTTGCAGCTAGCCAAGGAGGGTCACTTGCTGGATCAGGAACTTGCATTTTGGTAGCAAAGTGTTCAGCAAAAAGGTCCGCCTTCTCTTGACTACTAGTAGAGGTGGTCCCATCCTGTCGATTTAGAGGTGGAATGAGTTCATCAGGCAGATAACCTTGTCTGTCCTTGACCAGGGACCACCAGGTTTTGGAGCCTACCCTACCTGATGCTAGCTTTCTTTTAGTGTCCACCTCCCATTTAGCAATGGCCCACTTTTGAACGTCACCCATATGTCTACAGGCTTGCCTGTGCAAGTTCCCGTTATAGATGGTAGGATGTCTCTTATACCTTCACCATGCTTTGTACTTAGCAGTAGCAGCCTCTCTACAATGAAAGCCAAACCAAGGCTGATCCGTAGGCTTCGTCACATATTGCCGGTGAGGAATGTGTTCTTGTTGTAGATTAAGGATGTGTCCAGTGAAGGCTTTCACTTGGTTGTCAACATCCCCTTGGAGAAGAGCATTCCAATCGGTGGTGGCGAGCTCAGAGCGAAGGGCTGGCCAATTACCTCTTTCCCATAGCCAGGTTGTGCGTGTGGACTCCTCACCTCGTTCTGTAGATGAATGGTTCACAGAACCGACACGTTGATAAATTAGACACATGTGCAACTCTTGGGTATCTTTATTAAGGAAACGTTTCGTCACACAGTGGCTTCATCAGTCCATACACAAGCTTCTCCTGTGTATGGACTGATGAAGCCAATGTGTGGCGAAACGTTTCCTTAATAAAGATACCCAAGAGTTGCACATGTGTCTATTTATCACCTCGTTCTGTTGGGATCTTAAGTGTCGTAAAAACAGCCTTGTGGTCAGACGATCCAACATAGCCGAGGGGTTGACAAGTGACTATGCCTTCTGCCAGATCACTCACTACTGGGTCAAGGGACGAGCCAGAGATGTGAATAGGGAAAGCAACAAAGTTTCTCATGTCAAACACTGCAAGAAGGTCATCAAAGTCCCTCTGTATAAGGTGCTGGTTGAGGTCACCAACAATTACGATATGTTGACAGTTGTGTTGTAGGAGAAGGGAGTCAATATTTTCCATTAGGAAGTTGATGGGATCTGCACATTGCCACTGAGGTCTGTACATTGCACATGCTAGTACAGAGGTACTAGTGTTTATGCAGAGCTTGAAGAACATCATTTCAAGATGTGTAGGGGTGGCAACATCAATGTGCTGGGCATGAACACTTTTAGAGAAGCACACAGCAACACCTCCTTGCCCTTGCCTGTCTCTTCTCATCCATGAGGTGTAACCAGCAATTCTTGCAAAATTTTCTGGAGTCCTGTCATCCAAAAATGTTTCAACAACAGCTATCATGTCGGGACGTCGAGTGTTCACAAAACTGTGTGTGAGCTCTCCAACATTAGTAATGAAACCTCTAATGTTGGCCTTTTCCTCCCACTCTCCCTCCCTCTCTCTTTTCATCCTGAACTTCCATCCATCTTCCCTTCCTCCAGTCTTCTTTCTTCCCCCCCCCCCTCTCTCTCTCTAGCCTATCCCACATTCCCTTTCTCCTTCCTCCCTTGTACCTTGTACCCCCTTGTACCCTCTAGTCTCTCCTTGACGCTGCCCCCCCCTTCCACCTCATATCCTTCTCCCCCTGTGCTACTTCCCTCCCTCTTCCCCTGCCCTACCTCCCTCCCCCTTCCCCTCCCTACAACGCCCCTCTCTTTCCCCCTAGCCTCTCCCACACTCCCTTTCTCCTCTCTCCCTATACCCCTTTGTACTCCCTAATCTCTCCTTGATGTGTTTTCCCTCCCACCTCATATCCTTCTCCCCCTTTCCCTCCCTACAACACTCATCCTCATACAAACACCCACTCTGAAAATATATAAGCTTCGTTCTGTGGTACAATGGGTCAACCAAGAACAAGGCCCAGAACCAAGGGTGTGGTAGATGAATCTGGGAGGGAGGATTGGGAGGCAGAGTTCAAAAAAAGGGAGGAAGACCGGGGAAGGAAGCTAGAAGAGCTTGGAAGGAGGATGGAGGAGAGGATAGCTGCAGAGAGCAGGAAGTGGGAGCAACAAGCCAAAGTAGCAGAAACTAAGATACAGTGCTTAGAAGAGGATCTGAGAAACCTGAAACAGCCTAAAGAGAAAAATGACAGTACAGATATAACATCAGGAACTTCTACATCAGGCACAGACAAGGGCACTGGAGGGAGCAAGGAATCTATACTGTATGCAAAGGTCCTGTCAGACAAACACGGGGCCAAGGCAAGGACAAGGGTCACACTAGGAACAAATGAGAGGTCTGAAGACATTAAAGGAGCTATGATATATGCAGGGACTCTAACAGACATCTGCAGGCACCAGGAACAGCTGAGCAGGAAAGACAGACCAATGAGCATAGGGGCCTCAGCTAGCGAAGGGATTAAAGGAAGGAACACTCCAAGGGAAGGAACTAAAACACCTCAGAGGATGCAGCGGGAGACACAGGGGGACAAAGAAAGGGAGAGATCAGTTTTAGTCTATGGGCTCCAGGAAGCCGAAGGGGAAACCTATGATGAAAGAAGGGAGGAGAAAAAAGCAACTTAAGGTATCATGAAGGCAATAGGTGAGGGCGACATGACCCAGGTGACGGGCTCTCAAAGTAATTTTCAAGGCAGAATCAACTCAAAACATGATCCTGCAGGAGAAGGCACGACTGAGAGACAAAGTGGTGTTTCAGAGTGTGTACCTCGATCAAGACAGAACACAAGAGGAGAGGATGATACTGAAAGAGGGAGTACAAAAACGAAAGGAGGAACGGGAGGAAATGACAAAGAAGAGCAGAATAACCCAGACACAGGAGGAGTGGCATGAAAGAATCAATGAGAAGTCCCCAGACATCATAGCAGTCACAGAAACAAAACTCACTGAGACAATAACAGATGCAATCTTCCCATCAGGATATCAGATCCTGAGGAAAGATAGAAGGAGCAGAGGGGTTGCACTGTTCATAAAAAAAAACGATGGAAATTGAGGAAATGGGAGGCATGGTCGAGATTGGAGAAAGGGACTACATAATAGGTACACTTCAGTCTGGGGAACATAATGTAGTCATAGCAGTGATGTATAATCCACCACAGAACTGCAGGAGGCCAAGAGAGGAATATGAAGAGAGCAACAGAGCAGTGGTGGACACACTGGCTGAGGTGGCAAGAAGAGTTCACTTGAGCAGACCAAAGTTATGGGCGATTTCAACCACATGGAGATCGATTAGGAAAACCTGGAGCCACACGGGGAGCCCGAAATATGGAGAGCCAAGATGATGGGAGTAGTACTGAAAGACCTCACGCATCAACATGTTAAGGACACTACCAGAGAGAGAGAGGGAAGGATGAACCAGCAAGACTGGACCTTGTGTTCACCCTGAGCAGTTTTGACATTGAGGACACCACATATGAGAGGCCCCCTAGGAACTAGTGATTACATGGTTCTGTGCTTTGAATACATAGTAGAGCTATAAGTGGAGAGGGTAACAGGAGTTGAATGGGAAAAGCCAGACTATAAAAGGGGGGACTACACAGGTTTGAGGAACTTCCTGCAGGAGGTTCAGTGGGACAGAGAACTGGTAGGAAAGTCAGTAAACGAAATGATGGAATACGTAACAAGAAAATGCAAGGAGGCAGAGGAAAGGTTTGTTCCCAAGGGAAACAGAAATAATGGGAAGACCAGAACGAGCCCCTGGTTACCAGAGGAAAATAAGGAGATTAGTCGAAGAGCCAGAAACGAGTATGCACATGTAATGAAGGAGACCCAGCGACAGTATGAAAACAACATAGCATCGAAAGTCAAGTCTGACCCGAAACTGCTGTATACCCACATCAGGAGAAAGACAACAGTCAAAGACCAGGTGATCAGGCTGAGGAAAGAAGGTGGGGAACTCACAAGAAACGATCATGAGGTATACGAGGAGCTCAACACGAGATTTAATGAAGGAAGCATTTACAGTAGAGAAAGAAAAGGCTCTGGGAAGACAGCACAGAGGGGAACATCATCAGGGAATAAACTAACAAGTGTTGGAGGACATAAACACAACGGAGGAGGAGGTGCAGAAGCTGCTAAGTGACCTTGATACCTCAAAGGCGATGGGACCGGACAACATCTCCCCGTGGATCCTTAGAGAAGGAGCAGAGATGCTGCGTGTGCCACTAACCACAATCTTCAACACATCCCTTGAAACTGGGCAATTACCTGAGGTATGGAAGACGGCAAATGTAGTCCCCATTTTTAAGAAAGGAGACAGAAACGAGGCACTAAACTGCAGACCAGTGTCACTGACGTGTATAGTATGTAAAGTCATGGAGAAGATTATCAGAATTATAAACGACAACCAGCACGGATTCATGGAAGGCAAATCTTGTGTCGCAAACCTTCTGGAGTTTTATGACAAAGTAACAGAAGTAAGACACGAGAGAGAGAGAGAGAGAGAGGGGTGGGTTGATTGCATTTTCCTGGACTGCAGGAAGGCCTTTGACACAGTTTCTCACATGAGATTAGTGCAGAAACTGGTGGAGAATCAGGGGCATATAACAGGAAGGGCACTGCAATGGATCAGAGAATACCTGACAGGGAGACAACAGCGAGTCATGGTATGTGATGAGGTATCACAGTGGGCGCCTGTGACGAGCTGGGTCTCACAGGGGTCAATTCTAGGACCAGTGCTGTTTTTGGTATATGTGAATGACATGATGGAAGGGATAGATTTAGAAGTGTCCCTGTTCGCAGATGATGTGAAGTTAATGAGGAGAATTAAATCAGATGAGGATCAGGCAGGACTACAAAGAGACCTGGGCAGGCTGAACACGTGATCCAGGAACTGGCTTTTCGAATTCAACCCTGCCAAATTCAAAGTCATGAAGATTAGGAAAGGACAAAGAAGACCGCAAACAGAGTATAGGCTAGGTGGCTAAAAACTGCAAGCCTCACTCAAGGAGAAAGATCTTGGGGTGAGCATAACACCGAGCACGTCTCCAGAAGTTCGCAACATATGGGCGCCTGGCAAACCTGAGAATAGCGTTCCGTTACCTTAGTAAGGAATCGTTCAAGACTGTACACATAAGAACATAAGAAAGAAAGAACACTGCGACAGGCCTACTGACCCATACGAAGCAGGTCCATGCCACCCCCCACCCCCCGGCCTAGAACAATGACCACCTAGGAAATATAAACACAAATGCAGTATAATGTGATCCTTTATTGACAACGTTTCACCCACACAGTGGGCTTTTTCAAGTCACACACGGATCTACCTGGGGTTGGAAGGTACGAGAGTATTTATAGTCATGTTGAGGTCAGGTGGAGAATGCTGCAGCTGATGATCTACCAGGTGGAGTTATAGAGTCTTGGGTAGCTTGGCAGGGGTATTGGACAAGTTTTGAGTAGACCTTCTGCAGTGTTCTATGTTCTTATGTGGGATAGCGATGAAGAAGTTTCTTGGCGAGTGGTTCAGCTATGTTATAGAAGCCATTGTTCTGGTTGAAATTGTTGGTTGTAGAGATGAGCGATGATTCCAGGATTCTTCTGTATTGAGTGTTGTCTTCTGTGGCTATGAGTCTTGAGTTGCTGTAGTTAACTAAATGGTTGTGTGAATTGCGATGTTGTACACAGGCATTCCTTGTATCGTCAGTCCTGCTTGCATAATGGTGTTCTGAAATACGTGTTTGGAGGTCTCTTGATGTTTCGCCCACATATAATTTGTTGCAGTCATTACAAGGGATTATGTATACCCCTGCAGAGGATGGAGGCTTGTCCTGTCTACTACTGGTGATGTCCTTGATGGTCGTGGTTGTGGAGGTAGATACTTGGAATGATGTTTTGGCAAAGATGTTGGAAACATGTTTGGCAATGGAGTTGGTTGGGAGGACTATGTATCTCTTCTCGGCAGTGTCTTCTCTGGGTGTGTTGAAGATGTTTAATGCCCGCCGTCTGCAGTCTCTGATGAAGTGACGAGGATAGTGGAGTTTAGAAAATACTTGTTCAATTATAGTGCATTCTTCCTCAAGGAACTCATTGCTGCAGATTCTGAGTGCACGTAGGAAGAAGCCTATAATTACACCACGTTTGGTTTTGGTGTCGTGGTGAGAGTAGAAGTGGAGAAGATCGTTTTGGTTGGTGGGTTTTCGATAGACTTTAAAACGAAGTTCGTTGTCAGCTTTGCAGAGCAGAACATCAAGGAAAGGAAGAGTGTTGTCGACTTCTTCTTCAAGTGTGAACTGGATTGAAGGCTCGACCTGGTTGAGCTTGTCTTGGAGAGCTTGAACGTTGAAGCGTTTAGGAGTTATGAGGAGAATGTCGTCAACATAACGGAGCCAGGTGACAGACGAAGGAATAATGGTGGAGAAACGTTCGGCTTCTAGATGTTCCATGTATAGGTTCGCCAGGACTGCACTGAGTGGCGAACCCATGGGTAGTCCAAAAGTCTGCTGAAAGAGGTGATTTTCGAAAGAGAAACACGTAAAGCCAACACATAGTTCAACAAGGTCGATGAAATCGCTGGCTGGAATGGGAAGATCAAGTGAATCATCAATTTTCCTGCGCAAGAGATCGATGGCTTGTGTAGTAGGTACTTTGGTGAATAGGGAAGTCACGTCAAGGCTGGAAAGTTTCTTGTTCCTGATGTTGATGTTGCGAATGCGATTGAGAAGATCACCCGAGTGTTTGAGATGTGCTGGACTGATAGTGCCCAAGAGTTTAGAGAGGTGTTTTGCGAGAATTCCTGAGAGCTGGTGGGGAGCACTGCCTATTCCAGAGGATATGGGCCTCAGTGGGATACCAGGCTTGTGAGTCTTTGGCAGGCCGTACATTCGGGCAGGTCTGGGGTTGCTGGGCATGTACGGCCCGAATGTACGGCCTGCCAAAGACTCACAAGCCTGGTATCCCACTGAGGCCCATATCCTCTGGAATAGGCAGTGCTCCCCACCAGCTCTCAGGAATTTTCGCAAAATACCTCTCTAAACTCTTGGGCACTATCAGTCCAGCACATCTCAAACACCCGGGTGATCTTCTCAATCGCATTCGCAACATCAACATCAGGAACAAGAAACTTTCCAGCCTTGACGTGACTTCCCTATTCACCAAAGTACCTACTACACAAGCCATCGATCTCTTGCGCAGGAAAATTGATGATTCACTTGATCTTCCCATTCCAGCCAGCGATTTCATCGACCTTGTTGAACTATGTGTTGGCTTTACGTGTTTCTCTTTCGAAAATCACCTCTTTCAGCAGACATCAGAACATCAAGGAAAGGAAGAGTGTTGTCGACTTCTTCTTCAAGTGTGAACTGGATTGAAGGCTCGACCTGGTTGATCGATGGCTTGTGTAGTAGGTACTTTGGTGAATAGGGAAGTCACGTCAAGGCTGGAAAGTTTCTTGTTCCTGATGTTGATGTTGCGAATGCGATTGAGAAGATCACCCGAGTGTTTGAGATGTGCTGGACTGATAGTGCCCAAGAGTTTAGAGAGGTGTTTTGCGAGAATTCCTGAGAGCTGGTGGGGAGCACTGCCTATTCCAGAGGATATGGGCCTCAGTGGGATACCAGGCTTGTGAGTCTTTGGCAGGCCGTACATTCGGGCAGGTCTGGGGTTGCTGGGCATGTACGGCCCGAATGTACGGCCTGCCAAAGACTCACAAGCCTGGTATCCCACTGAGGCCCATATCCTCTGGAATAGGCAGTGCTCCCCACCAGCTCTCAGGAATTCTCGCAAAATACCTCTCTAAACTCTTGGGCACTATCAGTCCAGCACATCTCAAACACTCGGGTGATCTTCTCAATCGCATTCGCAACATCAACATCAGGAACAAGAAACTTTCCAGCCTTGACGTGACTTCCCTATTCACCAAAGTACCTACTACACAAGCCATCGATCTCTTGCGCAGGAAAATTGATGATTCACTTGATCTTCCCATTCCAGCCAGCGATTTCATCGACCTTGTTGAACTATGTGTTGGCTTTACGTGTTTCTCTTTCGAAAATCACCTCTTTCAGCAGACTTTTGGACTACCCATGGGTTCGCCACTCAGTGCAGTCCTGGCGAACCTATACATGGAACATCTAGAAGCCGAACGTTTCTCCACCATTATTCCTTCGTCTGTCACCTGGCTCCGTTATGTTGACGACATTCTCCTCATAACTCCTAAACGCTTCAACGTTCAAGCTCTCCAAGACAAGCTCAACCAGGTCGAGCCTTCAATCCAGTTCACACTTGAAGAAGAAGTCGACAACACTCTTCCTTTCCTTGATGTTCTGCTCTGCAAAGCTGACAACGAACTTCGTTTTAAAGTCTATCGAAAACCCACCAACCAAAACGATCTTCTCCACTTCTACTCTCACCACGACACCAAAACCAAACGTGGTGTAATTATAGGCTTCTTCCTACGTGCACTCAGAATCTGCAGCAATGAGTTCCTTGAGGAAGAATGCACTATAATTGAACAAGTATTTTCTAAACTCCACTATCCTCGTCACTTCATCAGAGACTGCAGACGGCGGGCATTAAACATCTTCAACACACCCAGAGAAGACACTGCCGAGAAGAGATACATAGTCCTCCCAACCAACTCCATTGCCAAACATGTTTCCAACATCTTTGCCAAAACATCATTCCAAGTATCTACCTCCACAACCACGACCATCAAGGACATCACCAGTAGTAGACAGGACAAGCCTCCATCCTCTGCAGGGGTATACATAATCCCTTGTAATGACTGCAACAAATTATATGTGGGCGAAACATCAAGAGACCTCCAAACACGTATTTCAGAACACCATTATGCAAGCAGGACTGACGATACAAGGAATGCCTGTGTACAACATCGCAATTCACACAACCATTTAGTTAACTACAGCAACTCAAGACTCATAGCCACAGAAGACAACACTCAATACAGAAGAATCCTGGAATCATCGCTCATCTCTACAACCAACAATTTCAACCAGAACAATGGCTTCTATAACATAGCTGAACCACTCGCCAAGAAACTTCTTCATCGCTATCCCACATAAGAACATAGAACACTGCAGAAGGTCTACTCAAAACTTGTCCAATACCCCTGCCAAGCTACCCAAGACTCTATAACTCCACCCGGTAGATCATCAGCTGCAGCATTCTCCACCTGACCTCAACATGACTATAAATACTCTCGGGCCTTTCAACCCCAGGTAGATCCGTGTGTGACTTGAAAAAGCCCAATGTGTGGGTGAAACGTCGTCAATAAAGGATCACATTATACTGCATTTGTGTTTATATTTCCATTGTGTCGGTATTTTATACCATTTATTTCCAATGACCACCTAGTCAGGTCACTTCCACTTAAGGAAGGAGCACGGCACCAGACCTGGTAGCCCAAGCTATTCAGGTCCACTGTGTACGTCAGGCCCATACTGGAGTATGCGGCACCAGTTTGGAACCCACACCTAGCCAAGCACGTAAAGAAACTAGAGAAAGTGCAAAGGTTTGCAACAAGACTAGTCCCAGAGCTAAGGGGTATGTCCTATGAGGAGAGGTAAGAAAAATCGACCTGACGACACTGGAGGACAGAGTGATAGGGGGGGACATGATAACGACATATAAAATACTGAGAATTGACAAGGTAACTAACACACACAGATACACACACAGACACAGACACAGACACAGACACACACACAGACACACACACACACACATACACACAGACACACACACACACACACACACACACACACACACACACACACACACACACACACACACACACACACACACACACACACACACACACACACACACACGCACACACACAAACACACACACACACATATACACACACATTGGAGATAAAAAGGACTCTGGGAAGTTATAATAGGGTGGGGGTACACCAACAAGGGATATGCCAGCAAGTGCTGGATGAAATACACACGACCGAGGAGGAGGTGAAGAAGCTAAGTGAACTTGAAGTTAGGAAACACTGACCTGCCCTCTGGCGTCGGTGTTCGTATAGTTGTTTACAGTGAGAGCTTGTCTCACATCACGTGGTGGGAAAATTTAGCGTTCCTACTTAAAAGTATTATGTCTAAAGTTAAGTTAGATTTCTTGAGTGTTAAATGTATATAATTATTACAGAGGTAACGTATATATTAACATATAATTCTACAAAAATAGTCCTTGGGCAGTTTGATCTGCGAGAAACATGGGCGGGAGAGAGAGAGAGAGAGAGAGAGAGAGAGGGAGAGAGATAGATAGATAGATAGATAGATAGAGAGAGAGAGAGAGAGAGAGAGAGAGAGAGAGAGAGAGAGAGAGAGGTGACTGACTTTTTGTTTGTGTACTCACCTAATTGTGGTTTCAGGGGTCGATTTATAGCTCCTGGTCCCACTTCTTCACTGGTCGCTACTAGGTCCACTCTCTCCCTGCTCTATGAGTTTTATTATAACTCTTCTTAAAGCTATGTATGGATCCTGCCTCCACTACATCACTCTCTAGATTGTTCCACTTCCTGACAACTATGTGACTGAAGAAACACTTTCTAACATACCTGTGACTCATCTAAGTCTTCAACTTCAAATTGTTGTTGCTGTGTCCCACTCTGAAAAATCCCTGTCTCTGTCCGCCTTATTAATTCCTCTCAGTATTTTACATGTCGTTATCATGTCCTCCCTATCCCTCCTGTCCTCCAGTGTCGTCAGGTCGATTACCCGTAATCTCTCCTAGTAGGACATACCCCGTAGCTCCGGGACTAGTCTTGCTGCAAACCTTTGCACTTTCTCCAGTTTCTTGACGTACTTGACCAGGTGCGGACTCCAAACTGGTGCTACATACTCCAATATGAGCCTGACATAAACTATGTACAGAATCTTGAACGATTCCTTACTGAGGTATCGAAACGCTATTTTTACGTTTGCCAGGCGCCCATATGCTGCGGCAGTTATTTGGTTGATGTGCACCTCAGTTGTGCTCGGTATTATACTCCAAGATCCTTTTCCTTGAGTGAGGTTTGCAGTCTTTGGCCTCCTAGCCTGTACTCTGTCTGCGGTCTTCTTTGCCCTTCCCCAATCTTCATGACTTTGCACTTGGTAGGGTTAAACCTCAGGAGCCAGTTGCTGGATCAGGCTTGGAGCTTGTGCAGATCCCTATGTAATCTTTCCTGATCCTCATTCGATTTAATTAACTACAGAAACTCAAGACTTATAGCCACAGAAGACAACACTCAATACAGAAGAATCCTGGAATCATCGCTCATCTCTACAACCAACAATTTCAACCAGAACAATGGCTTCTATAACATAGCTGAACCACTCGCCAAGAAACTTCTTCATCGCTATCCCACATAAGAACATAGAACACTGCAGAAGGTCTACTCACAACTTGTCCAATACCCCTGCCAAGCTACCCAAGACTCTATAACCCCACCCGGTAGATCATCAGATGCAGCATTCTCCACCTGACCTCAACATTCTGAACATGCCTATAAATACTCTCGTACCTTCCAACCCCAGGTAGATCCGTGTGTGACTTGAAAAAGTCCACTGTGTGGGTGAAACGTTGTCAATAAAGGATCACATTATACTGCATTTGTGTTTATATTTCCAGCTTTATCATACCTCGCCTTTAAACTATGTATGGTTCCCGCCTCCACTACGTCACTTTCTAGGCTATTCCACGGCCTGACTACTCTATGACTGAAGAAATACTTCCTAACGTCCCTTTGATTCATCTGAGTCTTCAACTTCCAATTGTGACCTCTTGTTTCTGTGTCCCTTCTCTGGAACGTCCCGTCTTTGTCCACCTTGTCTATTCCGTGCAGTATTTTATATGTCGTTATCATGTCTCCCCTGACCCTCCTGGCCTCCAGTGTCGTCAGGCCGATTTCCTTCAACCTTTCTTCGTAGGACAATCCCCGTAGCTCTGGGACTAGTCTTGTTGCAAACCTTTGCACTTTCTCTAATTTCTTGACGTGTTTGACTAGGTGTGGATTCCAAACTGGTGCTGCATACTCCAGTATGGGCCTGACGTAAATGGTATACAGAGTCTTGAACGAATTCTTACTGAGGTATCGAACGCCATCCGTAGGTTTGCCAGGCGCCCGTATGCTGCAGCAGTTATTTGATTGATGTGCGCCTCAGGAGATATGCTCGGTGTTATACTCACCCCCAGATCTTTTTCCTTGAGTGAGGTTTGCAGTCTTTGGCCATCTAAACTATATTGTGTCTAAACTATATTGTGTGTGTATGTGTGTGTGTGTGACGTGAGTATTTTCTTTTCCGTCTACACTTCTGAAAGCAACTATGTTGCCTGAGAGCTTCTACCTGAATGCGCGATAACACAACTAATTATTAACAAGTTTTAATGAGTTATGCAGTTAAGAACGATATGCATAGTAGTCACTCTATTACATGAAGTAATATTTGATGGTGTTTTCGAGAACTGGCAACGTGAGATGTTTTTCGAGCCGAGGAAAAGACACAAAATTACATCTTCAAGATGAAATATTTTCCAGAAGCTCATAAAGTCGTCGTGTCTCCCGTCTTGCCCTGTGATGCTCATCATCACCGGAGCGACAACAGTGGAGGCAAACCTTCTTGCGGCGCCTCAGGTGAAGGGAGCACTACCTAGGGAGTTTTGCCAATTACCTTCCAGTGGAATCCACGTCTCACAAGGCAGTGTGATCCTTTGTATTGAGTCATGTCCTTCACTATTATTACTTTTTCCCTACAAGGAGAGAATTGAGCTCTGGCACATTATTGCTGCTCTCGCCTTGAGAACATCAATACTGTGCGAGCGTTCTTGACTTGTTGACGTTTTGTCTTCAAGGACTTGTTGTTCCGAGGTAGTAAACTAGTGCAGTAAGTTTGAATATATAATGCAACACCATATATCACTAGTATTTTAGATTCAGTTCCTAGAAAGTGGAAGATATAGACTTGCAGGAGTGGTTGTGAACCTCTGGTCCACTAGTGGTCCATGGCTTGTTCCAAGGTGGTCCACAGAAGGATAAAAAGTAGTGTATTAGCTTTTTATTGTAATGAAGTTTATTCTTTGCTATAGTATATCAGGGGATCCGGCAACAATGAAAAGGAAATATGATTAATGGGTTCACATACTTAACGAGAGATAGCCTTCAATTTCCACTATTATTTTTGCAAAGGCATTAACCATTGACTCCATGAAGTCAATAAATCTCGTTCTCATTTACCAAACTTCGTCCAGAGTATTTCAAAGCAAGTTGAGCTGTTTTGAAAAATAGACTAGACGGATCATTCTGCCAATAAAAACAAAGTATTACTGAGTCATCATGTTAAGTGTCTCTGATGATGGTAAGATCCAAAGAGACACATAATATTAGAGAGATCTTAATGAAGCTTTACATCATGTCTAAGGTTCGTCTGTCTATGGGGAGTCAAGTTGTGTCCCTGTCAAATGATGGTCAAATCATGAATCTCAGACATGTCGGAAGACATTCCTGATCCAGTGTTGAGAAAGATAAAAATGGGCAGAGTTAGTGCCACTTCAGTTGGATGAAACAACAGATGTATCCTCTTCACAGTTTTTTTTCTGCTGTGAGTATGAAGATTCAATAGAGAAGATATATCTCCTTTGCTACCTACTTGAAACAGAAACTGATGCTGAGTGTTATGAGCTTAGTTTCAGTAGTTTTTGAAGCGGTAGGCCTCTCATGGGATCAGCTCTCTGGGGTTTGTACTGATGGTGCTCCTGCAATGCTTGGCTCACCATCAGAATTCATCCATATGGTTAAAGAGTACACTCTAATGTTGAAGATACTCGGTACATGATTTATCGTGAGGCACGTGCGTCCATGACTGTTCCTCAGGACTTCTCGAAGATCACTCTCTCAGCACACGACTATTTAAAAAATACTGCCAGGATCTAGATTTAACTCAGAATCAATAGTTTAACAAGTTACCTTCGATTGTCCAAAGGTGACATGTTGGCATATGTTCTGAAATTACAGTAAGAACGGAGTACATTTATGGAAGCTCGTGGGGAAGTTGATCTAACTTCACTCAGTAAAAGTTTAGTGTTATCTCTTGCTTACCTTATTTTTCAATCACTAAATGAATTAAATCTGAACCTTCAAAGAAAACAGAAGACAGTAATTAACTTCAATGTGGATATTTCATTGCCAATTTGGAACTCTTGAAGAACTAAAGATTGGCAATGAAATATCATACACAGAGTTCAAGATTTAACTCCTGTTAAATAGCCTTTGCATGACATCAAAGATCATCTGCAATATTTTCCTGACACAAAGGTTGCTGCTGTAACCATAACCGTTACAAGATATCCTTCCAGATGTCGGGTACATTATTTGTCTGACGAGATACAGGAAGAGTTCTTGAACGTCATTAAAGACAGTACCACCAGGGACAGATTTATACAACAACAGCAACAACAACAACAACAACTTGACACATTTTGGGTGAAGACAAGCAAAGTTTATTGCCAAGTTGACCGTCTTGCTTTGATAACTCTGATATCATTTTCATCAACATACCTTTGTGAGTCTGAGTTCTTGACACTGCTGGTAATGAAGACGCAACATTGATCTATGTTGAATGTTGAATCTGATATGCCCTCTCTACTACCCAGTTATATGTACAAAGACAGTATCAAGTGCCTCAGTTAACTCTTCACCCTGGCTCTCTCTCATGTCTTTCTCACCATCCTTTCATCGTTACCCCATCCGCATTTTCTTTCTCCTACATTCCCCCTTCCATTTTCTCTCACCTTCCTTTCTTCTCACCTTCCTTTCTTCTAACCTTCCTTTCCTTTCACCTTCCTTTCTTCTCACCTTCCTTTCTTCTCACCTTCCTTTCCTCTCACCTTCCTTTCCTCTCACTTTCCTTTCTTCTCACCTTCCTTTCTTCTCACCTTCCTTTCTTCTCACCTTCCTTTCTTCTCACCTTCCTTTCTTCTCACCTTCCTTTCTTCTCACCTTCCTTTCTTCTCACCTTCCTTTCTTCTCACCTTCCTTTCTTCTCACCTTCCTTTCTTCTCACCTTCCTTTCCTCTCACCTTCCTTTCCTCTCACCTCCCTTTCTTCTCACCTTCCTTTCCTCTCACCTTCCTTTCCTCTCACCTTCCTTTCCTCTCACCTTCCTTTCTTCTCACCTCTCATCTTCCTCCTCTTCTCACCATCTCCCTCACTTCCCTTTCTCCTGACACCCCAGTTCTCTTCTTTCTTATCTTCTCCCCTTCCCCTTTCTTTTCACAATACTTTTTTCCACAATATAGAAACAATTACAACGTTCAATTATGTCATGCAAACCTGACACAGATATGTGAAGAATAAAATCAGTGATAAGAAAATATATTATAATCCTATTGTTTAGTACCTATTTTTTTTTCTAGCAAGATTTCCGTATATAATTTGTTCTTGAATTTAGTTTGGAATCTATAAAATATTGACAAAGTGTTGGATGGTCCTCAGATATATAGTTCTTCTTTAAGTGTTACACTCAAAAAAAAATTTTGAACCCTTGTTATTGAGAATTTGTTTATATATATTTTTTTTACCGTCCTGTGTTTTTATCAAAAAGATTTGGTTCGATATCTGTTACTTTCGAAGATTTAATAATTACTATAAGCAGGTGCAAGATAAACACTAAATAAACATCTAGAAGGTGAACACTAAAATATCAATAAGGAAGTAGGTAGAGGTTTGGAGTAATTAGGTACACAGTGAGCATCAGGTGAACAGATAAACGCCAACACATAAAACATACTAAATACCTTTGTAAAAACAACTAACACGTTTAAAAAAAATATCGACAAAAAATTTTTGGTAAAATTTTTTTTTTTTACAGTAGGTGTAGAACAAATCCTTAATCGCGTTGCTAAAAAAATATATAAAATTTGGCTGAACCTGCAGAGTTGCAAATATAAAAAAATAAGATGGTGAATGTAGGTGTCCCCTCAAGGAAGGTTCTTTGATGTTGGTGAGGGGCTCTTGATTTAGGGAATTGGATCTGTGCTCCAGTTCCCCGAATTAAGCCTGAATGCCTTCCACATCCCCCCCCCAGGCGCTGTATAATCCTCCGGGTTTAGCGCTTCCCCCTTGATTATAATAATAATAATGAATGTGGCACCGTAACCACAGCCGCTCACCCACACACCTTATTAAGCTCTGATGTCCCACATTGGTTTCTAAGACCTGTTAAAATGTGAGGAGCCGTAACCCACACTCGTGTTCTGTCACCCACACTCGTGTTCTGTCACCCACACTCGTGTTCTGTCACCCACACTCGTGTTCTGTCACCCACACTCGTGTTCTGTCACCCACACTCGTGTTCTGTCACCCACACTCGTGTTCTGTCACCCACACTCGTGTTCTGTCACCCACACTCGTGTTCTGTCACCCACACTCGTGTTCTGTCACCCACACTCGTGTTCTGTCACCCACACTCGTGTTCTGTCACACACACTCGTGTTCTGTCACCCACACTCGTGTTCTGTCACCCACACTCGTGTTCTGTCACACACACTCGTGTTCTGTCACCCACACTTGTGTTTCACCCACACTTGTGTTTCACCCACACTTGTGTTTCACCCACACTTGTGTTTCACCCACACTTGTGTTTCACCCACACTTGTGTTTCACCCACACTTGTGTTTCACCCACACTTGTGTTTCACCCACACGTGTGTTTCACCCACACTCGTGTTCTGTCACCCACACTCGTGTTCTGTCACCCACACTCGTGTTCTGTCACCCACACTCGTGTTCTGTCACCCACACTCGTGTTCTGTCACACACACTCGTGTTCTGTCACCCACACTCGTGTTCTGTCACCCACACTCGTGTTCTGTCACCCACACTCGTGTTCTGTCACCCACACTCGTGTTCTGTCACCCACACTCGTGTTCTGTCACGTACATCCATTCTGTCGTATTCACTCACGCTCTCGTCTACACACACACACATGTTCTGACGTACTAATAAGTACTTTTACGTACTAATACGTACTCTTACGTACACTCATGCCTTCTCACACACTGGTCCCTCCTTGCAGACAAAATGTATTGCTTCCTGTCACCGAACTGCAAGAAAATAAGTGGCACAGGGAGCACAAAGAACACTAATATAATGTGAAGATTTAAGAGCTTCTGCTAAGCAAGAACACAGCAGGTGCAATACAGTATGGAACATGGGGAGTCCCATTGTAATAGTCACGAGGGTCCCATTGTGAGATAAGACCAGAAGGGTCCCATTATGAGATAAACCAGGAGTGTCCCATTGTGAGATAAAACCAAGAGGGTCCCATTGCGAGACAAAGCCAGGAGGGTCCCATTGTGAGACAGAGCCAGGATGGTCCCATTGCGAGACAAAGCCAGGAGGGTCCCACTGCGAGATAAAGCCAGGAGGGTCCCATTGCGAGACAAAGCCAGGAGGGTCCCATTGTGAGACAGAGCCAGGAGGGTCCCATTGTGAGACAGAGCCAGGAGGGTCCCATTGTGAGACAGAGCCAGGAGGGTCCCATTGTGAGACAGAGCCAGGAGGGTCCCATTGCGAGACAAAGCCAGGAGGGTCCCATTGTGAGACAGAGCCAGGAGGGTCCCATTGTGAGACAGAGCCAGGAGGGTCCCATTGTGAGACAGAGCCAGGAGGGTCCCATTGTGAGACAGAGCCAGGAGGGTCCCATTGTGAGACAGAGCCAGGAGGGTCCCATTGTGAGACAGAGCCAGGAGGGTCCCAAGGAGGGTCCCATTGTGAGACAGAGCCAGGAGGGTCCCATTGTGAGACAGAGCCAGGAGGGTCCCATTGTGAGACAGAGCCAGGAGGGTCCCATTGTGAGACAGAGCCAGGAGGGTCCCATTGTGAGACAGAGCCAAGAGGGTCCCATTGTGAGACAGAGCCAGGAGGGTCCCATTGTGAGACAGAGCCAGGAGGGTCCCATTGTGAGACAGAGCCAGGAGGGTCCCATTGTGAGACAGAGCCAGGAGGGTCCCATTGTGAGACAGAGCCAAAAGGGTCCCATTGTGAGACAGAGCCAGGAGGGTCCCATTGTGAGACAGAGCCAGGAGGGTCCCATTGTGAGACAGAGCCAGGAGGGTCCCATTCTGAGACAGAGCCAGGAGGGTCCCATTGTGAGACAGAGCCAGGAGGGTCCCATTGTGAGACAGAACCAGGAGGGTCCCATTGTGAGACAGAGCCAGGAGGGTCCCATTGTGAGACAGAGCCAGGAGGGTCCCATTGTGAGACAGAGCCAGGAGGGTCCCATTGTGAGACAGAGCCAGGAGGGTCCCATTGTGAGACAGAGCCAGGAGGGTCCCATTGTGAGACAGAGCCAGGAGGGTCCCATTGTGAGACAGAGCCAGGAGGGTCCCATTGTGAGACAGAGCCAGGAGGGTCCCATTGTGAGACAGAGCCAGGAGGGTCCCATTGTGAGACAGAGCCAGGAGGGTCCCATTGTGAGACAGAGCCAGGAGGGTCCCATTGTGAGACAGAGCCAGGAGGGTCCCATTGTGAGACAGAGCCGGGAGGGTCCCATTGTGAGACAGAGCCTGGAGGGTCCCATTGTGAGACAGAGCCAGGAGGGTCCCATTGTGAGACAGAGCCAGGAGGGTCCCATTGTGAGACAGAGCCAGGAGGGTCCCATTGTGAGACAGAGCCAGGATGGTTCCATTTTGACAGAGCCAGGATGATATCAATGCTTTATAGAACTTGATGATAATTGTAATTGCCGTGAACGTTTTTACCCGTCCGGAACGACGTTTTGGCTCGTCTGAGGCTAACGTTTCTACCCATCTTCGTCGACGTTTCGGGCCGTCTGGAGCGACGTTTCAATCCGTCTGAGATCCTTTTCGGGATTTCGCAATGGCTCGGAAAGAGCCAAAACGTGATCCACTTTTATTTCCAGCTTTTGGGATAATTAGGTATACCCAATATATCTATAATTAGGTATGTCCAATATATCTATAATTAGGTATGCCCAGTATACCTATAAATAGGTATCCCAGTATACCTATAATTAGGTAGGCCTAATGTACCTATAATTATTCCCAATAGATTCCAGAAATTAACAGTTATTCAGTTCCTTATAAATTCAAATTAACTAATATTACTGTCACGAGGGACATGGTTGTCAAACAGATAGACAAACTGAAACAAAATAAGTCCCCGGGACCCGACGAGTTGTTTTCCAGGGTACTTAAAGAATGCAAAACGGAACTTAGTCAGCCATTAACGAGTGTGAACATCAAAATAGTATACAATACCGACAGGTTGTCGGTATTGTATACCATTTTGATGTTCATCTTGTCAGACACTGCAACACGTGGCATCTTGGTACAGAAAACACCTTGGACAAGCTTTCCAAGTGAGAAGTGTTGGATCTGAGAGGGACATGACCTCTCAGTGGCCTCTCACTACTACTACTACTACTACCCTGCACCTCTCCTTCCGACAGTATTTAAGTCTCCGCACTGTCGCTTGATCTTCAGATAGTTCCTGACTATGGAACTGAACTTCTCCAGGCCGAGGGACTGACAACCTCAAATTCTACGACTTTAAGGGTGATGGACTGATTACATCGTCTTCACATCTCTACTGTTCCTGCCTACTTTCTGTATTCGACTGAAGAAGCCTACTGTGTAGGCGAAACGTTTCGGAATAAAGTTGTCTAACTGTTGCATATGTGTCTTTCATTAACGAGTGTGTTTAATGCGTCCATCCTTACTAACTTTGTGCCTGAGATGTGGAAGATAGCTAAAGTGGTTCCTGTATTCAAATCAGGGGATAAGTCCATTCCCTCAAATTACCGTCCAGTAAGCCTGACGTCTATAGAAGGCAAATTATTAGAATCAATTATACCTGAGATTATTAGTCATCTTGAAGAACATAATTTGATTAATGAATCTCAGTATGGGTTCACGAGAGGTCGTTCCTGCCTGACAAATTTACTGACATTCTTCAATAGAACATTTGAGACGGTAGAGTGTGATAAAGAATATGATATTGTTTACTTAGATTTTAGTAAAGTCTTCGATAGAGTAACTCACAAGAGACTCTTAATAAAAGTGGCAGCTCATGGTATAGGAGGTAAAGTTCTAGCATGGACATAGGCATGGCTTACCAACAGAAAGCAGAGTTTCAATTAATGGGGTCAAATCTGAATGGGGATTAGTCACTAGTGGCGTTCCAAAGAGATCAATTTTAGGCCGTCTGTTGCTCAAAATTTACTTTAATGACCTTGATGAAGGAATTACAAGTGACATGAACAAATTTGTTGATGATACCAAAATAGGCCCTATGATTCATTCTGTGGAGGATACCAGTGAACTCCAGGAAGATTTGGACCAATTTTTGTCTTGGTCTGAAAAATGGCAGATGAAGTTCAATGTGGATAAGTGTAAGGTACTTGCCCTTGGTAATGAATATAACCCTCGAAGCTATAATCTAGGTGAAGTAGAGCTTGATCATACAGAATGTGAAAAAGACTTGGGAGTCATGGTAAGCAGAAATCTAAAGCCAAGACAGCAGTGCCTTAGTGTGCACAACAAGGCTAACAGATTACTAGGATTTATTTCAAGAAGTATAAGTAACAGAAGTTCAAAAGTTATTTTACAGCTCTATACATCACTAGTGAGACCTCATTTAGATTATGCTGCTCAGTTTTGGTCCCCTTACTACAGGATGGACATAGACTCATTAGAGAACATACAGAGAAGAATGACTAAAATGATTTACTGTGTAAGGAACCTCCCGTATGAAGATAGACTTAAAGCCTTAAATCTCCACTCTCTGGAGAGGCGTAGAATGAGGGGAGATATCATTGAAGTGTATAAGTGGATGACGGGCATAAACAAGGGGGACATTAATAAAGTACTGAGGGTGTCGAACCAGGTAAGAACCAGGAATAATAGATTTAAGTTGGATAAATTTAGATTTAGAAAGGACATAGGTAAGTACTGGTTTTCTAACAGAGTTGTAGATGCGTGGAACAGTCTTCCCAGTGGGGTGATAGAGGCTAGGACCTTGGGTAGCTTTAAGAAGAAACTGGACAAATATATGAGTGGGAGGGGCTGGGTTTGATTGGTGTCAAGGGGTACGGGAGTTATTTCTTGAGTAGCTTTAGGTAGATGTCGTTTTGTAATAAAGTTGGTAGAATTACCGACAATATGTAAAGTAAAAGGACACAAGTGCAACTAATGTGACATTTATTGTGGCAACGTTTCGCTCTCCAGGAGCTTTATCAAGCCATTACAAACAACATGGACACAGAGGGTATATAAAGGCTCAGAGTGAGGTGAATACTAGTATTCACCTCACTCTGAGCCTTTATATACCCTCTGTGTCCATGTATTGTTTGTAATGGCTTGATAAAGCTCCTGGAGAGCGAAACGTTGCCACAATAAATGTCACATTAGTTGCACTTGTGTCCTTTTACTTTACAGATGTCGTTTTGATAAGGACCTGCCTCGTATGGGCCAGTAGGCCTTCTGCAGTGTTCCTACATTCTTATGTTCTTATGTTCTTAAACCTCCAAGAATAACAAAAAGGCACAATACAGTGAGTGTAACAATACACAAATAACCCACACATAGGAGAGAGATTACATTATCACAGTCATCCTATTGACTGATTTTCTGTTAAAACTGTCTACCCTACTTCTAACTTTCACAATCGCCGTCTGGTTAAATCCTCCCTTATACACAACTTTCCTTGTATGAATCTTAGTCCTGGCTTTGTCTCTGTACATGCCTACCTTTCCCATTACATTGTAAAATGCTCCAAACTTCAGAACACCCGTGACTTAAACTGATTCTTTTTCCCCCTTCTCTCTCTTCGCCTTTCCTCTTTCTTCACTCTCCTTTGGGTTTTCTTTCTTCTGCCTTGGGTGTTTGGTCCATTACTATTTTTTCCTCCCTCTGTATTCTTGTTCCTACCTTTTGTGGGCCCCTATCTCCCTGGCAGTGCTCCTCTTTCTTAGTCTTTGACTGACTCCACTACTACTACCACCTCTATTTACCTCTCTTCTTCCTTTCCTACTGCCTCTCTTGTCCTGTCCCTGTCTGCTGGTCTATATATACTCCCTTCTTCTCTCCTTTTTGTTAGTGTGACTTTGTAAATGGTCCAAGTTGGACCGAAACGTCGTCGTAAACTCCTCTCCTATGTGCGGTTTACTTGTGTATAAACCTCTAAGTATTGTAAAACCCTCAGGGACCCACTGCAGGACAGCAGGAAAGTCCTCTGCGTATTAAATAACATTGGAACCTTAAAAATTGGAACCCTGGTAAAGGGATACCTGGAACCTAGGGTTAATACAAATGATCCCAAATTACATAGATGGAACCCACTAAACCGAGTGGGGAAGCTGGAGTTCCCTGAGGAGCGAGTCCATTTTTTTTGTCTCGGTCAGAGCTGCATCTTACTGCTCCTCTGGTAAGTTAGGGGTACACCTCACTGCTCCTCTGGTAAGTTAGGGGTACACCTCACTGCTCCTCTGGTAAGTTAGGGGTACACCTCACTGCTCCTCTGGTAAGTTAGGGGTACACCTCACTGCTCCTCTGGTAAGTTAGGGGTACACCTCACTGCTCCTCTGGTAAGTTAGGGGTACACCTCACTGCTCCTCTGGTAAGTTAGGGGTACACCTCACTGCTCCTCTGGTAAGTTAGGGGTACACCTCACTGCTCCTCTGGTAAGTTAAGACTGCACCTCACTGTTCCTCTGGTAAGTTAGGGCTGCATCTCACTGTTTCTCTGATAAATTAGGGCTGTACCTCACAGTTCCTCTGATAAGTTAAGGTTGCACCTCATAGCTCTGATACCTTAGGGTTGCATCTCACAATTCCTATGAAAAGCTAGGACTGTACCTCACAGCTCCTATGATAAGCTAGGCTGCACCTCACAGCTCCTCTGATAACAGTTAGGAGTACACCTCACAGCTCCTTCTCTGATAACAGGGCTGCACCTCACAGCTCCTCTGATAACGGTTAGGGCTACACCTCACAGCTCCTCTGATAACAGTTAGGAGTACACCTCACAGCTCCTCCTCTGATAACAGGGCTGCACCTCACAGCTCATCTTCTCATAACAGGGCTGCACCTGTTCAACCTTGGTGGTGGAAGCCAGGTAGAACGAACTGGTACCTAGGGGTTGGCAGGAAGAGAGAAATGAGAAAAAAGAAAACGAAAAGAAGGAAGAATTGCGGAAAAGAGAGAAAGAGAAAAGAGTGAGCAGGAAAAGAAGTGAGTGGGGGAAAAGAAAGAGAAAAAAAGAGAACTGTAAGAAAAAAAAGAAAGAGGAAGAGAGAGAATGAAGATAAAGAAAGAAAAATGAAAAAAAGAGGAAGGGAGATAATGAGAGCCTTGTCAATGTGAAATAATCTTGTGAGCAAAAAGTGGCACCTTGGAAAAGTGTCAAGGTGGTGTAAAGTCCCCTGACAGGTGAAAAATTAGTACTCGTAACCTAGTGACTGCCACCTGTTGCAGCCCCTCTCCTCCCCATCCCCACCTCTCTCTCGCTTACACATATACACACACATCTCATACCCCCGCACTCACTACTGAGGCTAGGATAAATGTGCATCTCTCCGTGTGTACACATTGAGAGGTATGGATCTCTCACTGTACTCAAAGAACAGTAACATTAATAAGTAGCATATTTGGGTAGCTGGGATCCTAGAAAGGTGTCCCATAATGCATCACCCTAGAGCGCTGTATGACTTTCAAATGCAGTCAGATTTGCCCGAACATGAGCAGAGCTTTAACGAGCACTATGCTCGTTAATTAAATTTGGAAGCCATTCAAGAGAGGTACACTCAAATATCTGTAACTTGATTAATCAGGAATCACAATGTCACACTGTTTTACAAACAAAATCAGAAGCTCTGCTCCTGTGCGCTTGAATTTCACTCTCCGTCGTCGGCGCATTAAGAGACACTTTTTTTTTTTGAACGTTTGAGGCTACGCCGAGATAGAGTTTTGGAAGTTTATCCGAACATTCCAGGATGATAATAATAATATAATTTTAATCTTTATTTCTACAAGTACATGATACAATGTATATAGACGTAGCTGCTATCAGTGACATACTATATAGAAAGCTAGGTAAAAGGGCACAAGTGCACCTAATGGGACATTTTATTATAGCAACGTTTCGCTCTCCAGATGTGAAGCTCCTGGAGAACGAAACGTTGCCACATGTCGCATTCGTTGCACTTGTGTTATTTCACCTAACATATTGTTGGTAATTCTACTAACATGATTACTATATGAATATTCAGAGTATTTCAGGTAACTTAGGTTAATTTTGTCCTCAAGATACGACCCCACACCAGTCAACTAACACCCAGGTACCTATTTGCTACTAGGTGAACAGGGACAGCAGGTGTCTTAAGGAGATACACCCGATGTTTCCACCGGTACCGGGGATCGAACCTCGGACGCTCATAGTGTGAACTGAGTGCGCTACCAACCGATGCTGGGAATAGATATTATAACGTGGGTAGTAGGACAATTGCACAAACTAATTGTTACTAGAATATTATTCTAGATTCAATACGCAAAATACAAATGTAAAATTGGAGGAAGAAATAAAAAAATAATCTGGTATCCACTTAAAGGTCCGTTTCCGAGGATACTTAAGATTAGATTTTAGATTTTTGCCACTGAAGTGGCTAGTTTCTTGTGCATCCATGTCTATCCTGTGGACGGTGTACTGACAGAGTGATTGTTGGTGTACCGAGAGAGTGATTGTTGGTGTACCGACAGAGTGATTGTTGGTGTACCGACAGAGTGATTGTTGGTGTACCGACAGAGTGATTGTTGGTGTACTGACAGAGTGATTGTTGGTGTACCGAGAGAGTGATTGTTGGTGTACCGACAGAGTGATTGTTGGTGTACCGACAGAGTGATTGTTGGTGTACTGACAGAGTGATTGTTGGTGTACTGACAGTGATTGTTGGTGTACTGACAGAGTGATTGTTGGTGTACCGACAGAGTGATTGTTGGTGTACCGACAGAGTGATTGTTGGTGTACCGACAGAGTGATTGTTGGTGTACTGACAGAGTGATTGTTGGTGTACCGACAGTGATGGTTGGTGTACTGACAGAGTGATTGTTGGTGTACCGACAGAGTGATTGTTGGTGTACTGACAGAGTGATTGTTGGTGTACCGACAGAGTGATTGTTGGTGTACTGACAGAGTGATTGTTGGTGTACTGACAGAGTGATTGTTGGTGTACCGACAGAGTGATTGTTGGTGTACTGACAGAGTGATTGTTGGTGTACCGAGAGAGTGATTGTTGGTGTACCGACAGAGTGATTGTTGGTGTACCGACAGAGTGATTGTTGGTGTACCGACAGAGTGATTGTTGGTGTACTGACAGAATGATTGTTGGTGTACCGAGAGAGTGATTGTTGGTGTACCGACAGAGTGATTGTTGGTGTACCGACAGAGTGATTGTTGGTGTACTGACAGAGTGATTGTTGGTGTACTGACAGTGATTGTTGGTGTACTGACAGAGTGATTGTTGGTGTACCGACAGAGTGATTGTTGGTGTACCGACAGAGTGATTGTTGGTGTACCGACAGAGTGATTGTTGGTGTACTGACAGAGTGATTGTTGGTGTACCGACAGTGATTGTTGGTGTACTGACAGAGTGATTGTTGGTGTACCGACAGAGTGATTGTTGGTGTACTGACAGAGTGATTGTTGGTGTACCGACAGAGTGATTGTTGGTGTACTGACAGAGTGATTGTTGGTGTACTGACAGAGTGATTGTTGGTGTACCGACAGAGTGATTGTTGGTGTACCGACAGAGTGATTGTTGGTGTACCGACAGAGTGATTGTTGGTGTACCGACAGAGTGATTGTTGGTGTACTGACAGAGTGATTGTTGGTGTACCGACAGAGTGATTGTTGGTGTACTGACAGAGTGATTGTTGGTGTACCGACAGAGTGATTGTTGGTGTACCGACAGAGTGATTGTTGGTGTACCGACAGAGTGATTGTTGGTGTACCGACAGAGTGATTGTTGGTGTACTGACAGAGTGATTGTTGGTGTACCGACAGAGTGATTGTTGGTGTACTGACAGAGTGATTGTTGGTGTACTGACAGAGTGATTGTTGGTGTACTGACAGAGTGATTGTTGGTGTACTGACAGAGTGATTGTTGGTGTACTGACAGAGTGATGGTTGGTGTACTGACAGAGTGATTGTTGGTGTACTGACAGAGTGATTGTTGGTGTACTGACAGAGTGATTGTTGGTGTACTGACAGAGTGATAGTTGGTGTACTGACAGAGTGATTGTTTCTGTACTGACAGAGTGATTGTTGGTGTACCGACAGAGTGATTGTTGGTGTACCGACAGAGTGATTGTTGGTGTACCGACAGAGTGATTGTTGGTGTACCGACAGAGTGATTGTTGGTGTACCGACAGAGTGATTGTTGGTGTACTGACCGAGTGATGGTTGGTGTACTGACAGAGTGATTGTTGGTGTACCGACAGAGTGATTGTTGGTGTACCGACATAGTGATTGTTGGTGTACTGACAGAGTGATGGTTGGTGTTCTGACAGAGTGATGGTTGGTGTACTGACAGAGTGATGGCTGGTGTACTGACAGAGTGATGGTTGGTGTAAAGACAGAGTGATGGTTGGTGTACTGGCAGAGTGATGATTGTTGTACTGACAGAGTGATGATTGTTGTACTGACAGAGTGATTGTTGGTGTACTGACAGAGTGATGGTTAGTGTACTGACAGAGTGATGGTTGGTGTACTGACAGAGTGATGGTTGTTATACTGACAGAGTGATAATTAGTGTACTGACAGAGTGATGGTTGGTATACTGACACTGATTGTTGTTGTGCTGACAGTGATGGTTGGTGCACTGACAGAGTGATTGTTGTAATGACAAAGTGATTGTTGTTGGACTGGCAGAGTGATGGTTGGTGTACTGACAGAGTGATGGTTGTCGTACTGACAGAGTGATTGTTGGTGTACTGACAGAGTGATTGTTGGTGTACTGACAGAGTGATGGTTGGTGCACTGACAGTGATTGTTGTACTGACAAAGTGATTGTTGGTGGACTGGCAGAGTGATGGTTGGTGTACTGACAGAGTGATTGTTGGTGTACTGACAGAGTGATGGTTGTCGTACTGACAGAGTGATTGTTGGTGTACTGACCGAGTGATTGTTGGTGTACTGACAGAGTGATGGTTGGTGCACTGACAGTGATTGTTGTACTGACAAAGTGATTGTTGGTGGACTGGCAGAGTGATGGTTGGTGTACTGACAGAGTGATTGTTGGTGTACTGACAGAGTGATGGTTGGTGTACTGACAGAGTGATTGTTGGTGTACTGACAGAGTGATTGTTGGTGTACTGACAGTGATGGTTGGTGTACTGGCAGAGTGATGACTGTTGTACTGACAGAGTGATTGTTGGTGTATTGACAGAGTGATTGTTTGTGTACTGACAGAGTGATGGTTGGTGTACTGACAGAGTGATGGTTGGTGTACTGACAGAGCGATGGTTGGTGTACTGACAGAGTGATGGTTGTTATACTGACAGTGATAATTAGTGTACTGACAGAGTGATGGTTGGTATACTGACACTGATTGTTGTTGTGCTGACAGTGATGGTTGGTGCACTGACAGAGTGATTGTTGTACTGACAAAGTGATTGTTGTTGGACTGGCAGAGTGATGGTTGGTGTACTGACAGAGTGGTGGTTGTCGTACTGACAGAGTGATTGTTGGTGTACTGACAGAGTGATGGTTGGTGTACTGACAGAGTGATTGTTGGTGTACTGACAGAGTGATTGTTGGTGTACTGACAGAGTGATGGTTGGTGTACTGACAGAGTGATTGTTGGTGTACTGACAGAGTGATTGTTGGTGTACTGACAGAGTGATTGTTGGTGTACTGACAGAGTGATTGTTGGTGTACTGACAGAGTGATTGTTGGTGTACTGACAGAGTGATTGTTGGTGTACTGACAGAGTGATTGTTGGTGTACTGACAGTGATGGTTGGTGTACTGACAGAGTGATTGTTGGTGTACTGACAGAGTGATTGTTGTTGTACTGACAGAGTGATGGTTGGTGTACTGACAGAGTGATTGTTGGTGTACTGACAGAGTGATGGTTGGTGTACTGACAGAGTGATTGTTGGTGTACTGACAGAGTGATTGTTGGTGTACTGACAGAGTGATTGTTGGCGTACCGACAGAGTGATGGTTAGTGTACTGACAGAGTGATTGTTGGTGTACTGACAGAGTGATTGTTGGTGTACTGACAGAGTGATGGTTGGTGTACTGACAGAGTGATGGTTGGTGTACTGACAGAGTGATTGTTGGTGTACTGACAGAGTGATTGTTGTTGTACTGACAGAGTGATGGTTGGTGTACTGACAGAGTGATTGTTGGTGTACTGACAGAGTGATGGCTGGTGTACTGACAGAGTGATTGTTGGTGTACTGACAGAGTGATGGTTGTTGTACTGACAGAGTGATGGTTGGTGTACTGACAGAGTGATTGTTGGTGTACTGACAGAGTGATGGCTGGTGTACTGACAGAGTGATTGTTGGTGTACTGACAGAGTGATGGTTGTCGTACTCAGAGTCAACAAGGGAAGGAATAACACTGAGATAATGGGTTTAATAAGGTGATAAGTATTCATTCGTAGCGGTATTTTCCTCCACAATTACGCAGAGTCAAACAAAATTTGACCGACATTTTATCTTGTTTATCCGTTAAGTTGCCTTAGCAAATCTCAAGGGAAATTAAACTGGCCTGCACAAAACCCAAGGGCATTAAACTGACGTTTGAAAAGAAGGAAATATTGAAAAAATTCAGTTCTAACGCTCACCGTGGCTAGACTGAAGAAAGGTCGTACTGACAAGTAACTTTGCTCCGAGCCTCTCCTCACCTCAAACCTCACACTGGCAGCCAGTCATGGGAGAGTCACATGTCTGGTTATGGGAGAGTCACATGTGTCTGGTCATGGGAGAGTCACATGTGTCTGGTCATGGGAGAGTCACATGTGTCTGGTCATGGGAGAGTCACATGTGTCTGGTCATGGGAGAGTCACATGTGTCTGGTCATGGGAGAGTCACATGTGTCTGGTCATGGGAGAGTCACATGTGTCTGGTCATGGGAGAGTCACATGTATCTGGACATTGGAAAGTCACATGTATCTGGACATTGGAAAGTCATATTTGGTCATGCGTCACATTCATCTGGTCATGGGAGGAGTCACATGTATCTAATAATGGGAGCGACACACGAATTTGGTCATGGGAGAGAGACATGTATCTGGTCATGGGTCACATTTATCTGGTCACAGATCACGTATCCGATCATGGGAGGGTCGCATGTATCTGGCCATTGGAGGGTCGCATGTATCTGGTTATGGGAGGTTCACACTGGCATCTGGCCATGGAAGATTCACACTGGCATCTAGTCATGGGAGGTTCACACTGGCCTCTGGTTATGGGAGGTTCACACTGGCATCTGGTCACGGGAGGTTCACACAGCCATCTGGTCACGAGAAGTTCACGCTGGCATCTGGTCATGGGAGGTTCACACTGGCCTCTGGTTATGGGAAGTTCACACTGGTCTCTGGTTATGAGAGGTTCACACTGGCATCTGGTCATCTGAGATTCACACTGCCATCTGGTCACGAGAGGTTCACACTGGCATCTAGTCATGGGAGGTTCACACTGGCCTCTGGTTATGGGAAGTTCACACTGGCCTCTGGTTATGGGAGGTTCACACTAGCATCTGGTCATCTGAGGTTCACACTGCCATCTGGTCACGAGAGGTTCACATTGGCATCTAGTCATGGGAGGTTCACACTGGCCTCTGGTTATGGGAAGTTCACACTGGCCTCTGGTTATGGGAGGTTCACACTGGCATCTGGTCACGGGAGGTTCACACAGCCATCTGGTCACGAGAAGTTCACACTGGCATCTGGTCACGAGAGGTTCACGCTGGCATCTGATCATGGGAGGTTCACACTGGCCTCTGGTTATGGGAAGTTCACACTGGTCTCTGGTTATGGGAGGTTCACACTGGCAATATGGTCATGGGAGGTTTATACTGGCGTCTGGTCATGGGAGGTTCACACTGGCATCTGGTCATGGGAGGTTCACACTGGCCTCTGGTTATGGGAAGTTCACACTGGCCTCTGGTTATGGGAGGTTCACATTGGCATCTGGTCACGGGAGGTTCACACAGCCATCTGGTCACGAGAAGTTCACACTGGCATCTGGTCACGAGAGGTTCACGCTGGCATCTGATCATGGGAGGTTCACACTGGCCTCTGGTTATGGGAAGTTCACACTGGTCTCTGGTCATGGGAGGTTCACACTGGCATTTGGTCATGGGAGGTTTATACTGGCGTCTGGTCATGGGAGGTTCACACTGGCATCTGGTCATGGGAGGTTCACACTAGCATCTGGTCATGGGAGGTTCACACTAGCATCTGGTCATGGGAGGTTCACACTGGCATCTGGTCATGGGAGGTTCACACTGGCATCTGGTCATGGGAGGTTCACACTGGCATCTGGTCACGAGAGGTTCACACTGGAATCTGGTCACGAGAGGTTCACACTGGCATCTGGTCACGAGAGGTTCACACTGGCATCTGGTCATGGGAGGTTCATACCGGCATCTGGTCACGAGAGGTTCACACTGGCATCTGGTCATGGGAGGTTCACACCGGCATCTGGTCACGAGAGGTTCACACTGGCATCTGGTCACGAGAGGTTCACATTGGCATCTGGTCACGAGAGCTTCACACTGGCCTCTGGTCATTGGAGGTTCATTACTTCTGGGTATCAGTAAGGGAGTAAACTGATTGGTTTACTCCCTGTGCTGTCAGTGCTAGGTAGTAATTATATTAGACTGACTTTTGCTTTAGCATATTTTTTTAATTTAGTATAAAAAAGTGCTTTTGTGTAAAGGATGTAAGCTCGCTGTTCCTCCATGGAGACTGAACTCCCAACATCCCAAACAGGATCCGCGAGTGTTACCTCCAAGCCTCGGCAGTTGATTAACGTTCGTTCATTCTTACATGCATGCTAAGGTTAATTAAAAAAAACACAGTCCTGCGACGCCGAGGAAGCCAGCTTAGTTGCGAAACGTCAGTATTGCTTTAACACTCGCATCTGTTACCATCTGTCATCACCGTCTGTCTTTACCATCTGGTTGGTTGGTATGTTCGGGTTGATGAATATGTACCCCACTAGGAGCAATAAAGTTGCATTTCGCCTGTGTATCACTAGTCAACTATATGTTTATCATATAGGAATTGAAGCTACCCATTATGAAGTCACAGCTTGTGACCTAATAGTGGCTGAAGACAGACCGAAACGTCGTTCACAGTTTCCTCTCTCAAGTGTGGGTTATTAGTGAACTGCTACTGCAAAATATCTTAAGCTCATTATTTTCCGTCTGCAAATAGGAATATCTGGGATTTTATTTCTTACAACATACTGTTCACATATCCCCGAGACAGTATCATTCCCAGGACTGATCCTTGTGTGACCCTTCTTGTCACACTTCCCCATTATGATGATGTCTCCTCCCATGCAAACACATTTTCTGATTAATATCTTCCTTGTTATTCCTTCCTGTTGCTCTTCAGTCTGACTAACCAGTGTCCACGTGTCTATCGCTCTCTAGCGTCACTTGTTTAGACTTTATCATGGGGTAGTTAGTCCGTGAAAGAGTCATTTCCTCCCATCGAAGATTTGCATCATTCCTTACATAACTGCCTGCCAATGTAACGTCAGTGTGACGTTGGTTCATTATAATGAACTATATATATATATATATATATATATATATATATATATATATATATATATATATATATATATATATATATATATATATATATATATATATACACATATATATATATATATATTCATATATATATATATATATATATATATATATATATATAATATATATACTATATATATATATATATTTATATATATATATATATATATATATATAGATATATATATATATATATATATATATATATATATATATATATATATATATATACATACATATATATATATATATATATATATATATATATATATATATATATATATATATATATATATATATATATATATATATATATATATATATATATACATATATATATATATATATATATATATATATATATATATATATATATATATATATATATATATATAAAACTCACACATGCACATTTGTGCTTAATTTCACACACGCGCAAGCGCGTAATTTTGCTGTTTTGTAGCCTACTGGTAAATTCATTTTGGAAAATAATATTTCTGTCTTGATTCTGAGATGTTACTGCAGGGATTGCTTATAATGTTGCATAAATATAAACACCAATTTTTAACGAGACTTAAGAAATCGTAATGACACGATTGCAAATAAACCATACCCCCGGCCGGGATTGAACCCGCTACGGGCTGGAGTTTTGAGACTCTATGACCGCGGGTTCAATCCCGGCCGGGGGTATGGTTGACCAATTTTTAAGTGGGTTCCTTAATTACAAATACTTTATTTTTATTTTTAAGAACAGAATTATCTTTCAGTTCAGAGTGTAGCTTTTATGTGAGTGAGGTTGTCTGTCCATGATGTGAGGTCTTCTTGCAGGGTTTGAGATTTTCCTTACATGTCTTTTCCGGGCAGTTTGTGATGACTCTGAGTACACATGTTCACAGGTGAGCCTCCTTCATGAATGAAGGATTCTCCTTCCACCTACAGCATCTCACTCTTCAGCCTTAAACCTCCTGAACTCTCTCCAGCCTCCTTCAATGCACAACCTCTCCAAGCCCTTCTTGAACCTATAACCTCTCCAAATTCACCTTCATTTCCATCACTCCCATTCCTAATCTTAGCGTTGTTCCTCTGGGTCTTTATCGTTTCCCTCTTACATTTAGCTTATCCGGCTTGGTATTTCCATTCTCGTCAGGTCTGACCTCCAGAGAAGCTGTATAAATGTTTTCGTTCCTAGAGAGAGAGAGAGAGAGAGAGAGAGAGAGAGAGAGAGAGAGAGAGAGAGAGAGAGAGAGAGAGAGAGAGAGAGAGAGAGAGAGAGAGGGAGGGGTAAATAAGAATGCGCAAATAACCCACACTTAGGAAAGAGAAACTTATGATGACGTTTTGGTCGGACTTGGACCATTTACAAGTCACACTGACACGAGTATATTAGTGTGACTTGTAGCCTTTCCTATGTGCTCCTTTTTTGTATATTGTTCTAGTCACGGTATTATGTCTTTTGTTGTTTAGGGGTAGGTAAGAAGTTAGGTAGGTAGTGGGAGGGACAATGATAAAATCTATTTGACCCTTAATAAAACTAGAAAGGGCGTAAATATTTTCACTATAAATGGAGACCCTCCTCAACAAGTAAATAGCAAGAGGAAAGATTTTATATAAACAAGCAAATCAGGTTCCAAAGCTAAAGAAGGAAAAAAAAAAAAACGTGTGTTGCAGGAGACTCAACTTCCCTCGGAGGCAGGGCGTGGCAATTACGGAGCCTCTGCCTTAGGCTGTATTGACCAGTGATCTTTCTCAACAGTTTGCCATGTTTCAGGGAAAAGAGGTTCAGGGAAGGGTTAATATTCTCGTTTTTGGTGTTACCATATACAGGGTAGTAGGCCCCGAGTTGATACTCCCGTAGTAGTAGCCGTCTTGTTTGTATATTATGTCTGTAGTAAACGATAACTCGGAGCCTCCTACGAGTGAATTATTATAACTGATTTTTCTGTGCTGCATTTAGTTAATTGCGATTAGCAATTGTTCATCAATGAAATTGATTGACGACTATGTGTGATGAAGAACATTATCATCAATGTGATGAAATCAACCGAAGACAAAACTCATTCATCTCCGTAATACAATCACCACAAGAGAGACACCAGAAACTGAGATAACTCAGATGAATACTAACTTATAAGTTTCGGTGCTTCAGTTGACGTTCACAAAAATGTGATACATCATTCTGCCTAATTTTCAATATAGAGATATTTGTGTTCAATTCAAAATTTTCTCTACAGTTAATGTCACTACATCCGGAAACATCACACACCGTCGCTGCACTGTAGCTGCAAATTATCTTAACATTGCTCTACGTTAATTTTAAATTGGTAGGTGTTATGGTCTTCATCTTCGCTAATCAAAACAAGATACACTGTCAATATAAAACTAAATGAGCATATAACTCATCGGATCAAGAAATATTTATATACCTGACAACATTAGAAACGTTAGGTATGAAATAATAAAGCCATTAATGATATACAACATATCTCTTCAAACTAATAATATTTCACAGGTAAAGAAGTTTAAACATTACCATAATTCTCCCTAAATGGAAATGATCGACTTAAAAGCCTAACGACAGTAGCCAGTAAAATATTGTTAACAGTCGTTAGAGACAAAAAAATTATGCATTTGGACCACCACTTACTTGATCTTTTAGCATGGTTTTCATTATTATGTACCTGGATAAATAAACCACTCGATAATTACCCACCCTCGTCATTATCGTCATAATTATCCTTTTGTTGATCGCATTTTTCCTCATCTTCCTTCTAAGTCACTATCGTCCTTCCTTGTTATCCTAATCATGACAGTCTTTCCCGTCATAATCTTCCTTTTAAGACATCTAAGTCATCTTCATTATTTATTGTCATCGTTTTTTACACATCATCATCACCTCTCATTCCAGGAAGTTTCAAATGTTTACCATTCACAACAGGAAGCTAAAATATAATTCTTAAAAACAATTGAATTTTACACTTCGCGTGACGACCTTTTGTTCCTCAAGAAATTTCTGCCACGCAGAGCCAGTGGTAATGTGTGTGTGTGGGAGCAAATAGGTAAGGCGGATAGCAAAACACATTACTTTCCACACTATGGCTATCTGCAAAGTGGAAGTATATCGCCTCACACACAGTTCCCTCCTGTAACTCCCTGAATGGAACGGGAAAAGATACGTGCCACGTTAAATAAACAGCCATGAAGATTTTATAGGAAGAGTAGAAGTGAGCGGAAGACGGATCACAACAGGAACAGCAGCAGAAAGATTGGACCGTATAATAGATTACAACCTCATCATTTAGTAGTTTAACTATTATCTTAAGATTTTATATGATATACGTATTACTATAGCAATCAAATTATTTACATTTTATGTAATTTTTTGCCGTGCTTCTAAATGACTGGAGTAGGCAAAGACGTATCTAAAGTTTTATAGTGTGTGTGGCCCCTGTCTATGCCCTCATTATATTTCAGGTGTCTGATTTCTCCAAACAAACTTAACCGCCAAAACTTATTGTAGACTTAATCTAGCAGACAACCGAATGCTTTTACTTTTCTCAATAAACATGGTTTATGTAACAAGCTACATTATGATGAAAAAGGACTCTGGTACTTCCTATCTTCGATACGAAGGTGATCTGATACGAACTATCGATAACCGTAACCTTTTGTTACCCGGTGCACATACTAGGCATAAAATAGGAGTGAATAATAAGTTTCAGAGTTTCCACTTATATTGTAACCTACAAAACAGAAAACAGGATTAATATTGCACGTAATGGAATTATAATAAACCGCAATTTAGTCAACTTTCTGCTGCGCTTGGCGTATTAAAATACTTATTGCCAAATGAGGTTGGTTAATTGCAGACACACGAAGGTCATTAACTCCGCATGTCAATTGTTTACCACCAATATATACTGGCAATGAGTCAAAAGGTAGGCTTCTTCAATTAAATACAGAAGTTACTAAATTTGGAGGCAACAGTAATATCGATTATGTGATTAGCCCATCAACCTTGACCAGTTGAGCCCCATATTCTATTGTTTCATACTCTGAAGCCTAACTCTTCTCCATTCTGATAGACTGACCACGTCAAAAGTTACTTCAAGGTTGAACTGATTATATCCAGGGCTGGATTACCGCATAGGCAAACTAGGCATTTGCCTAGGGCCCCGCGCATTTGGGGGCCCCGCGGTCCAAGGGGTTCAGGGGCTCATCCAAGACTGTGCACATTGTGCAAGTGCAAAGGGGTCCCTACCTAAAAAGTTCAAGTGTTTGGAGAGTAAAATTGATTTTTAAAAATTAATCAAAACAAAAATAATGAAATAAAATAAAATAAAAATAAATAAACCTAGCCATAGATGGCAACACTCAACACGCCTTTGTTTACGTCAGAACAGCTGTGTTTTCCCGCTAATGGGTGAGTATGGGAGATTCCTCTCCAATTTTCTGTAGTAATTACACGTTATCTAGACTTGTACTGTGACAAATTAACTGAAGTGTTGTTGACAGACATTGATGTGTATGGATAAATGTTTGTTTTCGCTTCTAAATGTTAAGAGAGGTACCTGATAGGGTTACTTGACCAGTAAAGACGCATTTTTGGTAAAAATGCTATAAAGAAAAACCTAAAAACGCAAACTGACTTCCGTTTGTAGGTTTTAAAAGCACTTTGTCCTGTCTTTAAGCCTTTATCATTTCAATAACAGATCTCAATTGACTGATGTTCTACATCACTTCCGTCGCAAATGCTTAGTTTTCAAGTTGCGACGGAAGTGATGTAGAACATCAATTAATTTACTACATATTTCCCCAGAAACACATAAGCCACATCAGAAAATCGTTGGTTGGGTGAAACTGAAAATTGTCCCTGCATTCTTTAATTCTCATGTCCTTATCTATGGTGGTAGGCCATATATCATGCAAAACATAATGATTAGTTTAGTTATGAAAATGGTAATATAAATATCATTGTGCATTGTTCTTGGACTCGGTATGATTTCTGTTTAAGTAAATTGGAGATCAAGGAGGATGAATTAGTAAAATATTCGTAGCCCAAATCACTAACCTAATCTATGGTAAAAGTTCTGTATATGACTCCTTTCTGGTAACCTTTTGAATTTTTAGATGCGCAGCCAGAGGAAAGGGGGCTACAAGGGCCATATCCCCCCAATTGACAGAAAAAAAATTAATAATAATTAAAAAATTAATAATAATTGATAATGAAAAATTTGTATTTGCATGATTACAGAGAGTGATACATCCTCATTATGGCATCTCGTGAACGTGATGTTGGACGTTCTTATGCGAGTGGGTCACAGAAAAGAAAGAAGAAAATTCAAGAAGAACAGAAAAAGAAAGATGAAGGAAGCTGCAGAAAGATCACAGACATGCTCACGAAAACAGTTTCTGATGTTACCAGTACAGTTGAATCTGCAGATACGTCATATCATACAGGAAGCCCTCCCTCCATTATTTCTCAGCCAGCATCTACTTCTTTTGTGTCTCCTCTCAATGTCTCAACGGACATTTCATCCACTGGATTTGTCTTAAAAGATCCTGCCTAATGGCCAAATGTAATCCCAGATTCTCTACGTAATGCTTTCATTGCAGAAAACTTCAGTCAAACTCTGAACATTGACTTTAGGAAATCAGCAAGGATTTATGATGATGGAAGTCGTCGTTGTTTAAAGTCATCTATGTTTTATAGGAAGCTTGCAAATTCAGAAACTGTGAAAAGTTCGTGGATGGTATACTCTGAAAGCTCAGGAAAAGTGTACTGTTCAGCATGCAAGCTATTTTCTACCAAAGAAAATACCTTCACACAGGGGCTCAATGACTGGAAAAATTCCAAGCGTTTCGAGGAACATGAAAACAGCACCACTCACAGGAGCTGCATTTTAGCCAGTGTATTTCGTGCACAGAAAAAAGGCTTATTGGATTCTCATTTGGAGAATCAAACTGAAAAAGAGCGCACTTATTGGAGAAAAGTTCTAGAAAGAGTTGTTGCTGTTGTAAAATTCTTAGCTCTAAGAGGACTTGCTTTCCGTGGAGAAAATGAGGTTTTTGGTTCGGAAAACAATGGCAATTTCCTAGGGATCATAGAACTGTTAGCACAATTCGATCCATTCTTAGCAAATCATGTGTCACACCTTGGGAATGCAGGAAGAGGCATTGTATCTTACATGTCATCTACTATATTCAATGAATTTATTAAACTGATGACTAAGAAGGTCCTCAATAACATCATAGCAGCTGTGAAAACTGCAAAATACTTTGCAATAAGTGCAGATTCAACACCAGATATTTCACATACAGATCAATTGACATTCATTGTTCGCTTTGTCGACTCCAGTGGTAAGCCTGTAGAGCGCTTTATAAAATTCATTCCTCTTTCAGGCCATGATGGAGAAACAATGATGAATGTAGTACTGGATACTCTGCTTGAACATGATCTCTCTATTATGGATTGCCGTGGCCAGAGCTACGACAATGCAAGTAACATGTCGGGTAAATATAATGGATTGCAAGCCCGTATCAAGCAAATCAACCCACTTGCTGAATATGTGCCCTGCTCAGCACATTCTCTTAATCTTGTTGGGTCATGTGCTGCGGAGTGTTGTGTCGCTGCAGTTTAATTTTTTGGACTTTTACAAGCACTCTTTAATTTTTTCTCTGCTTCAACGCATCGGTGGAGTATACTCAAGTCAACCATTCATGGAGATGTCATCAAATCATTATCAACAACAAGGTGGTCAGCGCAGCATGATGCAACACATGCTTTGAAAGACAGTTTTGCTGAAATACGTTCTGCTTTGATCCAATTAGCAGAGGATGAAGACCAGATAGCAACTACAAGAAGCGAAGCAGCCAGCTTAGCATCAAAATTGGAAAATTTTGAATTGGCCTTACTCTGTGTGCTTTGGGACTGTATACTGGAACGGTTAAATGCCACGAACAAGACACTTCAGAAAATTGAAATTGAAATGGCTACTTGTGCTAACCTCTATGCAGGCTTAGTGGAATTTGTAAGCTCACTTCGCAATGATGAAGCTTTTGAAATGTTTGAAGAGAAAGCTAAACTGCTGGTGAAAGACTACAGTTACCGGGCTGATCATCAGCGGTCAAGGAAGAGGAAACGCAATTTTGAAGAGCCAGACAATGAAAATGTGTTGCTACCAAGGCAGAAATGTAAGACAGCTACATACTTCGTCATTCTGGATTCACTGATTACAGAATTGGTGAAAAGAAAAGAAATCTGCATTAAAGTTGCAACAACACCTTTCAGCAGATGTTCAGGACACATTCGTTGAAGAAATAGTTAATTTTTCTGGGTATATGAATCAGATTAAAGCTCCACCTGAAAATTGTGCGCCCTCAGCTGCTTTGAAACATTTAAGAAATGCAGGTATCTCAGAAACCTTCCCTAATGTTGACATAGTGTATCGCCTTTACCTAACACTTCCAGCTACTAACTGTGAAGGAGGACGTTCATTTTCTGTTTTGAAAAGAGTGAAAAACCAGCTCCGTTCAACAATGAGCCAAGACAAATTGTGTAACCTAGCCTTGTTGACCATTGAGTCTGATCTAACAAGAAATATTGATTTTCAGAATATAATTGATGATTTTGCCAATATGAAATCCAGAAAAAAGTTTATTTAAGAAGTGCCTGTGAATATAAACAATTCTTTACTTTCTTGAGTTTATATGATTTGATAGTCTTATGCATGATGCATTGATAATAATAATGGTCAGTGATTTATGAAGGGAATAATAGTGCTGTAGTGGTTATGCTGAATATAATAGGTACATGATGTCACTACTTTAATAGCCTAATCTAGTAATACTATGCTGTCTTGAGTTTATTCTCTTTAAAATGCATGATTTAACAAGATAGTTATAATGGCTGTTGGTAAATGGTTGCTTTTGGTTGTCTTGATGTACTTTCCCTATTAAATTTAATCTAAATAGCCAGAATGTATTTAATTAGACCTTAAACAGGCTCACACAGACCCCCCCCCACCCCCAAGCTGGAAGGGGTCGCTTCGCTTACCCGTAACTCAAAGGGGCCCCGCCAATCTGAATAGCCTAGGGCTCGGAGACTTCTTAATTCGGCCCTGATTACATCATCCTTACTTCGATACTTATCCTGTCTCCAAATTTAATAACCACTGTATACGACTGAAGAAGCATACTGTGTGGACGAAACGTTCCGACAGTAAAGATGCTCAAATGTTGGACGTATGTCTTGTTCATCTATTTATCGGTACTGTCTACCACTTAATTATATTAAGATATGTACTCACCTATTGTTGCCTTCGGTGTGTACACAAGGAGAGACTCATCCGAATAGTACAATTGAATATGAAAGTTATTAATTTTGGTAAACAGATTTATCTGCAATTTGTAATTGTAATATTGAATGAAAAGTTTTCAGTTTTTCCCGTTTTCTTTTCAGTTATATTTAGTTTTAGTGCTCTATAATCCCGAAAGAACAAACATGGATATTTTTTTTTTGGTAGATGTTTCGCCATCAAGTGGCTTTATCAATACAAATGGCGAAACGTCTACAAATACAGATATCAATATGTTGCACACGTGTCTAATTCCTCAGTTTTTATTAGGAAAAGTACTGGTCGGAGCAAGCCTATTAAGTAAATTTTCACTGTGGCTAAAATTAAGCTAAATTGATCAAACTTCAGCATGCTATAAAAAGGAACGTTTTCGTTATTTTCAACTTTATTTTTATAATAATACTCGATATTTAATACTCGATTTTTTATACTATTTTTTAAACAGGCATTGTCAGGCTTGGCAGAACTACAAGATATTCATATCCGATAGTTCTGAATGTTAACCCCAAGTTATAGTTCATTTAAGTATTTTAAAAGCAGGACTTGGATAAGAACCGAGCCTTGAGGGACACCAGTTACCACGTTTCCCAACTAGACACTAACTGATCCAGGACTTCATTAATGAGTGATCCAGGACTGGATCAGTGGTTCAGTCCTGGAGAGAGAATAAACTCATACACACACCCAAACAAGCACACAACCACCCACCTAGCCAGGGCGTCAGGGTCTCTCACAATGAGAACTAGAAGGTAGTGTCTCTTGGGAAATGTTTCGAGAAATACAAGCCCAGAAGGTGTTGACCTTCACGGCACACACACCAAACATAATTCTCAGCCATCCGGAAGCCTCCCTCCCTCTCCTTCTCTACTATATTTTTCTTTTTTATTATCTTCTCATTATTTAGGGGTTTGCTACTGTTAACTTTTTCTTCATTTTCACAATTATTTTCATCTGAATTTTCTGTATTTGTTCTTTAGTTTCTATAGGTAAGTTACATGCCAAATTACTGGAATGTTCTGAAGACTGAGTATCAGATTTGTAATTATCTCGTGGAATGAAAAGTCGACAGGAAAAAAAAAAGATTCCTTGACGTTCAGTAGGCATTACCTACCACCTCCTCCCCACACTTAACTTACTAGGGAGATTGCCCAGCATTTCCACCCTCTCCTTCCTCTACATAACTTGCAGTGAACATTACCCAATACCCTTACCCTCTCCTTCATAGAACTTGCACTGGACATTACCAAAACCCCCACCACCTCTCCTCCTTTCTTAACTTCTCATTGACATAATCCACTACCTTCACCTCCTCTTCCTTCACCTTCCCCTCCTCTGCCTCCTCTTCCTCAATGTTTCAACGTTCATTAATACCTCCACCCCATTCCAATAGTTCCCAAGCTTCCCCCTTCCCCCCTCTCCTTGGTGTTACTTGACACAAGTGGGGTAGTGTTCAAAAGACACAGCAGACAGCAGCGGCATAAACTTTTATTGTGATAACGCTTTAGCTGTGTGTAGAGCTTCGTTAGTGTCTTTATAAAGCTTTGTACATTAATGTCGCTATTATACTGCTGGGAAGTTGGCTAATTGGCCTTAAAGTGTGTCGGCTCACGAGGATCATTAAGACTGCATGTCACCAGTTCAATAACAATCAAGAATATTCAGCCCCAAAAATTGGCCTATTGGGATTAAAGTATATACGCAGAGATATATACCCCACCAGGTGTGCATGTACAGTATTGTCGCTCTCGGTACACACAAGAGATTCTCATCAGAATATACCAGGCTAATGAATTCTCGGGTAGTGCAGTGTTTGCTTCGGGGAATTTTTGCAAAAACATATTTACACTTAATAAATATATATATTTACAAATATGTAAATTTAATTTTGTTTTCCTTAATTGATCCCATTTTTTTTTTGATCTCGCATTGTAATATCTGTTTTTAACAGATATTACATGTGAAGTATATATATATATATATATATATATATATATATATATATATATATATATATATATATATATATATATATATATATATATATATATATATATATATATATATATATATATATATATATATATCAATAACAACACTGCGACTTGCCAAGGACTCGAACCCCTGCTGCTTTGGCCTGCCTCATGGTCGGCGAAAACTCATTATGCCCTAATCCAATGGACCACACAATCCTTAAGAGTAGCGCACCCAGCGGAACTGAATGCTGTACTCGCTACCCAAGGACACACGATGGTGTGGATGGCTCTAGGCTAATTTCATTCAAGTTCCTGTTTGGTGAACTAGTACAACGAGCAGTATTTTATATTGTTGTGCCCATGAACGAGTGGTATTAATCAATAAAAACACTGCGACTAGCCAAGGACTCGAACCCATGCTACTTGGGTTCGAATCCTTGGCTAGTCGCAGTGTTGTTGTTGATCAATACCACTTGTTCGTGGTCACAATAATATATATATATATATATATATATATATATATATATATATATATATATATATATATATATATATATATATATATATATACACAAACATTAATCTCAGGTCGAAGGAGACTCGAACCTACGAACCTTGGAATAAGGTACGCAGTGCTCTACCACTGTACAACACTGGTCCAATACCTTGGCACCCAACTAACGCTAGACGTTGTGGCTTTGGACCAAAACGTCTAGAGTTACCTGGGCGCCAAGGTATTGAACCAATGTGGCACGGTGGTAGAGCACTGTGTACCTTGTTCCAAGGTTCGTAGGTTCGAGTCTTCTTCGACCTGAGATTAATGTTTATATATATATATATATATATATATATATATATATATATATATATATATATATATATATATATATATATGTATATATATATATATATATATATATATATGTGTGTAGTGAATAATGACTCCCTATATACTGGTTGTAAATATTAAATAGAACAGAGTTTAGACTTGTTCCAGAATTGAAGAGTGAAGCATGGCGGTGGAGCCGAGAGCTTAATAATTATTGAAAAAAGTCTACGGCTCTGACCCATCGCGTTTCAATTATTGCACAGTTCCATAGACAAACATTCAATCATTTTCATGGCTCAGTGGAGAGTAATTTATAATCCCGTCACCATTTATTTTGACAATCCATAAATATTTTGGTCTCTGTATTCAGTGTTTTATAGATAAACTTTGTAACCATTCTCTTTCTTTCTCTCTCTCTCTCTCTCTCGCTCTGTCTCTGTCTGTCTGTCTGTCTGTCTCTGTCTGTCTGTCTGTCTGTCTGTCTGTCTGTCTGTCTGTCTGTCTGTCTGTCTGTCTCTCTCTCTCTCTCTCTCTCTCTCTCTCTCTCTCTGTCTCTCTATCTCTCTGTCTGTCTGTCTGTCTGTCTCTCTCTCTCTCTCTCTCTCTCTCTCTCTCTCTCTCTCTCTCTCTCTCTCTCTCTCTCTCTCTCTCTCTCTCTCTTTTACATAGGGTTTGACAAGGTTAAGGATCCCTAGCTTTATTGACAAGCTATTTACAGGTTAAGGATTCCTAACTTAATTGGCAAGCTAAGAGCTGTTACCTACATCAGCTCATTTGAAAGCATTTTTATTGTTATGAGACATACAAGTAGGGAACAGGATGAAGTTGGAGCCATCTGTGGGCCAGCATTTTCATTTGATCAACTGACTTTATCTCGTTGACATCATTATGCTGTACGAATGTGTTCCATACTCGAGTCATCCTGGGTATGTATGATCTCAGATGGAGTGATGTTCTGGAGAAGGGTACAGCCAGAGTGAAGTTGCTGCTTTCTGCCCGTCTTTTGGCATAAAAGCTTGTTTCACGCTGTCCTCGAAGTGGATCCAAGTGTGGTACTTTGACAATATTGGCCTTGTACATAACAGTAAGGCCACCCACATCCCTCCTATGTTGAAGGCTCTGCTGAAATGACAGATCTATCCAGGATGGGTCCAGGCGAGAGATGAGACGTCTTGCTCTGTTCTCTACTCTGTCAATCAGTCGCAGATGAGAGGGAGGGGCAGGCAAACCAAGAAAGTGGAGCATACTCAAGGTGCGAGCGTACTTGTGCCTCGTACAGAATCTTGCAACCCCTACTGTCAAGTAGATGCGAGATACGGCGAAGTGCTGTAAGCTTCCTGGCTACCTTGTTTGCAGGATTTACAACATGGTTCTTCATGGTTAGTGTGGAGTCAAATTTCACCCCAAGGATATCAACTTCTTCTCCAGGTGCCAACACCCTCCCATTCATCCTTACTACTGCACCAGCATTACCATCATGGTGCCTAGAGACGATGATCATTTGCGTTTTCTCAGGTGCAAATGTTACTTGCCATCTATTTCCCCAAGCTGATATAGCTCTCAGGTGGTGATTGATGTAGCTTAGAGCAGCTGGCATTTCTTCTCTTGGATAAGTGAATGTCAGTGTGCAGTCGTCTGCATATGCATGTGATTCTGGGATGAGATGAAGAAGGTCGTTGAAGTAGACATTCCATAACAATGGTCCCAGCACGCTTCCTTGTGGAACACTTGCCCCAATAGGATGTCTTGCTGATTCCGTTCCATTGAGAACTACACTTAGAGATCTACCATGAAGGTAATCACTCTCTCTCTCTTTCTCTCTCTCTCTCTCTCTCTCTCTCTCTCTCTCTCTCTCTCTCTCTCTCTCTCTCTGCATCAAAGTACACAGTAGTTTTGCCACACAACTAGACCCCGATATAAGTATGGACACCTTGCGGAAGCTAGGCGTAGTATCCCCATGCCTCAGAACATCTTACTGGCACTTAACTTCGTAAAACATTTTAGAATGCTTAATTAATTAAAACTACGCAAACGAGTGAAATATTTACTAACAATATCTCTCAATTCAAAACTCGATTCGAAACTGCAAACTCTGCGAAAATTCAGTGTACTTTGATGCAAAATGCGCAGGTTTGAATCCTGTTTTGGATTGAGAGTATATATATACATATATATATATATATATATATATATATATATATATATATATATATATATATATATATATATATATATATATATATATATATATATATATATATACTATATATATATATATATATATATATATATATATATATATATATATATATATATATATATATATATATATATATATATATATATTGTGTGTGTGTGTACTCGTCTATTTGTGGTTGCAGGGGTCGATCATACCTCCTAGGCCCGCCTCTTCACTGCTCGTTACTTTTAGGGAAATGCTACAAGCTAAGTCAAATAGTAAATAATGGACTGTCATGGGATGTATCTTGAAAGACAGCTCTCGCTTGCACAGCGGTCCCTGTAGGCGATGTCTTGAGAAGCTGTCGTATGCACTCCCTAAAGGGTGTGTGAAAAAAAATGTTGTATAAGTATAATTACCCCTAGGAAGTGTTGAGTCAGTATTTCAATAACCGATTGCTGATGATGCGTACTGGTTTGGACTCAAAAGTCCGCACCTCACTGCCGACTATAGGATGATTTCAAACCCCTTGTGACACAAGAACTGAACAGTCCCCTGTATGACAAGATGGTTCAAAACCTACCTTGGTTTTGTAGCGTGAGCTATGGCGCTGGATGCACCATATTTAACAGATATTGGTAAGTTGATAGAAGCTGAAGTGTCCTTGGATGTCCACGTCTTCCAAAGTCTAGGAATGCGCACACTGGTACACTATGTTCCACAAGGGTTGTCTTTCGTGGTAGTGTCATTAGAGAAGCTGCGCACACTTCTTAGTAATAGGTTTATGGTTATTATGGAGATTGTCAGAGACACAGCAATGCGCATTTCACTTCCTTTGTTCGCTCTTAGCATGAAGTACAAGTCTTTACTGCCCCATTACGTACTGCAATCTGAAAATGCCACAGCACCCTACGCCGCCACTGCCCCTAGCCACGAAGAAAAAGCTGATTTAAGCACATTTCTCTTCCTTGCCAAACTTCCAGCATAAAGCAATGCAGAATGCTTGATTCTTACTGTCTGGGCATAGACAACAATGTACACTTAATTGTCCTGCTGAAGTAAAACATTGATTGTCTCTCATTAAACTACACTATTTGCAACAATGGTCTCTTGCAAAGAAGTCACGTGACCTATGACTGGTATACGCTAGTTAAACATCTGCTTGTAATTGATGAAAGTTAAAACACTTGTGCAACATCTGGTTATCTTTATTGTAGACGTTTCGCCATCCAGTGGCTTTATCAATACAGATTCTAGGACATAATTAGAAAACAGAAGAACTATATACAAAAGATGAGGTAATCAGTCCCTCAGCCTTGGAGGTGGTGTTTACAGCACCGTAGTTGTAGAGATTCTGAAGCACAGGTAAGGAGACTGGCGCTTACATAGGCGTCAGTGCTTCAGAATCTCTACAACCACGGTGTTGTAAACACCACCTCCAAGGCTGAGGAACTGATTACCTCATCTTTTGTATATAGTTCTACTGTCTTCAAGTTATGTCCTAGAATTTGTATTGATAAAGCCACTGGATGGCGAAACATCTACAATAAAGATACCCAGATGTTGCACAAGTGTCTTAACTTTCATCTTGTCGGCATTGTATACCTGTCTTGCATCTGCTTGTAATTACTTAATTTGGAAGTAAACAAGATGCTCGCTCCTTCTGAGAGGGCTGGGCCCCTCAGGGCTGAAGAGGGCTGAAGGGGGCTGATATACCGCTTCTGGAGAAAATTTCTCCACAGTTACTAGGTCCTCTCTCTCTTCCTACTCCATGAGCTTTATCATACCTCATCTTAAAACTATGTGTGGTTCCTGCCTCCACTACATCACTTGCCAGACTATTTCACTTCCTAACAACTCTATGACTAAAGAAGCACTTCCTAACATCCCTCTGACTCATCTGAGTCTTCAACTTCCAATTGTGACCCCTTGTTTCTGTGTCCCATCTCTGGAGCATCCTGTCTCTGTCCACCTTATCTATTCCTCGCAGTATTTTGTATGTCGTTATCATGCCTCCCCTAACCCTCCTGTCCTCCAGTGTCGTCAGGCCGATTTCCCTTAACCTTTCTTCGTACGACATTTTCCTGATCTCTGGAACTAGCCTAGTTTCAAACCTTTGCACTTTCTCTAATTTCTTGACATGTTTGACAAGGTGTGGGTGCCAAACTGACGTACACGGTGCATAAAATCTTGAACGATTCCTTACTGAGGTATCGAATCGCTATTCTCAGGTTTGCCAAACGCCCATATACTGCAGCAGTTATCTGGTTGATGTGTGCTTCATGAGATGTGCTCGGTATTATGTTCACCCCAAGATTCTTCTCCTTGAGTGAGGTTTGCAGTCTTTGGCCAACTATCCTATACTGTGTACATGGTCTTCTTTGTCCTTCCCCGATCATCATGACTTTGCATTTGGCGGGGTTAAATTCGAGGAGCCAGTTGCTGGACCAAGTTTCCAGCCTGTCCAGGTCTCTTTGTAATCCTGCCTGGTCCTCATCTGATTGAATTCTCCTCATTAACCTCACATGTGTGTGTGTGTCTGTGTGTGTGTGTGTGTGTGTGTGTGTGTGTGTGTGTGTGTGTGTGTGTGTGGTGCCGAATAGGTAAAAACTGGTCGCTTATACGTGTAAAGATATGTATTTTTAATTTATGCTAATGTAAAAATGTTAATTTTGTACCAAAAGAACCTTAGAAAACTTACCTAACCTTTTTATAAGAAGCGTAATTTAATTTAGCCTAAGCCAACTAAATATATTTTAGACAAGTTTACAATTATTTAATAATAAGCAAATACAATGAAATATATTTTTTTCGTAAAGTTCAGAATGATTTTTGCGAAAATATTGCATGCGCAAATTTTCGCTTGCCTTATTCGGCAAGAAGAGCGTTGCTATTTAAGCCAAAATCGCAAGCTTTGCCTATTCGGCACGGTGTTTTATATATATATATATATATATATATATATATATATATATATATATATATATATATATATATATATATACAACAAACCGGCCGTATCCCACTGAAGCAGGGTGACCTGAAAAGAAAAACTACAGATTTTCTTTTTAAATTTAGCAATGTATTCAGAAGTGAGTTACTAGCCCCTTACTCCCGGCGTTTAAGTCGCCTCTTACGACACGCATGGCTTACGGAGAAAGAATTCTTTTCCACTTCCCCATGGAAAACATAAGTGTATCATCGGTGGAACAAGTATAGCATCACTGCAACACAAGTATAGCATCACTGTGACATAAGTGTATATCAACAGTGGAATAAGTATAGCATTACTGAAATACAAGTATATCAACAGTGGAACAAGTATAGCATCACTACAATACAAATATATCATCACTGGAACACACACTGCAAGTTAAACTCTTAGGTGAGAAGTTAATAGAGCGAGGTAACAATTTTTTGCAGCCTCGACCCACCGGTAATTCATAATTCATAATGCGAATGTATAGAGCAGCAAATTCGGGAAGTATCATTATATAATTTTGTTGATGTGTTTTCCATTATGCTCTCTCTCTCTCTCTCTCTCTCTCTCTCTCTCTCTCTCTCTCTCTCTCTCTCTCTCTCTCTCTCTCTCTCTCTCTCTCTCTCTCTCTCTCTCTCTCTCACTCTCTCTCTCTCTCTCTCTCTCTCTCTCTCTCTCTCTCTCTCTCTCTCTCTCTCTCTCTCTCTCTCTCTCTCTTTCTCTCTCTCTCTCTCTCTCTCACACAGGTCCGATAAAGCTCATGGAGCAGGGAGAGAGTGGACCTAGTAGCGACTAGTGAAGAGGCGGGGCCAGGAGCTATGATTCGACCCCTGCAGCCACAATTAAGTGAGTACACACACAGTTGGGCGTGTAACTGGGTGTCACGGGGTGGTCACACTAAGTGTTTGTACACTAGTTATACACACACATCACGGGACTGTGATGAGTATGTGAAAGTGTGGCCAGGAAGGGGGCAGACGGGAAAGGGGGGAAGGTAACAGGGATGGAAGGAGTAATTGAAGGAGAATTATGTAGAGAAAGATAATTTGCGGGAGAAAGTTGAAGTACAGGAGAAGGTTAAGTAAAAAAAAAAAAGAAGAGGACAAGATAGAAGAGGAGAAATCGAAGAGGATGAAATGGAGAAAGATGGGGATGAAGGGAAGAATAGAAGAAGGATTAGGTAAATAGGATTATTTGTGTAACATCTGTAGGGATGTGACAACATCTGTGGGCTTGGGAAATACTGTAGGTGTGAGGAAAGACTGGAGGTGTGGGGAAGAGATTACAGTGATGAAGAATGAGAGCAGGTGTGGGATGAGGCAGGTGTGGGATGAGGCAGGTGTGGATACAGAAGACATGTGTGGTAAATATAAAAAGAGTGTGTAGGGAAGGTAAACGTGGGCAAATAATAACAGTTGTTGGCAGAGAACGGCAATTAAGGGGCAGAGGAAGGCAGTTGGAAGCACAGGACAGCAGGTGGCAGACTACCTAAATGGGCTGGCTCCCCTAATGAAGCAATTCATGTGATTATCCGTGATAATAACGTCAATTACCTGCTGTCTAAAGGCTATAGAAATGATGTGGCGATCGATCCAGCGTCCCCTGAGAGAGACCCATTTGAAGTACGGGAGTTGTGTAGGTGGGTGAGGTGTTCTGTAGGTGGGTGAGGTGTGTAGGTGGGTGGGGTGTTGTGTTGGTGGGTGAGGAGTTGTGTAGGTGAGTGAGGAGTTGTGTAAGTGGGTGAGGTGTTGTATAGGTGAGTGAGGTGTGTAGGTGGGTGAGGTGTTGTGTTGGTGGGTGAGGAGTTGTGTAGGTGAGTGAGGTGTTGTGTAGGTGGGTGAGGTGTTGTGTAGGTGGGTGAAGTGTTGTCTACGTGGGTAAAGTGTTGTGTGCGTGGGTGAAGTGTTGTCTACTTGGGTAAAGTGTACTCTACGTGGGAGAAATGCTTTTATTTTACAGAAGAGAATCTTGGATTACTTTGGACACTTTTGTGGGAGGACTGTTGATTGTGTGAGGTAATTAGTGATAAGGTTGATGAATAATTGATTACACTGAAGAATTGTTAATTACTTGGGAAAGTGATTGACTACGTGGGAGAAGTGTTGAATACATGGGATAATTGCTGTTTACTTTGTAAAGTCTGGTCATTTGTACCTTCATATGAAAGTTGTTTATTGTATAGAAACAAGCGAGTGCAAGTCGTGACTGCCACGTGTTTAGCATGTAAAGTCCAGGGAAACTCCGTAACAACTGACAAGGATTAAGATCTCACAGCCTGGAGAGAGAGAGAGAGAGAGAGAGAGAGAGAGAGAGAGAGAGAGAGAGAGAGAGAGAGAGAGAGAGAGAGAGAGAGAGAGAGAGAGAGAGAGAGAGAGAGAGAGAGAGAGAGAGAGAGAGAGAGAGAGAGAGAGAGAGAGAAAGAGAGAGCATGCATTAGTGTGATTTCTGCTGACAGTGTGATCTGGCTTGGTACTGAATGCTACTTGCTAAAGACAGGATCCAACATCGTATGAGCGATTTTGTTACACGATAGTACAGCTTAGGTGATTTCTCTCTCTCATTTTTACACAGGGCTTAACAAGGTTAGGGTAAGTGTCCCTAACTTTCTCTCTCTCTCTCTCTCTCTCTCTCTCTCTCTCTCTCTCTCTCTCTCTCTCTCTCTCTCTCTCTCTCTCTCTCTCTCTCTCTCTCTCTCTCTCTCTCTCTCTCTCCCTCTCTCTCTTTCTCTCTCTCTCTTACTCCAGCAGAGTGAAATGTCTTCCTTCTAAGGCAGGGGTTGGGGAACTGGGGTAAATTACCCCAAATGGGGTAAAAATGAAAATCTCGGGGGGAATGAAGGCTCAATAAACGTATATATATAACTGCACAAAAAATTATTATTTAATAAATGAGGTAAATTACGAGTTTGGGCTCTCAAAACTGAACTTGAAAATTTTCTGGTTGATCAAAAGTATGTCCTGGCAGGTAAGTTAACCAACTCCTCTTGGGTTGCACATTTTGCATATTTAGCTGACATCTTTGGGTATGTGAAAATAATTAACAAAGAACTGCAAAGGAAAATCAGTGTTATTACAGCAAAGGAAAATCAGTGTTATTACAGCAAAGGAAAAATCAGTGTTATTACAGCAAAGGAAAATCAGTGTTATTACAGCAAAGGAAAATCAGTGTTATTACAGCAAAGGAAAATCAGTGTTATTACAGCAAAGGAAAATCAGTGTTATTACAGCAAAGGAAAATCAGTGTTATTACAGCAAAGGAAAATCAGTGTTATTACACCAAAGGAAAATCAGTGTTATTACAGCAAAGGAAAATCAGTGTTATTACAGCAAAGGAAAATCAGTGTTATTACAGCAAAGGAAAATCAGTGTTATTACAGCAAAGGAAAATCAGTGTTATTACAGCAAAGGAAAATCAGTGTTATTACAGCAAAGGAAAATCAGTGTTATTACAGCAAAGGAAAATCAGTGTTATTACAGCAAAGGAAAATCAGTGTTATTACAGCAAAGGAAAATCAGTGTTATTACAGCAAAGGAAAATCAGTGTTATTACAGCAAAGGAAAATCAGTGTTATTACAGCAAAGGAAAATCAGTGTTATTACAGCAAGGGAAAATATTTCAGCATTTGAATCAAAGCTTCTTTATTGGAGTCAGAAAGTAGATCATAACAAAATAGCTGCCATTCCAAAGTTAGCTGTGTTTTTAGAAGGTTGTGGAGATCTTTCTTGTGTTGACATCAAGGATCTAGTTATAAGTTATCTTACCAAACTCAGAAAGCGGTTCTTTGATTACCAGATATTGAGTTGGGTTGTGAATCCCTTCAAGTGTGAAATTGTTGATATACCAGAAAAGCCTGAAGGACTGGCAGAATCACTTCTTCAACTTCTCTCCAAGAATGAAGCATTGAATTACAGAACAATGCATATCTGTCCATTTTTTGGATGTCAAGAATTGCAGAGGTTTTGAAAATTGCATATGAGGAATCAATAAAAATATTGCTGCCATTTGCAACTACCTATCTTTGTGAACAAAAATTTTCCACTCTAATTAACTTGAAAACAAAGTCCAGAAATTTGCTGAACTCCGGAGACAGTGTCCAAATTGCTCTGACATCAAAAAAGCCATAATTTTGATGATTTATCAAAAATGAAACATCATTCTTCCAGAACCTGCAGTGAAAATGTTTTTAATTAAATTATTTATTTCCATAATGAGATTTTTATTAAATTTGTCTCTTACTATTTTTTTATTCCGTGCAGTTTATTTTTCACTTTATTATTTTGTTAATTTTGTGTTTTATTTTTAAAGTGTTTTATTTTTAAAGTTAAAGTCTAGTGGGTAATTTAGCTGTACACAAATTTGTTTTGGGGGTAATACCCAAAAAAGTTCGCCGACCCCAGTTCTTAGGCATTGATTTTATTATTCATTTTAATCCTCCTTCTGCCTGTCACGTAACTTTTCTTCTTTCTTTTTTGTCGTCCTCTTTATCTTTCTTGCCACAAAATCGCTGAGAATCTCATGTGATTTCCCTTGTGGAATGGTAGACGAAATACTACCCCGTCCCCCCATCACCACCCTTAGTATCACCCTACCATCACCACCCTTAGTATCACCCTACCAGTACCACCCTTAGTATCACCCTACCAGTACCACCCTTAGTATCACCCTACCACCACCACCCTTAGTATCACCCTACCATCACCACCCTTAGTATCACCCTACCATCACCACCCTTAGTATCACCCTACCACCACCACCCTTAGTATCACCCTACCACCACCACCCTTAGTATCACCCTACCATCACCACCCTTAGTATCACCCTACCATCACCACCCTTAGTATCACCCTACCACCACCACCCTTAGTATCACCCTACCACCACCACCCTTAGTATCACCCTACCATCACCACCCTTAGTATCACCCTACCATCACCACCCTTAGTATCACCCTACCATCACCACCCTTAGTATCACCCTACCATCACCACCCTTAGTATCACCCTACCAGTACCACCCTTAGTATCACCCTACCACCACCACCCTTAGTATCACCCAACCATCACCACCCTTAGTATCACCCTACCATCACCACCCTTAGTATCACCCTACCACCACCACCCTAAGTATCACCCTACCACCACCACCCTTAGTATCACCCTACCATCACCACCCTTAGTATCACCCTACCACCACCTGTAGACAGCCTGTACTGTCAGAACACACAGCCTAGCCGTCTGCTCTGACTAGTTCATATTTCGCGGCATTTAGGTGCTGCCCTCTGTAGGCTCACTCACGTCAGTGGAAGGCTGAGCCCATCCGCCCTCACTCCTAGGCCGACCGACTTGATAGACACAAGTGCTCCCCCTCCACGGACTGGCTTGCGGTCACTCCCTCACACTGCCCGTTGTGTACTCACTCCTACCCAATTAAAGCCAAACTAGTCCACTGCCGTATCATTGCTACCTACGCTACCTTCATCGGCACTAAACTGCTGTTCAGCAGTAAGAACAGCAATAACAGTGGTGACAGCGGAGTCAACGGCATTGTGAGCCTCTTCAGGGTGGAGGGGTCAACACCATCGGTCGACGCCAGTCAACATCATCCGTCGTCATCCAACGCACCTGCTGGCCTAAAGAGTTATCTGTAACTCCCAGCGTCTTGACGGGGCCTGAGATAGATCTTCGTCCTAGATTTTTCCCACAAAATCTGGACATAGGCGTCACGGCGTCATCTCCAGCCTTAGCAGTCACGTGTTCACCTCATCACCCTCTCTACAGCCCTTCAACACTCTCCAGCCTGGTGGCTAAAGCTCCCGCTTCACACACGGAGGGCCCGGGTTCGATTCCCGGCGGGTGGAAACATTTCGACACGTTTCCTTACACCTGTTGTCCTGTTCACCTAGCAGCAAATAGGTACCTGGGTGTTAGTCGACTGGTGTGGGTCGCATCCTGGGGGACAAGATTAAGGACCCCAATGGAAATAAGTTAGACAGTCCTCGATGACGCACTGACTTTCTTGGGTTATCCTGGGTGGCTAACCCTCCGGGGTTAAAAATCCGAACGAAATCTTATCTTATCTCCTGCCTCCTACAGCGTCCCTACGCCCTTCTCAGCTACAAGAAGTAGAGGTGAGGTCGTTTAGTGTGTTGGCTTCGTGTGGCTCCACGCGTGACCACGAGGCAGCTCTGGGATTGGTTGATACCCCAGGCAGCGTGTAAACACACCAGCCCTCTCTACAGCCTTCTCTGCTACGCAACGACGTCCACCTCGCCGTCCATGTGTGTTGTGTTCTTCCCAGTTTCCTCCAAGAAGTTCTACCTGGCTTAACCACATGGGAACCCAGTTGGCTTAGCCCCTAAGCCAGCTCAGTTCAGCTCCCACGTCGTCTACAGCAGCTCGTGACTCATCATTGTGTCTACAACATCGGTGCAGTCTTGTCACAGGAATCTAATGGTAAGCAACAGCCTATTGCCTATGCTAGCCGTGTCCTTACTAAAGCGGAAGTCAATTATTCAGTGACAGAGCTAGAAGCTTTAGCCATTGTATGGGCCCTGAGTCATTTTCGGGATATCATCTATCATTATCCTATCAAGATTTACACAGATCATTTACCCTTATTGGCCCTTTTTGCGAATAAGAACCTCTCGGGAAAGCATGCTCGGTGGTCGCTCACGTTCAATGACTACAACCCTGAAATTTGCTATGTCCCAGGTAAGCAAAATGTTGTAGCTGATGCCCTGTCGAGGCATATAGCATTCGTGAGTGTCGGTAACTCGTTCTCTGTTGAGGATCTCGAGAGAGCCCAACGACAGGACCCTGTGTGGTCTCCAGTCCTTCGTTTCCTGACCAAGGAGGACGTTGACTTACAGATCAAGTCTCCCGTTCCACTGAAGGATTTGGTGGTCAACCAAGGAGTACTGTGCCGTGTTGCACAGCTGGTGGACCCCGGCAGAACCGTATACCAACTGGTGATACCGGAGTCCATGATACCAGCTACTCTTAGGTTGATCCACAATGTCCCAGGTGTAGCGCACCCCAGGAAGGACCGCAGTATCAAACAGCACGAATGAAATATTTCTGGCCTAAGATGGCAGCGGACATTGCCAAGCATGTACACCAGTGTGTTGTTTGCCTACAGCACAAGGGTACCATTACAGGTCCTAACCCCATTCTAAAGTATCCCATTACAAAGGAGCCCTGGGAGAGAACTTCTGTCGACCTGTTGACGAACTTCTCGACCTCGGAGAAAGGAAATAAGCACCTGCTTGTAATGGTAGATAACTTGAAGCGGTACAGTGAATTAGTACCCATTCCTGATAAAACCGCCGAAACGGTCGCTAGTGCTTTCCGTGAGCATGTTGTTCTTCGTCATACTTGCCCACGTGTCCTTCTGTCAGACAATGGGTCTGAGTTTATAAATGGCATAATGCAGGATCTTTGCTCCAGATTCAACATTCACCAAGCGCCAGTAGCTCCACGCCACCCTGCGAGTAATGGTCTTGCTGAACGTACAAATCGCAAAGTCCTGGAGGTGCTCAGGGTAACCCAAGTTGTACTACATGGGATGAGGCTATCCCAGATGTTCAGTGTACATTAAATTCCTCCCTCAACAGCTCGATCGGTGAGACACCTCATTTTGCTTTGTATGGCTATGACAAGCGCTTACCATATGAAATTATGTTTGCTCCACGTAGACCTACTTACGACACTGATAACCCCAGTGTAGTAAAGATGAGGACAACGCAGCTTGTCTTCCAGCGGGTACGAGAGAACCTTAAGAAAGCTACTGATAGGTTCACTTCGGAGCGCAATGCCCGTGCCAAGGAAAGCAAAGTGGAACCAGGTTGCAAAGTTATGTTGCTCAACCCAGAGCAGACCCCAGGTATGCACAAACTTGTCCCAAAATTCGTGGGTCCTTACCGTGTCCTACGACAGCTCCGTGGCAATAAGTTCGAGGTGAGGGAGATTGCTACGGGAACTATCAAGGAAGTCCACCTTGATCACATGAAGTATGTGGACCATGTGCAGGCCGAAGCAGAGCTGGAGTCGCGTGCGTTGCAAAGCCACAATCAGACCAATGCTAGGGACAACCCGTCTATCCCTTCTCCCACTACTACTGGTACGGAAGACGGCCCAGTAAGGCTTATGGCCTGCGACCCAGGACAACAGTACATTTCTGTGACATTGACGTACCTATTGACTTGTCTGACTCCTACGCTAGTTATGCTAATTGTTTGCTTGCAGAAATGGGTATAAATGCGCACTCATTGTATAGCTAGTCGATAATGGAGTCAGAGTGGACAACATCATGTAATTATGTAAATACTTTTAGAAGGGTACCCAGAGTGTAATGAATTCCATGGATATAGTATTATTGTAGGTATGTGCACCCAGTGTTTTTATATAAAAAAAAGAGCCTGTATTACGGTCAGGGCAGTGCTGCCCTCTGAGTCACATGTCACACCTTAGGAAATGCTACTGTCAGTCATTGTTTGCAGATGTGAGGGTGCAACATCGTTCGTAGACGAGTGGTCAACTGATGTTCAGCCCTGCGGACAACCTGTATTTAGAAGATTTTAGTTCCAGTGCTGACGTCTCCGGACTCTCTCCTCGATGAAACAGCGCGGGCAAACCAGTTTTCTCTTCCCCTGGATGGGAGAGTTTTTTTTTTTTTTTTGCCTGTTGCATTTTTATGTCCATTTTTGATTTACTAGTGAGCGAAAGCCAGTCCCTCTCTGGGGTAGCTAGTGTAAGTAATTCCTTTATACCTACTCGGCCACGCGAGGTGCGTGGCCGAGCAAATGTAGACAGCCTGTACTGTCAGAACAACCAGCCTAGCCGTCTGCTCTGACTAGTTCATATTTCGTGGCATTTAGGTGCTGCCCTCTGTAGGCTCACCCACGTCAGTGGGAGGCTGAGCCCATCCGCCCTCACTCCTAGGCCGACCGACTTGATAGACACAAGTGCTCCCCCTCCACGGACTGGCTACCACCACCACCCTTAGTATCACCCTACCACCACCACCCTAAGTATCACCCTACCACCACCACCCTTAGTATCACACTACCACCACCACCCTTAGTATCACCCTACCACCACCATCCTTAGTATCACCCTACCACCACCATCCTTAGTATCACCCTACCACCACCATCCTTAGTATCACCCTACCACCACTACCCTTAGTATCACCCTACCACCACCACCCTTAGTATCACCCTACCACCACTACCCTTAGTATCACCCTACCACCACCACCCTTAGTATCAATCTACCACCACCACCCTTAGTATCACCCTACCACCACCACCCTTAGTATCACCCTACCACCACAACCCTTAGTATCACCCTACCACCACCACCCAAAGTAGCAATCGACCACCACCACCCCACCACCCTTAGTATCAACCACCACTACCCTTAGTATCACCCTACCACCACCACCCTTAGTATCAATCTACCACCACCACCCTTAGTATCACCCTACCACCACCACCCTTAGTATCACCCTACCACCACCATCCTTAGTATCACCCTACCACCACCATCCTTAGTATCACCCTACCACCACTACCCTTAGTATCACCCTACCACCACCACCCTTAGTATCAATCTACCACCACCACCCTTAGTATCAATCTACCACCACCACCCTTAGTATCAACCTACCACCACCACCCTTAGTATCAATCTACCACCACCACCCTTAGTATCAATCTACCACCACCACCCTTAGTATCAATCTACCACCACCACCACCTTTAGTATCAATCTACCACCACCACCTTTAGTATCAACCTACCAGCACCACCACCACCCTTAGTATCAATCTACCACCACCACCCTTAGTATCAATCTACCACTACCACCCTTAGTATCAATTTACCACCACCACCCTTAGTATCAATCTACCACCACCACCCTTAGTATCAGTCTACCACCGCCACCCTTAGTATCAATCTACCACCACCACCCTTAGTATCACCCTACCACCACCATCCTTAGTATCACCCTACCACCACCATCCTTAGTATCACCCTACCACCACTACCCTTAGTATCACCCTACCACCACCACCCTTAGTATCAATCTACCACCACCACCCTTAGTATCAATCTACCACCACCACCCTTAGTATCAACCTACCACCACCACCCTTAGTATCAATCTACCACCACCACCCTTAGTATCAATCTACCACCACCACCCTTAGTATCAATCTACCACCACCACCACCTTTAGTATCAATCTACCACCACCACCTTTAGTATCAACCTACCAGCACCACCACCACCCTTAGTATCAATCTACCACCACCACCCTTAGTATCAATCTACCACTACCACCCTTAGTATCAATTTACCACCACCACCCTTAGTATCAATCTACCACCACCACCCTTAGTATCAGTCTACCACCGCCACCCTTAGTATCAATCTACCACCACCACCCTTAGTATCAATCTACCACCACCACCTTTAGTATCAACCTACCACCACCACCCTTAGTATCAATCTACCACCACTACCTTTAGTATCAACCTACCACCACCACCCTTAGTATCAATCTACCACCACCACCCTTAGTATCAATCTACCACCACCACCCTTAGTATCAATTTCCCACCACCACCTTTAGTATCAACCTACCACCACCACCCTTAGTATCAATCTACCACCACCACCTTTAGTATCAACCTACCACCACCACCCTTAGTATCAATCTACCACCACCACCCTTAGTATCAATCTACCACCACCACCCTTAGTATCAATCTACCACCACCATCCCTAGTATCAACCTACCACCACCACCCTTAGTATCAACCTACCACCACCACCACCACCCACATTATCACCCTCCCACCACCACCCACATTATTACCCTCCCACCACCACCCACATTATCACCCTCCTACCACCACCACCACCAACCACATTATCACCCTCTCACCACCACCCACATTATCACCCTCCCACCACCACCTACAGTACCATCTCGGTACCACCACAGCTCACAGTACCATCTCGTTACCACCACAGCTCACAGTACGATCTCGGTACCACCACAGCTCACAGTACCATCTCGTTACCACCACAGCTCACAGTACGATCTCGGTACCACCACAGCTCACAGTACCATCTCGGTACCAGCACAGCTCACATTACCATCTTAGTACCAGCACAGCTCACAGTACCATCTTAGTACCACCACAGCTCACAGTACCATCTTAGTACCACCACAGCTCACAGTACCATCTTAGTACCACCACAGCTCACAGTACCATCTTAGTACCACCACAGCTCACAGTACCATCTTAGTACCACCACAGCTCACAGTACCATCTTAGTACCAGCACAGCTCTCAGTACCATCTTAGTATCACCACAGCTCACAGTACCATCTTAGTACCACCACAGCTCACAGTACCATCTTAGTACCACCACAGCTCACAGTACCATCTTAGTACCACCACAGCTCACAGTACCATCTTAGTACCACCACAGCTCACAGTACCATCTTAGTACCACCACAGCTCACAGTACCATCTTAGTACCAGCACAGCTCACAGTACCATCTTAGTACCAGCACAGCTCTCAGTACCATCTTAGTATCACCACAGCTCACAGTACCATCTTAGTACCACCACAGCTCACAGTACCATCTTAGTACCACCACAGCTCACAGTACCATCTTAGTACCACCACAGCTCACAGTACCATCTTAGTACCACCACAGCTCACAGTACCATCTTAGTACCACCATAGCTCACAGTACCATCTTAGTACCACCACAGCTCACAGTACCATCTTAGTACCACCACAGTTCACAGTACCATCTTAGTACCACCACAGCTCACAGTACCATCTTAGTACCAGCACAGCTCTCAGTACCATCTTAGTATCACCACAGCTCACAGTACCATCTTAGTACCACCACAGCTCACAGTACCATCTTAGTACCACCACAGCTCACAGTACCATCTTAGTACCACCACAGCTCACAGTACCATCTTAGTACCACCACAGCTCACAGTACCATCTTAGTACCAGCACAGCTCTCAGTACCATCTTAGTATCACCACAGCTCACAGTACCATCTTAGTACCACCACAGCTCACAGTACCATCTTAGTACCACCACAGCTCACAGTACCATCTTAGTACCACCACAGCTCACAGTACCATCTTAGTACCACCACAGCTCACAGTACCATCTTAGTACCACCACAGCTCACAGTACCACCCACAGTATTATTACTTGGAGACATGCTGTTCCCTGCTACCAAATTATTATTACAGTCATGGTGAGCGCTAAATTCGTAGGGATCATATAACGCCTGGTGGGAGCAGAAGGCATTCAGGTTCGATTCGAGGAATTGGAGGTTATGTAAAAATTCCTTAGGTGAGAGCGTCACCAGTATCAAGGAACTTCCCTTGTGGAGTCTGCTAGCGAAGCAGAAATTGTTGCTGGCAAGCATCTGACGGTTAGAATAGAAAATCTTTGTTTCTCTCACTAGTTTAGGGGTTTAGGTAAACGAGCAGTGCTTCTGTCTTTACTGAATGAAGTCATTTTGTACTATGATACATTTACACTTTGCTTGAGAGTTACAGGACAGAACATGTAAATTATAGAATACAAGCACACCTAGGTGACTCACTCCCAAGGCCGTGTGCTCCGTGTACTCCGTGTACTCCGTGTACTCCGTGTACTCCGTGTGCTCCACATAGGCGCAGTGTAGCCACACAGGACAGATGTATCAAAACACTCGGTGACACACCCCCACTCCACTCTGTGTCTCAAACTTAGAGTGCACTTAATTAAAATACGAATTAACGAATTTATACGAATTAAGGTATGTATCAAAATGATGTCCGAATAATCTGAGTGAAATCCGAGTGACAACCAGTTCTATCAGCGACCACGTCCAAAATATCATTAAATGACGGGCTATAAATTTGGACATAGTTTGAAGATTCAGGTTCACGCAGAAATTTTAGCTTTGAAAATTGACACAGTAAATAAGAGAGAGAGAGAGAGAGAGAGAGAGAGAGAGAGAGAGAGAGAGAGAGAGAGAGAGAGAGAGAGAGAGAGAGATCGCCTATCTTGTATCCTCCCCGTGTCAGTATGAACCGCATCTGTATCTCCGTTATAAGGTCTTGTATATCAGGCGACAACACCTCTTCTACGCTCCCTGAACATCAAAAAATAATAGATACAAACCCACCATATATAAATATAGAATGGTGGAGGAAGTACTGTGTTATAACAGTAAAGCTCTAGTCTACACATTGCCTTAGATCTCAGACAATATAAAATATTTCCTTTGTTAAAATAACAGTCATTAATCTAATTTTAATAATTGTACATTAAATAATTAACAACACCAAATAATATACATTAATACGTTATAATTACACTGACGCTCAACCCTTTAAGTAGCAAGATTGGCAGCCTTAGAGCGATGGAAGGGAGGGAGGGATGGGTGGAGATGGGAGGGAGAAATGGATGGAATATAGGTATGAAAGGAAAGATAGAATGGTAATAAGGAAGCGAGGGTTGTGGGAGGGATAAGTAGATAGAGGAGAAAACGGGCGGAATGGAAGGATGAGTGAAGACAGAAAGGGAGGAAGGAGGATATGAGAGATGAATGGAAGAGGACGGGAGAGAGAGAGAGAGAGAGAGAAAGATCGGCAGGGAGGAGGACTAGAGGGAGGGAGGGAGGTAGAGAGAAAGACGGACGTAAAGAAAGAATATTCACCAGACGGTGGAGACACTGCAACTTCATCTTCCTGACTGAATTCCAGCCGCCTTCTCTCCTTGACCATTACCAGGGATCTCTTATTGAAACATTTCCTGTGTTCTCCACTAACTGCTTCTTCGTCCACTTTTCTCTTGCCAAAAATACTGTTTTTGTAACATGAATTATAGATGAGCTGTGTGTGCCCTGCTGCTGCTGTTATTGCTGTTGTGTAAGAAAAAAATTCCTCGAGTACAAAGGTATGAGAAAAGATGAGGTAAGAGCTAGGAGAGTATGAATAAGAGGGAACCAATCCACCTCCCTTCTGTTTATAACCTCAGGGAGTTTAGCAACTTCCAGCTGAGTGGAAGACCTAAGAAATTGAAAATGTCCAGAGGAAATGTGTTAAGCTCGGCCATGTGGAGAGGGCGGCCGCTGTACGGTTGAAAAATCAGTTTGCAACATATGATAGACTGTGTTAACACTTTCACTATCTTATTTAATTTCTTACAATATACAGATGAAAATTAGACACATGTCCAACATCTGGGTATCTTTATTATAGACGTTTCGCCATCCAGTGGCTTTATCAATACAATAAAGATACCCAGAGGTTGCACATGTGTAATTTTCATCTTGTCGGTATTGTATACCATTTATGTGCAATATACAGCTGATGAGATTAATTCGAGCGTCGGTTAGTCTAAAATTAACCTATTTAGGTATAATCAAAGATCATGTTTGCCACAGTGTCTTGTTACTCCTTGTATCAGTGGTGACATGTGACGGTACTGAAGAGTGCGATTTAAATCACTCTGTTAAGACATGAATAACCACTGGGTGATTTTATTACAACCTTAGGACCACCTTCATGTGCTTTTTTGCATTGCCGAACAGGACATTCCAAGCCCCACGGATCGTTTACAAGTCGACTTTTGTGAAGACCTGGCAACAGATTCTTCGACCAGTTGCATTGCTGATCTCTGTTTGATGGAATTCCACGTCTTGTTTTGGCTTTATATTGCCTGTCTCTTGCAGCGCAGAAGTATAGTGTTTTTTTTTTTTTTGGGGGGGGGGGGTTAGAGGGGAGATTTTTCTTAATGGAATCATTTCTGGAAATCGAGATGCGACTTTTTAAAATGTCATTTATAAAGAAAAAATGTCAAAATACTGTGGATGAAGCAGTTGACCAAAAACCCGCACTTAGGAGAGGAACTTTAAATGAATGACTTTTCGAACCCTCCTGGACAATGATCCAGTATGGACTGAAACGTCATCCTAAGCTTCTTCTCCTAAGTGTGAGTTTCTTGTTGAAATGTCTTCCCTGTTTGTAAACCTTGGTGGATCCAGACACTGACAACAGTACATTGCTCTGTGGCGTGATAGCTTGTAGTACTCGAGGGTATTTTCAACTGATCTGAAAACTAAGACATTTCGCGGCCCCGTACAGCATTAGTATCCCCGGACACGCTATGTATAGTGGACGATAGGCTGATTTGCGATTTTCTTGAGAACACATATTTTTGCAATTAAAGACATAGTGTAGCATCCTTATGACTTAACTGAGTCTGGTCGCTCTGTTCACTTAAATGTCAGTTTAAGACTCACCTTATCTATACTAATGAATATTTTGCATGTTGTGGTCATATTTTCACCGTGTAATCTCTTTCTGTATGTTAAGAACATGGCCGTATAACATTCAGCTTAAGATCTGGAATTAGTGTTGTCGCTCATTTACTTAACTTGGTTTAGCTTCAGGTGTCTTCTGAAGTGAGAGGGCTCCATGCTGGTGCTGTATACTCCGGATTTGGAATAACATACCGTGCTAAACTTCATCTTGTAGGATGGTGATGGGAATAAGTGATAGCTCTCCCTCACTTCTCCACTATCTTATTCCCTCGCTACTGCTCCAGTCTTCTCTCCCTTCCTCTTCCTTTTGATATCTACGCTTTTCTTCTTCAATGCAGAACTAACTGGATATAAATGGATATAGATGCACTGGAAAACGTACATAGAGGATGACAAAGTTGATCCCATGTATCTGAACCTGCACTCTCTAGAAAGGCGTAGATTTAGGGGGGATATGATTGAGGCGAATAAATGGAAAATAGGAATTAATAAAGGGGATGTAAATAGCGTGCTAAAAATATCTAGCCTAGACAGGACTCGCAGCAATGGCTTTAAGTTGGAAAAATTCAGAGTTGTGGATGAGTGGAACAAACTCCCGAATACCGTCATAGAAGCTAAGACGTTGTGTAATTTTAAAAATAAGTTAGATAATTACATGAGTGGGTGTGAGTTGGACCTGACTAGCTTGTGCTACTAGGTCAGATGCCGTGCTCCTTCCTTAAGTGAATGTGACCTGACCTGGCTTAATTCTCCCACCGGCTTAAGCCGGTGGGAGAATTGGACCTGCCTCGCATGGGTCTAGTGGTTAGCGCGACGGGCTGGAGTTTTGAGACTCTATGACCGCGGGTTCAATCCCGGCCGGGGGTATGGTTTATGGGCCAGTAGGCCTGTTGCAGTGTTCCTTCTTTCTTATGTTCTTGCCTCACCACTACCCTCATCTTATCAACCAGCCCATCTCTCTCCCCTCACCCTCCCTCCCATTATCCTCCTCGCTATTTCCCCCCCCCCTTCCCCAAATATTCCCACTCTCCCCTTTCCCACTACTTCCACCCTCCTATTGCGGTTACTCTAATTTTCCTGACCAATATTCTCACTTCCCCTTCCCCACTTCTCTTACTCTCTCCACTACCATACCCTCACCCTCCCATCTTCCCTCTAACTCTCTAACTCTACCCTCCACTTCACCCACCAGCAGACAACCCCATAAAACGTAATTCGAAAACCGTTTATCAGGTACTTACAATGTTTTGATTAGCAATTACTGCAGCTTGAAGGACGGGTCGCAGGGGAGGAAAAGATAGGGGGCGATAGGGAGGCGGGATGAAAGGAGGGAGGGAACAAGGACGTGAGGAAGGGGGAGGAGGAGAGGACGGGGGGGAGGGAGACGGGGAGGGAGGACACATCAGCCATCTCCCATCAAAGTAGGGTGACTCGAAAATGGAAATACATTAACCATCACTTATTCAATAACGTCTTGCCAGAAATGCGCAGACATCACAATTCAAATGACCCTCAGAAGTGTAACATCACCACCCCTCGTTCAGAGTGCAGACACTGTACTTCCCACTTCCAGGACTCAAATCTGAATTACCAGTTACCCCTGAATCCCTTTGTAAATACGTATTACTTTGCTCACAGTCCAACAGCACGTTAAGCCATAAAAACCTCCTTGTCTTTACTCCGATCTAATACACTAACACATGACCTACAACATCTGGGATGAAGGGAGCAGTCTGAACAGTTTGAATATTAAAATGGTATAAAATACCGACAGGTTGTTAGGTAAGACACATATGCAACAGTTAGGTATCTTTATTTCGAAACGTTTCGCCTACACAGTAGGCTTCTTCAGTCGAGTTCAGACTATGGAACAATGCTCTTCTCCAGACTGAGGGACTGACCACCTCAAAACTTTAAGGGTGATGGACTGATTACATCGTCTTCAAGTCTCTTCTGCTTCTATCACTTTTCTGTACTCGACTGAAGAAGCCTACTGTGTAGGCGAAATTTTCGAAATAAAGATACCTAACTGTTGCATATGTGTCTTACCTAACAGTCTGAACAGTGTTTGGTGTGTCAACATATGTTGCTCAAGGCTTCAGTATCCTACTCCTAGAAAAGTGTGAAGCACTTTACACATGTCTACCCTTACAAAAGTGGATTGGGATATGTTCTCCCTGTACCCTACCTCAGGCCGTTCGTCTTATTGTAGATCTGTGTATTCTTCCAACTGTGTATCAAGTCCTAACTCCTGGCCCAGATTCTTAACCTACAATCAACCAGGTCGTACTATGCTATTGAAGTTTTTTACACCATTTCTTCGTCCATCTTGTTTAATTTTCCACTTGTGAGTAAAGTGAGCGCTCATGCGCCTGTGCATACGTCAATCTGTGTGAAATCGGGGAACGGGTGGGGGTTGAACCCGTTGAAAGAGTGTTCTACAACTCACAGGTCAGTGTCATCTCTGGTTTATTTTCAGTCATGTCATTACGATTTCGTGAGTTTAAATACGTCGAGGTAAACACACTCATTAAGACGCTTCACATATGGTTCCTCTCCAGGGAGTTTCCATTATGCAGGTGAGGAGCTCTTGATCCAAGGAATTGGACTTGTTTTTCCTTTCGTGAATCAAATCTGATTTCTTTTCATTCCCGAAGTGCTCTGTGACTCCTACTGGTTTACAGCTTGCCCTCTTCCTCTCACAAGAATAAATAATTAAAAGCATTACAGGCAGACACATACAACACGATAAATTATTTTTCATGGAACACTACCAGAAGCTGCACTCAGTGGGTGCCAGAAGCTGCACTCAGTGGGTGCCAGAAGCTGCACTCAGTGGGTGCCAGAAGCTGCACTCAGTGGGTGCCAGAAGCTGCACTCAGTGGGTGCCAGAAGCTGCACTCAGTGGGTGCCAGACGCTGCACTCAGTGGGTGCCAGAAGCTGCACTCAGTGGGTGCCAGAAGCTGCACTCAGTGGGTGCCAGAAGCTGCACTCAGTGGGTGCCAGAAGCTGCACTCAGTGCGTGCCAGAAGCTGCACTCAGTGCGTGCCAGAAGCTGCACTCAGTGCGTGCCAGAAGCTGCACTCAGTGGGTGCCAGACGCTACACTCAGTGGGTGCCAGAAGCTGCATTCAGTGCGTGCCAGAAGCTGCACTCAGTGCGTGCCAGAAGCTGCACTCAGTGGGTGCCAGAAGCTGCACTCAGTGCGTGCCAGAAGCTGCACTCAGTGCGTGCCAGAAGCTGCACTCAGTGGGTGCCAGACTCTGCACTCAGTGCGTGCCAGAAGCTGCACTCAGTGGGTGCCAGAAGCTGCACTCAGTGCGTGCCAGAAGCTGCACTCAGTGGGTGCCAGAAGCTGCGCTCAGTGGGTCCCAGAAGCTGCACTCAGTGGGTGACAGAACCTACACTCAGTGGATGCCAGAACCTACAATCACTGGGTGCCAGAACCTACACTCAGTGGGTGCCAGAACCTACAATCACTGGGTGCCAGAACCTACACTCAGTGGGTGCCAAAAGCTACACTCAGTGGGTGCCAGAACCTGCACTCAGTGGGTGACAGAACCTACACTCAGTGGGTGCCAGAACCTACACTCAGTGGATGCCAGAACCTACACTAAGTGGGTGTCAGAAGCTGCACTCAGTGGGTGGCAGAAGCTTCACTCAGTGGGTGCCAGAACCTACACTCAGTGGGTACCAGAACCTACATTCAATGGGTGCCAGAAACTACACTCAGTGTGTGCAAGAACCTATACTCCGTGGGTGCCAGAACCTACACTCAGTGGGTGCCAGAACCTACACTCAGTGGGTGCCAGAACCTACATTCAGTGGATGCTAGAAGCTACACTCAACTTGTGCCAGAACCTACACTCAGTGGGTGCCAGAACCTACACTCAGTGGGTGCCAGAACCTACACTCAGTGGGTGCCAGAACCTACACTCAGTGGGTGCCAGAACCTACATTCAGTGGATGCTAGAAGCTACACTCAGCTTGTGCCAGAACCTACACTTAGTGGGTGCCAGAACCTACACTCAGTGGGTGCCAGAACCTACACTCAGTGGGTGCCAGAACCTACACTCAGTGGGTGCCAGAACCTACACTCACTTGGTGCCAGAACCTGAACTCAGTGGGTGCCAGAACCTACACAGTGGGTGAAAGAACCTACACTCACTGGGTGCCAGAACCTACACTCAGTGGGTGCCAGAACCTACACTCACTGGGTGCCAGAACCTACACTCAGTGGGTGCCAGAACCTACACTCACTGGGTGCCAGAACCTACACTCACTGGGTGCCAGATGCTACTCAGTGGGTGCCAGAACCTACACTCAGTGGGTGCCAGAACCTACACTCAGTGGGTGCCAGAACCTACACTCATTGGGTGCCAGAACCTACAATCAGTGGGTGCCAGAACCTACACTCAGTGGGTGCCAGAACATACACTCAGTGAATGCCAGAACCTACACTCAGTGGGTGCCAGAATCTTCACTCAGTGGGTGCCAGAACCTACACTCAGTGGGTGCCAGAGCCTACACTCAGTGGGTGCCAGAACCTACACTCAGTGGATGCCAGAATCTACACTCAGTGGGTGCCAGAACCTACACTCAGTGGGTGCCAGAACCTACACTCAGTGGGTGCCAGAACCTACACTCAGTGGGTGGCAGAATCTACACTCAGTGGGTGCCAGAACCTACACTCAGTGGGTGCCAGAACCTACACTCAATGGGTGCCAGAACCTACACTCAGTGGGTGCCAGAACCTACACTCAGTGGGTGCCAGAACATACACTCAGTGGGTGCCAGAACCTACACTCAGTGGGTGCCAGAACCTACACTCAGTGGGTGCCAGAACCTACACTCAGTGGGTGCCAGAATCTACACTCAGTGGGTGCCAGAACCTACACTCAGTGGGTGCCAGAACCTACACTCAGTGGGTGCCAGAACCTACACTCAGTGGGTGCCAGAACCTACACTCAGTGGGTGCCAGAACCTACACTCAGTGGGTGCCAGAACCTACACTCAGTGGGTGCCAGAACCTACACTCAGTGGGTGCCAGAACCTACACTCAGTGGGTGCCAGAACCTACACTCAGTGGGTGCCAGAACCTACACTCAGTGGGTGCCAGAACCTACACTCAGTGGGTGCCAGAACCTACACTCAGTGGGTGCCAGAACCTACACTCAGTGGGTGCCAGAACCTACACTCAGTGGGTGCCAGAACCTACACTCAGTGGGTGCCAGAACCTACACTCAGTGGGTGCCAGAACCTACACTCAGTGGGTGCCAGAACCTACACTCAGTGGGTGCCAGAACCTACACTCAGTGGGTGCCAGAACCTACACTCAGTGGGTGCCAGAACCTACACTCAGTGGGTGCCAGAACCTACACTCAGTGGGTGCCAGAACCTACACTCAGTGGGTGCCAGAACCTACACTCAGTGGGTGCCAGAACCTACACTCAGTGGGTGCCAGAACCTACACTCAGTGGGTGCCAGAACCTACTACCCTCAGTGGGTGCCAGAACCTACACTCAGTGGGTGCCAGAACCTACACTCAGTGGGTGCCAGAACCTACACTCAGTGGGTGCCAGAACCTACACTCAGTGGGTGCCAGAACCTACACTCAGTGGGTGCCAGAACCTACACTCAGTGGGTGCCAGAACCTACACTCAGTGGGTGCCAGAACCTACACTCAGTGGGTGCCAGAACCTACACTCAGTGGGTGCCAGAACCTACACTCAGTGGGTGCCAGAGCCTACACTCAGTGGGTGCCAGAACCTACACTCAGTGGGTGCCAGAACCTACACTCAGTGGGTGCCAGAACCTACACTCAGTGGGTGCCAGAACCTACACTCAGTGGGTGCCAGAACCTACACTCAGTGGGTGCCAGAACCTACACTCAGTGGGTGCCAGAACCTACACTCAGTGGGTGCCAGAACCTACACTCAGTGGGTGCCAGAACCTACACTCAGTGGGTGCCAGAACCTACACTCAGTGGGTGCCAGAACCTACACTCAGTGGGTGCCAGAACCTACACTCAGTGGGTGCCAGAACCTACACTCAGTGGGTGCCAGAACCTACACTCAGTGGGTGCCAGAACCTACACTCAGTGGGTGCCAGAACCTACACTCAGTGGGTGCCAGAACCTACACTCAGTGGGTGCCAGAACCTACACTCAGTGGGTGCCAGAACCTACACTCAGTGGGTGCCAGAACCTACACTCAGTGGGTGCCAGAACCTACACTCAGTGGGTGCCAGAACCTACACTCAGTGGGTGCCAGAACCTACACTCAGTGGGTGCCAGAACCTAAACTCAGTGGGTGCCAGAACCTACACTCAGTACACTCAGTGGTAGCCAGAACCTTCACTCAGTGGGTGCCAGAACCTACACTCAGTGGGTGCCAGAACCTACACTCAGTGGGTGCCAGAACCTACACTCAGTGGGTGCCAGAACCTACACTCAGTGGGTGCCAGAACCTACACTCAGAACCTACACTCAGTGGTGCCAGAACCTACACTCAGTGGGTGCCAGAACCTACACTCAGTGGGTGCCAGAACCTACACTCAGTGGGTGCCAGAACCTACAATCAGAGGGTGCCAGAACCTACACTCAGTGGGTGCCAGAACCTACACTCAGTGGGTGCCAGAACCTACACTCAGTGGGTGCCAGAACCTCCACTCAGAGGGTGCCAGAACCTACACTCAGTGGGTGCCAGAACCTACACTCAGTGGGTGCCAGAACCTACACTCAGTGGGTGCCAGAACCTACACTCAGTGGGTACACTCAGCCACTCAGTGGGCGCCAGAACCTACACTCAGTGAGAACCTACACTCAGTGGGTGCCAGAACCTACACTCAGTGGGTGCCAGAACCTACACTCAGTGGGTGCCAGAACCTACACTCAGTGGGTGCCAGAACCTACACTCAGTGGGTGCCAGCCAGAACCTACACTCAGTGGGTGCCAGAACCTACACTCTACACTCAGTGGGTGCCAGAACCTACACTCAGTGGGTGCCAGAACCTACACTTAGTGGGTGCCAGAACCTACACTCAGTGGGTGCCAGAACCTACACTCAGTGGGTGCCAGAACCTACACTCAGTGGGTGCCAGAACCTACACTCAGTGGGTGCCAGAACCTACACTCAGTGGGTGCCAGAACCTACACTCAGTGGGTGCCAGAACCTACACTCAGTGGGTGCCAGAACCTACACTCAGTGGGTGCCAGAACCTACACTCAGTGGGTGCCAGAACCTACACTCAGTGGGTGCCAGAACCTACACTCAGTGGGTGCCAGAACCTACACTCAGTGGGTGCCAGAACCTACACTCAGTGGGTGCCAGAACCTACACTCAGTGGGTGCCAGAACCTACACTCAGTGGGTGCCAGAACCTACACTCAGTGGGTGCCAGAACCTACACTCAGTGGGTGCCAGAACCTACACTCAGTGGGTGCCAGAACCTACACTCAGTGGGTGCCAGAACCTACACTCAGTGGGTGCCAGAACCTACACTCAGTGGGTGCCAGAACCTACACTCAGTGGGTGCCAGAACCTACACTCAGTGGGTGCCAGAACCTACACTCAGTGGGTGCCAGAACCTACACTCAGTGGGTGCCAGAACCTACACTCAGTGGGTGCCAGAACCTACACTCAGTGGGTGCCAGAACCTACACTCAGTGGGTGCCAGAACCTACACTCAGTGGGTGCCAGAACCTACACACAGTGGGCCAGAACCTACACTCAGTGGGTGCCAGAACCACTCAGTGGGTGAAGAACCTACACTCAGTGGGTGCCAGAACCTACACTCAGTGGGTGCCAGAACCTACACTCAGTGGGTGCCAGAACCTACACTCAGTGGGTGCCAGAACCTACACTCAGTGGGTGCCAGAACCTACACTCAGTGGGTGCCAGAACCTACACTCACTGGGTGCCAGAAACTACACTCAGTGGGTGCCAGAACCTACACTCACTGGGTGCCAGAACCTACGCTCAGTGGGTGCCAGAACTTACACTCAGTGGGTGCCAGAACCTGCACTCAGTGGGTGCCAGAATCTACACTCAGTGGGTGCCAGAACCTACACTCAGTGGGTGCCAGAACCTACACTCAGTGGGTGCCAGAACCTACACTCAGTGGGTGCCAGAACCTACACTCAGTGGGTGCCAGAACCTACACTCAGTACACTCAGTGGGTGCCAGAACCTACACTCAGTGGGTGCCAGAACCTACACTCAGTTTGTGCCAGAACCTACACTCAGTGGGTGCCAGAACCTACACTCAGTGGGTGCCAGAACCTACACTCAGTGGGTGCCAGAACCTACACTCAGTGGGTGCCAGAACCTACACTCAGTGGGTGCCAGAACCTACACTCAGTGGGTGCCAGAACCTACACTCAGTGGGTGCCAGAACCTACACTCAGTGGGTGCCAGAACCTACACTCAGTGGGTGCCAGAACCTACACTCAGTGGGTGCCAGAACCTACACTCAGTGGGTGCCAGAACCTACACTCAGTGGGTGCCAGAACCTACACTCAGTGGGTGCCAGAACCTACACTCAGTGGGTGCCAGAACCTACACTCAGTGGGTGCCAGAACCTACACTCAGTGGGTGCCAGATTCTACACTCAGTGGGTGCCAGTGGGTGCCAGACCTACACTCAGTGGGTGCCAGAACCTACACTCAGTGGGTGCCAGAGACCTACACTCAGTGGGTGCCAGAACCTACACTCAGTGGGTGCCAGAACCTACACTCAGTGGGTGCCAGAACCTACACTCAGTGGGTGCCAGAACCTACACTCAGTGGGTGCCAGAACCTACACTCAGTGGGTGCCAGAACCTACACTCAGTGGGTGCCAGAACCTACACTCAGTGGGTGCCAGAACCTACACTCAGTGGGTGCCAGAACCTACACTCAGTGGGTGCCAGAACCTACACTCAGTGGGTGCCAGAACCTACACTCAGTGGGTGCCAGAACCTACACTCAGTGGGTGCCAGAACCTACACTCAGTGGGTGCCAGAACCTACACTCAGTGGGTGCCAGAACCTACACTCAGTGGGTGCCAGAACCTACACTCAGTGGGTGCCAGAACCTACACTCAGTGGGTGCCAGAACCTACACTCAGTGGGTGCCAGAACCTACACTCAGTGGGTGCCAGAACCTACACTCAGTGGGTGCCAGAACCTACACTCAGTGGGTGCCAGAACCTACACTCAGTGGGTGCCAGAACCTACACTCAGTGGGTGCCAGAACCTACACTCAGTGGGTGCCAGAACCTACACTCAGTGGGTGCCAGAACCTACACTCAGTGGGTGCCAGAACCTACACTCAGTGGGTGCCAGAACCTACACTCAGTGGGTGCCAGAACCTACACTCAGTGGGTGCCAGAACCTACACTCAGTGGGTGCCAGAACCTACACTCAGTGGGTGCCAGAACCTACACTCAGTGGGTGCCAGAACCTACACTCAGTGGGTGCCAGAACCAAAACTCAGTGGCCAGAACCTACACTCAGTGGGTGCCAGAACCTACCTACACTCAGTGGGTGCCAGAACCTACACTCAGTGGGTGCCAGAACCTACACTCAGTGGGTGCCAGAACCTACACTCAGTGGGTGCCAGAACCTACACTCAGTGGGTGCCAGAACCTACACTCAGTGGGTGCCAGAACCTACACTCAGTGGGTGCCAGAACCTACACTCAGTGGGTGCCAGAACCTACACTCAGTGGATGCCAGAACCTACACTCAGTGGGTGCCAGAACCTACACTCAGTGGGTGCTAGAACCTACACTCAGTGGGTGCCAGAACCTACACTCAGTGGGTGCCAGAACCTACACTCAGTGGGTGCCAGAACCTACACTCAGTGGGTGCCAGAACCTACACTCAGTGGGTGCCAGAACCTACACTCCAGAGCCTACACTCAGTGGGTGCCAGAACCTACACTCAGTGGGTGCCAGAACCTACACTCAGAGCCTACACTCAGTGGTGCCAGAACCTACACTCAGTGGGTGCCAGAACCTACACTCAGTGGGTGCGAGAACCTACACTCAGTGGGTGCCCTACACTCAGTGGGTGCCAGAACCTACACTCAGTGGGTGCCAGAACCTACACTCAGTGGGTGCCAGAACCTACACTCAGTGGGTGCTAGAACCTACACTCAGTGGGTGCCAGAACCTACACTCAGTGGGTGCCAGAACCTACACTCAGTGGGTGCCAGAACCTACACTCAGTGGGTGCCAGAACCTACACTCAGTGGGTGCCAGAACCTACACTCAGTGGGTGCCAGAACCTACACTCAGTGGGTGCCAGAACCTACACTCAGTGGGTGCCAGAACCTACACTCAGTGGGTGCCAGAACCTACACTCAGTGGGTGCCAGAACCTACACTCAGTGGGTGCCCGAACCTACACTCAGCGGGTGCCAGAACCTACACTCAGTGGGTGCCAGAACCTACACTCCCGGGGTGCCAGAACCTACACTCAGTGGGTGCCAGAACCTACACTCAGTGGGTGCCAGAACCTACACTCAGTGGGTGCCAGAACCTACACTCAGTGGGTGCCAGAACCTACACTCAGTGGGTGCCAGAACCTACACTCAGTGGGGGCCAGAACCTACACTCAGTGGGTGCCAGAACCTACACTCAGTGGGTGCCAGAACCTACACTCAGTGGGTGCCAGAACCTACACTCAGTGGGTGCCAGAACCTACACTCAGTGGGTGCCAGAACCTACACTCAGTGGGTGCCAGAACCTACACTCAGTGGGTGCCAGAACCTACACTCAGTGGGTGCCAGAACCTACACTCAGTGGGTGCCAGAACCTACACTCAGTGGGTGCCAGAACCTACACTCAGTGGGTGCCAGAACCTACACTCAGTGGGTGCCAGAACCTACACTCAGTGGGTGCCAGAACCTACACTCAGTGGGTGCCAGAACCTACACTCAGTGGGTGCCAGAACCTACACTCAGTGGGTGCCAGAACCTACACTCAGTGGGTGCCAGAACCTACACTCAGTGGGTGCCAGAACCTACACTCAGTGGGTGCCAGAACCTACACTCAGTGGGTGCCAGAACCTACACTCAGTGGGTGCCAGAACCTACACTCAGTGGGTGCCAGAACCTACACTCAGTGGGTGCCAGAACCTACACTCAGTGGGTGCCAGAACCTACACTCAGTGGGTGCCAGAACCTACACTCAGTGGGTGCCAGAACCTACACTCAGTGGGTGCCAGAACCTACACTCAGTGGGTGCCAGAACCTACACTCAGTGGGTGCCAGAACCTACACTCAGTGGGTGCCAGAACCTACACTCAGTGGGTGCCAGAACCTACACTCAGTGGGTGCCAGAACCTACACTCAGTGGGTGCCAGAACCTACACTCAGTGGGTGCCAGAACCTACACTCAGTGGGTGCCAGAACCTACACTCAGTGGGTGCCAGAACCTACACTCAGTGGGTGCCAGAACCTACACTCAGTGGGTGCCAGAACCTACACTCAGTGGGTGCCAGAACCTACACTCAGTGGGTGCCAGAACCTACACTCAGTGGGTGCCAGAACCTACACTCAGTGGGTGCCAGAACCTACACTCAGTGGGTGCCAGAACCTACACTCAGTGGGTGCCAGAACCTACACTCAGTGGGTGCCAGAACCTACACCCAGTGGGTGCCAGAACCTACACTCAGTGGGTGCCAGAACCTACACTCAGTGGGTGCCAGAACCTACACTCAGTGGGTGCCAGAACCTACACTCAGTGGGTGCCAGAGCCTACACTCAGTGGGTGCCAGAGCCTACACTCAGTGGGTGCCAGAGCCTACACTCAGTGGGTGCCAGAGCCTACACTCAGTGGGTGCCAGAGCCTACACTCAGTGGGTGCCAGAACCTACACTCAGTGGGTGCCAGAACCTACACTCAGTGGGTGCCAGAACCTACACTCAGTGGGTGCCAGAACCTACACTCAGTGGGTGCCAGAACCTACACTCAGTGGGTGCCAGAACCTACACTCAGTGGGTGCCAGAACCTACACTCAGCGGGTGCCAGAACCTACACTCAGTGGGTGCCAGAACCTACACTCAGTGGGTGCCAGAACCTACACTCAGTGGGTGCCAGAACCTACACTCAGTGGGTGCCAGAACCTACACTCAGTGGGTGCCAGAACCTACACTCAGTGGGTGCCAGAACCTACACTCAGTGGGTGCCAGAACCTACACTCAGTGGGTGCCAGAACCTACACTCAGTGGGTGCCAGAACCTACACTCAGTGGGTGCCAGAACCTACACTCAGTGGGTGCCAGAACCTACACTCAGTGGGTGCCAGAACCTACACTCAGTGGGTGCCAGAACCTACACTCAGTGGGTGCCAGAACCTACACTCAGTGGGTGCCAGAACCTACACTCAGTGGGTGCCAGAACCTACACTCAGTGGGTGCCAGAACCTACACTCAGTGGGTGCCAGAACCTACACTCAGTGGGTGCCAGAACCTACACTCAGTGGGTGCCAGAACCTACACTCAGTGGGTGCCAGAACCTACACTCAGTGGGTGCCAGAACCTACACTCAGTGGGTGCCAGAACCTACACTCAGTGGGTGCCAGAACCTACACTCAGTGGGTGCCAGAACCTACACTCAGTGGGTGCCAGAACCTACACTCAGTGGGTGCCAGAACCTACACTCAGTGGGTGCCAGAACCTACACTCAGTGGGTGCCAGAACCTACACTCAGTGGGTGCCAGAACCTACACTCAGTGGGTGCCAGAACCTACACTCAGTGGGTGCCAGAACCTACACTCAGTGGGTGCCAGAACCTACACTCAGTGGGTGCCAGAACCTACACTCAGTGGGTGCCAGAACCTACACTCAGTGGGTGCCAGAACCTACACTCAGTGGGTGCCAGAACCTACACTCAGTGGGTGCCAGAACCTACACTCAGTGGGTGCCAGAACCTACACTCAGTGGGTGCCAGAACCTACACTCAGTGGGTGCCAGAACCTACACTCAGTGGGTGCCAGAACCTACACTCAGTGGGTGCCAGAACCTACACTCAGTGGGTGCCAGAACCTACACTCAGTGGGTGCCAGAACCTACACTCAGTGGGTGACAGAACCTACACTCAGTGGGTGACAGAACCTACACTCAGTGGGTGCCAGAACCTACACTCAGTGGGTGCCAGAACCTACACTCAGTGGGTGCCAGAACCTACACTCAGTGGGTGCCAGAACCTACAGAACCTCAGTGGGTGCCAGAACCTACACTCAGTGGGTGCCAGAACCTACACTCAGTGGGTGCCAGAACCTACACTCAGTGGGTGCCAGAACCTACACTCAGTGGGTGCCAGAACCTACACTCAGTGGGTGCCAGAACCTACACTCAGTGGGTGCCAGAACCTACACTCAGTGGGTGCCAGAACCTACACTCAGTGGGCGCCAGAACCTACACTCAGTGGGTGCCAGAACCTACACTCAGTGGGTGCCAGAGCCTACACTCAGTGGGTGCCAGAGCCTACACTCAGTGGGTGCCAGAGCCTACACTCAGTGGGTGCCAGAGCCTACACTCAGTGGGTGCCAGAGCCTACACTCAGTGGGTGGCAGGGTGCCAGAGCTCAGTGGGTGCCAGAACCTACACTCCAGTGTGGTGCCAGAACCTACACTCCGTGGGTGCCAGAACCTACACTCAGTGGGTGCCAGAACCTACACTCAGTGGGTGCCAGAACCTACACTCAGTGGGTGCCAGAACCTACACTCAGTGGGTGCCAGAACCTACACTCAGTGGGTGCCAGAACCTACACTCAGTGGGTGCCAGAACCTACAGTCAGTGGGTGCCAGAACCTACACCCAGTGCGTGCCAGAACCTACACTCAGTGGGTGCCAGAACCTACATTCAGTGGGTGCCAGAACCTACACTCAGTGGGTGCCTGAACCTACACTCAGTGGGTGCCAGAACCTACACTCAGTGGGTGCCAGAACCTACACTCAGTGGGTGCCAGAACCTACACTCAGTGGGTGCCAGAACCTACACTCAGTGGGTGCCAGAACCTACACTCAGTGGGTGCCAGAACCTACACTCAGTGGGTGCCAGAACCTACACTCAGTGGGTGCCAGAACCTACACTCAGTGGGTGCCAGAACCTACACTCAGTGGGTGCCAGAACCTACACTCAGTGGGTGCCAGAACCTACACTCAGTGGGTGCCAGAACCTACACTCAGTGGGTGCCAGAACCTACACTCAGTGGGTGCCAGACCCTACACTCAGTGGGTGCCAGAACCTACACTCAGTACACTCAGTGGTGCCAGAACCTACACTCAGTGGGTGCCAGAACCTACACTCAGTGGGTGCCAGAACCTACACTCAGTGGGTGCCAGAACCTACACTCAGTGGGTGCCAGAACCTACACTCAGTGGGTGCCAGAACCTACACTCAGTGGGTGCCAGAACCTACACTCAGTGGGTGCCAGAACCTACACTCAGTGGGCGCCAGAACCTACACTCAGTGGGTGCCAGAACCTACACTCAGTGGGTGCCAGAACCTACACTCAGTGGGTGCCAGAACCTACACTCAGTGGGTGCCAGAACCTACACTCAGTGGGTGCCAGAACCTACACTCAGTGGGTGCCAGAACCTACACTCAGTGGGTGCCAGAACCTACACTCAGTGGGTGCCAGAACCTACACTCAGTGGGTGCCAGAACCTACACTCAGTGGGTGCCAGAACCTACACTCAGTGGGTGCCAGAACCTACACTCAGTGGGTGCCAGAACCTACACTCAGTGGGTGCCAGAACCTACACTCAGTGGGTGCCAGAACCTACACTCAGTGGGTGCCAGAACCTACACTCAGTGGGTGCCAGAACCTACACTCAGTGGGTGCCAGAACCTACACTCAGTGGGTGCCAGAACCTACACTCAGTGGGTGCCAGAACCTACACTCAGTGGGTGCCAGAACCTACACTCAGTGGGTGCCAGAACCTACACTCAGTGGGTGCCAGAACCTACACTCAGTGGGTGCCAGAACCTACACTCAGTGGGTGCCAGAACCTACACTCAGTGGGTGCCAGAACCTACACTCAGTGGGTGCCAGAACCTACACTCAGTGGGTGCCAGAGCCTACACTCAGTGGGTGCCAGAGCCTACACTCAGTGGGTGCCAGAGCCTACACTCAGTGGGTGCCAGAGCCTACACTCAGTGGGAGCCAGAACCTACACCCAGTGGGTGCCAGACCCTACACTCAGTGGGTGCCAGAACCTACACTCAGTGGGTGCCAGAACCTACACTCAGTGGGTGCCAGAACCTACACTCAGTGGGTGCCAGAACCTACACTCAGTGGGTGCCAGAACCTACACTCAGTGGGTGCCAGAACCTACACTCAGTGGGTGCCAGAACCTACACTCAGTGGGTGCCAGAACCTACACCCAGTGGGTGCCAGAACCTACACTCAGTGGGTGCCAGAACCTACACTCAGTGGGTGCCAGAACCTACACTCAGTGGGTGCCAGAACCTACACTCAGTGGGTGCCAGAACCTACACCAGAACCTACAGTGGGTGCCAGAACCTACACTCAGTGGGTGCCAGAACCTACACTCAGTGGGTGCCAGAACCTACACTCAGTGGGTGCCAGAACCTACACTCAGTGGGTGCCAGAACCTACACTCAGTGGGTGCCAGAACCTACACTCAGTGGGTGCCAGAACCTACACTCAGTGGGTGCCAGAACCTACACTCAGTGGGTGCCAGAACCTACACTCAGTGGGTGCCAGAACCTACACTCAGTGGGTGCCAGAACCTACACTCAGTGGGTGCCAGAACCTACACTCAGTGGGTGCCAGAACCTACACTCAGTGGGTGCCAGAACCTACACTCAGTGGGTGCCAGAACCTACACTCAGTGGGTGCCAGAACCTACACTCAGTGGGTGCCAGAACCTACACTCAGTGGGTGCCAGAACCTACACTCAGTGGGTGCCAGAACCTACACTCAGTGGGTGCCAGAACCTACACTCAGTGGGTGCCAGAACCTACACTCAGTGGGTGCCAGAACCTACACTCAGTGGGTGCCAGAACCTACACTCAGTGGGTGCCAGAACCTACACTCAGTGGGTGCCAGAACCTACACTCAGTGGGTGCCAGAACCTACACTCAGTGGGTGCCAGAACCTACACTCAGTGGGTGCCAGAACCTACACTCAGTGGGTGCCAGAACCTACACTCAGTGGGTGCCAGAACCTACACTCAGTGGGTGCCAGAACCTACACTCAGTGGGTGCCAGAACCTACACTCAGTGGGTGCCAGAACCTACACTCAGTGGGTGCCAGAACCTACACTCAGTGAGTGTCAGAACCTACACTCAGTGGGTGCCAGAACCTACACTCAGTGGGTGCCAGAACCTACACTCAGTGGGTGCCAGAACCTACACTCAGTGGGTGCCAGAACCTACACTCAGTGGGTGCCAGAACCTACACTCAGTGGGTGCCAGAACCTACACTCAGTGGGTGCCAGAACCTACACTCAGTGGGTGCCAGAACCTACACTCAGTGGGTGCCAGAACCTACACTCAGTGGGTGCCAGAACCTACACTCAGTGGGTGCCAGAACCTACACTCAGTGGGTGCCAGAACCTACACTCAGTGGGTGCCAGAACCTACACTCAGTGGGTGCCAGAACCTACACTCAGTGGGTGCCAGAACCTACACTCAGTGGGTGCCAGAACCTACACTCAGTGGGTGCCAGAACCTACACTCAGTGGGTGCCAGAACCTACACTCAGTGGGTGCCAGAACCTACACTCAGTGGGTGCCAAAACCTACACTCAGTGGGTGCCAGAACCTACACTCAGTGGGTGCCAGAACCTACACTCAGTGGGTGCCAGAACCTACACTCAGTGGGTGCCAGAACCTACACGCAGTGGGTGCCACACTCACTGGGTGCCATAACCTACACTCAGTGGGTGCCAGAGCCTACACTCAGTGGGTGCCAGAGCCTACACTCAGTGGGTGCCAGAGCCTACACTCAGTGGGTGCCAGAGCCTACACTCAGTGGGTGCCAGAGCCTACACTCAGTGGGTGCCAGAACCTAAACACAGTGGGTGCCAGAGCCTACACTCAGTGGGTGCCAGAACCTACACCCAGTGGGTGCCAGAACCTACACTCAGTGGGTGCCAGAACCTACACTCAGTGGGTGCCAGAACCTACACTCAGTGGGTGCCAGAACCTACACTCAGTGGGTGCCAGAACCTACACTCAGTGGGTGCCAGAACCTACACTCAGTGGGTGCCAGAACCTACACTCAGTGGGTGCCAGAACCTACACTCAGTGGGTGCCAGAACCTACACTCAGTGGGTGCCAGAACCTACACTCAGTGGGTGCCAGAACCTACACTCAGTGGGTGCCAGAACCTACACTCAGTGGGTGCCAGAACCTACACTCAGTGGGTGCCAGAACCTACACTCAGTGGGTGCCAGAACCTACACTCAGTGGGTGCCAGAACCTACACTCAGTGGGTGCCAGAACCTACACTCAGTGGGTGCCAGAACCTACACTCAGTTGGTGCCAGAACCTACACTCAGTGGGTGCCAGAACCTACACTCAGTGGGTGCCAGAACCTACACTCAGTGGGTGCCAGAACCTACACTCAGTGGGTGCCAGAACCTACACTCAGTGGGTGCCAGAACCTACACTCAGTGGGTGCCAGAACCTACACTCAGTGGGTGCCAGAACCTACACTCAGTTGGTGCCAGAACCTACACTCAGTGGGTGCCAGAACCTACACTCAGTGGGTGCCAGAACCTACACTCAGTGGGTGCCAGAACCTACACTCAGTGGGTGCCAGAACCTACACTCAGTGGGTGCCAGAACCTACACTCAGTGGGTGCCAGAACCTACACTCAGTGGGTGCCAGAACCTACACTCAGTGGGTGCCAGAACCTACACTCAGTATGTGCCAGAACCTACACTCAGTGGGTGCCAGAACCTACACTCAGTGGGCGCCAGAACCTACACTCAGTGGGTGCCAGAACCTACACTCAGTGGGTGCCAGAACCTACACTCAGTGGGCGCCAGAACCTACACTCAGTGGGCGCCAGAACCTACACTCAGTGGGTGCCAGAACCTACACTCAGTGGGTGCCAGAACCTACACTCAGTGGGTGCCAGAACCTACACTCAGTATGTGCCAGAACCTACACTCAGTGGGTGCCAGAACCTACACTCAGTGGGCGCCAGAACCTACACTCAGTGGGTGCCAGAACCTACACTCAGTGGGTGCCAGAACCTACACTCAGTGGGTGCCAGAACCTACACTCAGTGGGTGCCAGAACCTACACTCAGTGGGTGCCAGAACCTACACTCAGTATGTGCCAGAACCTACACTCAGTGGGTGCCAGAACCTACACTCAGTGGGTGCCAGAACCTACACTCAGTATGTGCCAGAACCTACACTCAGTGGGTGCCAGAACCTACACTCAGTGGGTGCCAGAACCTACACTCAGTGGGTGCAAGAACCTACACTCAGTGGGTGCCAGAACCTACACTCAGTGGGTGCCAGAACCTACACTCAGTATGTGGAACCTACACTCAGTGGGTGCCAGGACCTACACTCAGTGGGTGCCAGAACCTACACTCAGTGGGTGCCAGAACCTACACTCAGTGGGTGCCAGAACCTACACTCAGTGGGTGCCAGAACCTACACTCAGTGGGTGCCAGAACCTACACTCAGTGGGTGCCAGAACCTACACCCAGTGGGTGCCAGAGCCTACACTCAGTGGGTGCCAGAACCTACACTCAGTGGGTGCCAGAACCTACACTCAGTGGGTGCCAGAACCTACACTCAGTGGGTGCCAGAGCCTACACCCAGTGGGTGCCAGAGCCTACACTCAGTGGGTGCCAGAACCTACGCTCAGTGGGTGCTAGAACCTACACTCAGTGGGTGCCAGAACCTACACTCAGTGGGTGCAGTGGGTGCCAGAACCTACACTCAGTGGGTGCCAGAACCTACACCCAGTGGGTGCCAGAACCTACACTCAGTGGGTGCCAGAACCTACACTCAGTGGGTGCCAGAACCTACACCTACAGTGGGTGCCAGACCCTACACTCAGTGGGTGCCAGAACCTACACTCAGTGGGTGCCAGAACCTACACTCAGTGGGTGCCAGAACCTACACTCAGTGGGTGCCAGAACCTACACTCAGTGGGTGCCAGAACCTACACTCAGTGGGTGCCAGAACCTACACTCAGTGGGTGCCAGAACCTACACTCAGTGGGTGCCAGAACCTACACTCAGTGGGTGCCAGAACCTACACTCAGTGGGTGCCAGAACCTACACTCAGTGGGTGCCAGAACCTACACTCAGTGGGTGCCAGAACCTACACTCAGTGGGTGCCAGAACCTACACTCAGTGGGTGCCAGAACCTACACTCAGTGGGTGCCAGAACCTACACTCAGTGGGTGCCAGAACCTACACTCAGTGGGTGCCAGAACCTACACTCAGTGGGTGCCAGAACCTACACTCAGTGGGTGCCAGAACCTACACTCAGTGGGTGCCAGAACCTACACTCAGTGGGTGCCAGAACCTACACTCAGTGGGTGCCAGAACCTACACTCAGTTGGTGCCAGAACCTACACTCAGTGGGTGCCAGAACCTACACTCAGTGGGTGCCAGAACCTACACTCAGTGGGTGCCAGAACCTACACTCAGTGGGTGCCAGAACCTACACTCAGTGGGTGCCAGAACCTACACTCAGTGGGTGCCAGAACCTACACTCAGTGGGTGCCAGAACCTACACTCAGTGGGTGCCAGAACCTACACTCAGTGGGTGCCAGAACCTACACTCAGTGGGTGCCAGAACCTACACTCAGTGGGTGCCAGAACCTACACTCAGTGGGTGCCAGAACCTACACTCAGTGGGTGCCAGAACCTACACTCAGTGGGTGCCAGAACCTACACTCAGTGGGTGCCAGAACCTACACTCAGTGGGTGCCAGAACCTACACTCAGTGGGTGCCAGAACCTACACTCAGTGGGTGCCAGAACCTACACTCAGTATGTGCCAGAACCTACACTCAGTGGGTGCCAGAACCTACACTCAGTGGGCGCCAGAACCTACACTCAGTGGGTGCCAGAACCTACACTCAGTGGGCGCCAGAACCTACACTCAGTGGGTGCCAGAACCTACACTCAGTTTGTGCCAGAACCTACACTCAGTAGAACCTGTATGTGCCACAACCTACACTCAGTGGGTGCCAGAACCTACACTCAGTGGGTGCCAGAACCTACACTCAGTATGTGCCAGAACCTACACTCAGTGGGTGCCAGAACCTACACTCAGTTTGTGCCAGAACCTACACTCAGTGGGTGCAAGAACCTACACTCAGTGGGTGCCAGAACCTACACTCAGTGGGTGCCAGAACCTACACTCAGTTGGTTCCAGAACCTACACTCAGTGGGTGCCAGAACCTACACTCAGTGGGTGCCAGAACCTACACTCAGTGGGTGCCAGAACCTACACTCAGTGGGTGCCAGAGCCTACACTCAGTGGGTGCCAGAGCCTACACTCTGTGGGTGCCAGAGCCTACACTCAGTGGGTGCCAGAGCCTACACTCAGTGGGTGCCAGAACCTACACTCAGTGGGTGCCAGAGCCTACACTCAGTGGGTGCCAGAACCTACACCCAGTGGGTGCCAGAACCTACACTCAGTGGGTGCCAGAGCCTACACTCAGTGGGTGCCAGAACCTACACCCAGTGGGTGCCAGAACCTACACTCAGTGGGTGCCAGAACCTACACCCAGTGGGTGCCAGAACCTACACTCAGTGGGTGCCAGAACCTACACCCAGTGGGTGCCAGAACCTACACTCAGTGGGTGCCAGAACCTACACTCAGTGGGTGCCAGAACCTACACTCAGTGGGTGCCAGAGCCTACACCCAGTGGGTGCCAGAACCTACACCCAGTGGGTGCCAGACCCTACACTCAGTGGGTGCCAGAACCTACACTCAGTGGGTGCCAGAACCTACAGTCAGTGGGTGCCAGAACCTACACCCAGTGGGTGCCAGAACCTACACTCAGTGGGTGCCAGAACCGTGGGCGCCAAACCAGCACTCAGTGGGTGCCAGAACTACACTCCTTGTGGGTGCCAGAACTCAGCACTCAGTAAGCTAGAACCTACACTCAGTGGGTGCCTGCAGAATTAAAACCTCTTTCTCCTTCCTTTATCCTTCTCCTCCTTCCTCCTTCTCTCCTTTCCTTCCTTCTCTCCATAATTTCTCTCCATACTTCCTCTCCCTTCCTTCCTCTCCCTCTTCCTTCTCCAGCACCTTCCTCTTCTCCATACCTTCCTCTCCTACCTTCCCTTCTCTCTCCTTCTCCCTTTCCTTCTCCCTACCTTCCTTCTCCCAGCCTCTCCTTCCTCCTTCCCTTCCTTCCCTTCCCTTCCTTCTCCCACTCTTCCTTCTCCTCGCTACCTTTCCTTCTCTTCCCTTTCTCTTCCTCCTTCCTTCCTTCCACTTTCCTTCTCCATACCTTCCTTCTCCCTACCTTCCTTCTCCCCACCTTCCTTCTCCATACCTTCCTTCTCCCTACCTTCCTTCCTCCCCTACCTCCTTCTCCTACCTCCTCTCCCTCTTCCTTTCTTCTCCCCTTCCTCTATTCTCCACACCTTCCTCTCCATACCTCCTCTCTTCCTAAATTCTCTCCTACCTCCTCTCCCTACCTCCTCTCCTTCCTTCCTCTCCCTTCCTTCATTCTCCCACCTTCTCCTACCTTCTTTCTCTCTCCTTCCTTCCTTCTTCTCCTCTTCCTTCCTTTCTCCATACACCTTCCTTTCTCCATACCCTTCCTCCTTCTTTCTCTTCCTACCTTCCTTTCTCCCTACCTCCTTCTCCTACCCTTCCTTCTCCTTCCTTCCTCCTCCCTCTCTACTCTCCTACCTCTTCCTACCTCTCCTTCTCCCTCTCCTTCCTTCCTCCCTTCCTTCCTCTTCTACTTTCTTCTCTACCTTCCTTCTCCCCTACCTCTCCTCTTCCCCACCTTCCTCTTCCTTACCATCCAAGCTCCTACCACTCCCCTTCTCTTCACCTCTCCCACCCCTCTCTCTCCCAACTTCCTTCCTTACCCCGTCTCTCCCTACCACCCCTTCCCTTTCCATCCCCACCTACCACCCTCTCCTACCACCTTTCTCTTACTGCCCTCTCCCCACCCCCTCCTCCCCCACTACCTCTCCTAACCATCCTCCCCACCACCCTCTCCCTACTCACCCCTCTCCCACCATCCCCTCTACTTACACCCTCTCCCACCCCCTTCCCTACCACCCTCTCCCACCCCCTCCCTACTACTCCCTTCTCTTTTCCCTTACCATCCCTCTCCCTACTTCACCCTCTCCCTACCACCCTCTTCCCTTACTGCCCTCTCCTGCACGCCACCCCTCCTCTAGCCTCCACCCCTTCCTTACTCATCCTCTCCCTACTCACCCCTCTCCCTACCACCCCTTTCCCTACCATCCCCACTCACCACCCCTCTCCCTACCACCCCTTCCCTTACCACCCCTCTCCCTACCACCCCTTTCCCTACCACCCCTTCCCTTACCACCCCTCCTCCCCACCAATTCTCCTCCCTTAACACCCCTTCCCCACCATCCTCCTACCGCCTCTCTCCCTACCACCCCTTCTCTTACCATCCCTCTCCCTACCACCCCTTCTCTTACCATCCCTCTCCCTACCACCCCTCTCCCTACCACCCCTTCCCTTACCATCTCTCTACCTACCACCCCTCTCCCTACCACCCCTTCCCTTACCACACCTCTCCCTACCACCCCTCTCCCTACCACCCCTTCCCTTACCATCCCTCTCCCTACCACCCCTCTCCCTACCACCCCTTCCCTTACCATCCCTCTACCTACCACCCCTCTCCCTACCACCCCTTCCCTTACCACCCCTCTCCCTACCACCCCTCTCCCTACCACCCCTTCCCTTACCACCCCTCTCCCTACCACCCCTCTCCCTACCACCCCTTCCCTTACCATCCCTCTCCCTACCACTCCTCTCCCTACCACCTCTCTCCTACTATCCTCTACCTACCACCCCTCTCCCTACCACCCCTTCCTACTCACCCCTCCCACCACCCCTCTCTCCCCACCACTCCCTTCCTACCATCCCTCTCTCTCCCCTACTCACCTCTCCCTAACACCCTTCCTCTACCATCCTCTCCCTACCTCCCCTCTCCCTACCACCCTCTCTCTACTATCCTTTCTCCTTGTCACTTCTTTTCTTTTTACTCTCCTTTCACAGCTTTCACAAATTTTTCTTTGCCATTTTCACTCTACCACTCCTTCTCTTACCACTCCTTTCCCACACCTTCTCCTACCACCTTTCACTAACTCCTCTTCCCCCATTTATCCTTTCTCCCTACTTACCCTCTTCTCTCAACAATTTTTCTCTTCACCATCTCACTACAACTTTCTCCCATCCACCCTCCTACCACCTTCCAACACCTTCTACCACCCTTCTACACACCTTCTCACGTACCCCCTACCAACTCCTTCCACTATCCTTTCTTGGCCACTTTCCTCCTACCACCCCTTCCCCTTACCAACCCTCTCTACCGGCAAACCCCTCTCCCTACCACCTCTTCTTCTTACCACCTTTCCCTACTATCCTCACACTCCTTCACATCCTCTCACACTCTTCCACACTTTCTACTATCTCACTGCTTTCTCCACACCCTTTCACTCATCTTTCCTCACACCCCCAACATCTCCTACCACTTTTCTGCCAATCCTCTGCTCACTCTCTACTCTTCTACCACTTTTCTCTACCATCCTTCATCCCACACCCTACTACCTTCTCACAAATTTCTCTCACACCCCCGCCACCCTTCACAATCTCTCGCCTCCTCTTCCTACTACTTCTTCTCTACCACCCTTCATCACCTTCCTTATCACTTTTCTACACCTTTCACACTTTCTCTGCCACTTCACACTGAGTCTCACCCACTACATCACATCTTTCTCACATCTTCTCCACACTTTCTTCTGTCATCCTCCACTGCTTTCCACTCACCCATCTAACAACTTCTCACAATTTCTCCCTGCCACCCTCATTCTTCTACACTTCTGTCATCTTCTACCAATTTTTCCCACATTAATTCTTCTACTGCTTTCTCATACACTTCTTTCTTACTATCTTCTCTTCACTTCTCTCAACAATTTTTCCACATTTTCTCACATCCTTCTTCCTACATCTCTTCTACACTCACACTTCTGCTCATCCTCCCCACCACCCTGGCCACTTCCTGCACTGCACTACACTTTCTGCCACACTTTCCTACCATCTTTCTCAACACTTCTGTTTCTCTCTCAACAACCTCCTGTCAAACATCTTCCTGCCACTTCTACACTTCAACATCTTCCACCATCTTCCTACACTTCTTCTTCACTAATCCTTCTATCATCCCTTCTCCTACCATCCTCCTACCACCCTACACCCTTCCTCATCATCTCTTCTGCTTAACACTTTCTCAAGCCACTTTCTTTACTACTTTCTACACAATTCTTTCTCACTACTGTCTACCACACTTCTTCCCTACACTTTCTTCCTTGCCATCCTGTCACTGAACATTCTCTACATCTTCTACTGCCTACTGCACTTCCTCACTATCTTCACCTGCCCCACACCATCCTCACTGCAAATTTCTCTACCACTCCTGTCATCTTCATCAACACTTTCTCTCAACACTTTTCTGTCACCCTCTCTACACTCTTCCTACCACTCTTCTCTGTTTTCTTCATCCTTCTTCATCTTCTTCTGTCACTTCTTCTTACTGAGCACTTTCTCTCAACAATTTTCACACCTTCTGCTACCTTCTCAACATCTTCTCCACATCCTTCCTTATCACTCTCTACCACCATTTCTACCAATTTCTTCTCATGCAATTTTCTACAAATTCTCTTCTCCTAAACACTTTCTTCCTGCTCACTTTCTGTCATCTTCTCACATTCCTTCTACACCTCACACCTTCTCAACACCTTCCTACACCTCCACCACTTCTTTCCTTACCACCTTCCTATTACCTTCCCACTACTCTTTCTACAATTTTTCCTACTACCCTCCACAACTGCTCACTTCTCACCATCCTTCTCACCATCCTCTGTCACTTCACAAATTCTTCCACACTCTTTCTCACAATCTTCTCATCACCTCTCCTACCACTCTCTTCCTCTGGCCACCCTTCTTTAACAATTTTTCCTCCTACTACCTCTCTTATCACTTCTTCTTGTACTTACCTCTTCTTCCTTGTCAATTTCTCTCTCACAAATTTTTCTCACACTTTTCTCACACCTCACACCTTTCCTACTACCTTTCTCACCTTTCTCTAAAGAATAATTTCTCACACCCTTCTTGTCAACTTTTCTCACACTCCTCTCTACACAATTTTTCTACACTTTTCTACCACACTTCTACTACCTTTTCAACACTTCACACTCTTCCACCATCTCTTCTACCACCCTTCCCACACCTTCTCACACTCACACTTTCTCATTACTTTCTCTGTCACTCTCTGCTCACTGTTCTTTACTGTCTCTTCCTATTACCCTTCACTACTCCTTCTCACACTTTCTCACTAAATTTTCTCTACTAACTCTTTTCCAACATCTCTTCACACTCTCCAATGCACTCTTCCAATGAATTTTTCTAATCACTCTTCTCTACTGCACTCTTTCTGCTGCACTCCTTCTCACACCCTTCTGCAGCCCTTCTCACACTGCTCTTACACTCACCACCTGCTCACTTCTACACTTCTGTCACTCTTCACTCACACTTCTATTGCCTTCTGTCACTTCCCCAACAATTCTTTCTCTACAATCTTCTAATACCCTTCTGCCCACTTCTTCTCACACTCTACACTCTTCTATCACTCTTCTTGTCATTCTCTACATCCCCAGCTCATCCTCTGCACTCTCTACCACTCTTCTCTCAAATAATTTTTCCAATGTTCTCAACACTCCTCTCTCACTTTTCTACACTCTCTCTCAGCTCACTCATTTTATTACCTTCTCTGCCAATTTTCCCCAAACATCCTTCCTGCACCACTCCTCTACCATCTTCGCCACTTTCTCAGGTCACTCTCACACCCTTCTACTACCTTCCACACTCTTCCACACTCTTCTCCAACACTTCTCTCTACCATCCTTCCCACATTCTCACATCTCCACTATCCTTCTCATCATCTACACTCCAACACTTTCACACTTCTCTACACTTTTTCTGTTCATCCTCCACTACTCTCTCACACTTCTTCCTTGGCCACTTCTTCCACACCCTCTCTGCTTCACTTTTCCTGTCACCCTTCACTGCACTTTCCACACTCTTCTCACTGGCCTCTGTCACAATCTTTCTCTCTGCATTTTCACTCCTTTTCCTTTACACTCCTTCCCTACCACCCTTCTCCTACCACCCTTCCTCACACTCCTTCCTGGCTTCACTTTCCACCCACCCTCCTCCCTACCACCCTTTCCTCACCACCCTTCCTACCACTCCTCTAAAAATCATAAATTCCTCCCTATTCTACTCCTTCCTACCAATTTTTCCTTACTACCTCTCGTAGTTGCACTCTCGCCTCCTGTTACTTGGCACATTTTAACTGTCATTTACATCTATAATGCTTCATCACTACAAATGAAAATATTTCTGATCACACCATGCTGTCCTGCTCAGTTAACTGTAATAATAAGATAATTAATATCATAATAATGTACAATAGTTATATCACAAAATTGTATTTAAACAGGTGAGTTCACAGTCTACTTATATTAATAAATTATATTTATCCAATTAATGTTCCGAGCTTGGTCATACAATCATGATTATTAATAATTTTGATATTATCACCTAATTACTTTCTATTAACACAACAAAATGTGTTCTGAAACCATAATGAGCTTTACGTTTCATCATGATCCTCACTTCCTCTTATTTCGAACAATTCATTTCGTTACCTGTTTACGGAAGTATTAGCACGCAAGGGCTGGCACACTCAAAGAGTTAGTTTCGGGACTTTTGAAATACGTCATATCAAGCTCAAACCATCAATGTTCTTTGAACCTTTTTGTCTGAACTGTTTTAACATGCATTTTCACATATAAAGCCCAGGCATTCATATAGTTCTGACACACGTTGTGTACAGTATGCTAAGGGATTCTTTATTGAAATTACTGAAGACAGTCCTAGTAAGATTAGCTAGCTTCTCATGTGCTGCCAATGCTGTGAGATTTATATGTACATTTTGTGATATGTTCGGTGTAATGTAAACTCTCACATTGCCAGATCCTTTTCTGCGCGTGCTTTATGGAGTTTATTACCGCTCAGTCCCTACTGTGGGTCTGGTCTTCTACCTTCTACAATTTTCATGACTTTTCACTTGTTTGAACTGAACTTGCAACTACTCTATTTTGCACCGTCACAAGGCAGTGTCAAAGTCTTTCTTAGCCAGTTTACATTATTACTGTTCTTATTCTTACTACTGGTTTCATATGTCAACAAACTTCGCGAAGGTGTACGACGGATCTCATCAGTATAGATCCTTGGAGGACCTCTCCTCTTACTCTCTCCCATACTAATTTCTTCTCCGTTATATTGGTTATCCGTAACGAGGTCCCTTTTCTCCGGGTGCTCCATTACTTTACTCCTGATCATCTTTCCCCAATACTTTGCAGAGTATACACGTAGGTGGTGATGGCGATTAATGACCAGAGGTTGGGTAAGATAGGGATAGGAAGAAGGATAGGTAAGGATGGAATATGGGAAAAGGGTGAGTGGGGGTGGGGAGAGGCTAGCCTAACCACTTTGGTGTATTTTAATAAAGGTGTGAGTATGTGTAGCATTATACATTATACCACACTACCCGTCAACGGCACACTTCTAAACAGGTTGCATACATGCGCAGAAGCTTGGTTACAGGGCTCTTGCTGGGAATTGTGGTTGCATTGTGCTTGAGGGAGGTTGTCTGCTTTCCTGGAGTTGTTGGTGGGCTGAGCTGTTTCAGAGGAGGTGTCTTTCCGTGGGAAGTTCACAGATGTTACAAGGTTAGATGTAAGCGTTGATTAGTTAGATGTAAAGTCTCCATAGACTGGGGTGGTTTTATCCTTATTGGACGTAGAATGGCTCTGGTGGTACCCATTCTTCAATATCTTCAGGAGGAATATCACTCAGCATCTTAGATCTCGGGGAAGTTCTCCTTGTGAATGTAACGTCGGACTCCTTGTTGTAGGTGATACTCTCTTGTTAAATACTTCTTCACTCGTCATCTTACCTAATTGTACTCGGCTAATTGTGCTTGTAGAGGTCGATTCAAAGCTCCTGGCTCTGCCTCTTCACTGGTCGCCACTAGGTCTACTCTCTCACTGCACCAATGAGCGACTACACCGTGTGTGTGTGTGTGTGTGTGTGTGTGTGTGTGTGTGTGTGTGTGTGTGTGTGTGTGTGTAGGTGCGTGTGTGTGTGTGTGTACCTCTGTGTACACTCACCTTAGTTTTTTTCTGTATATTTTCAATAGTTACTGTACTTGTAATATCTTTCAAGTTTCAAAGGAAATTGCACCATGCGTAGGAGGCGACTAAAGTGCCAAGAGTTGAGAGGCTGGTAACTCCTGCATCATTTACTAAAATTAATAAAACGGAAATTTTAAAGTTAGTGTTTGAATGTGCGTAGATGTAACACACATGATAAAGAATTGCATATTATGAATAAAGAGCATCTGTGTGTCTTTACGCTGAGTGAAATAGAGCAGTGGGATGAGTAAATTGGATTAAACTGATTGTGTCTGAGGAAGCAAGAGCTAAAAAAGTAATAACGGTAATATTAAATATGCAATTGCAGAAAGATTTGAAGGAGTATAAGTATTTAATTTCAGGATTTATGTGGAGGAGATTATATGTGATAAGTAGGGTATAATATCATGGCTTCTGTAGGTGAGTGTAGAGGAGAAAGATTTTAAGGATATTTTGAACCAGTAGCTCAGTTGGCAGTGTTAGGAGTAAATGATCATGGGAGGTCTCTTAGTGAATTGTGCAGAGAGTGAAATTTGGTAAAAATCAATACTTATTTTAAGATAAAAGATGATGGTATAAACCTTGGTAATAAATACCGACAAGTTGGTTTAGAAAGACACGTAAGCAAACACTATAACAACCTCTTCATGGAAAACTTGGAGACAGAGAAATTCAGCACCCTCATTCCCAACACCGTTACATGGCTAAGATACGTTGATGATATATTGGTTTTCTATCCAAGACGTCTCAATATCCAGGCCCTTCTCAACAAGATCAATGCAGTTGAACCATCAATAAAGTTTACACTCTGAACTCGAAATGATAGCAACTTCCTTTCTCGACGTTCTACTCGTGCAGATTCTGACAGTGACAAACTTCTTCAAAGCGTATAGAAAAAACTCAACAACAAGGACGGATCTTACACTTCTTATTCACACTTCCAAGATACCTTTACCCAAGAGAGGAGTCTCATTGGCTTTTCTTGAGAGCTTCCTTCTGCATCCCAGCCCTTTTGTTTCTAGAATGCACTACATAACACAAGCCTTTACATCGTCAGTTCCCATCTTTCTTCATCCGAGATTGTAGATCACAAGGGTTATCTCAACAAACCAAGCCCATGAACAGCTCCTAAACAAATTCATAGTACTCCATGTGGCGATGTTGCCACGAATTAAATGCTTGGCACTTGCTATGAGTAATATCATCGTTTTACCATAAACACATCCTTCTATCAAAGACTTACCATTAAACGCAGCTCACACCCCAATCCCTGCGGTTAAGTATGCCCACACTATCCCCTGTGGGTTCTGGTCCCAAGAAATATGTAGGCGAGATGCCAGGCAGAGACTTGCAGTCCGCCTGAATGAGTTAATCGAAATGCTCTGAACAGAGACGATGTAAGGGTACGCCTGTAACTCTACAGAGACCCACGGGGCATTTGATGAACTGGAACGAGGCACAACTCGTTCTCACCGAACCAGACCTCAGACGCCGATTTGCTCTGTAGCCTCTACCAATCACCGCCACTGACACTATAGAACGCAACACTGGAAACTACAAAATTTCAAAAACATTGGCATACATGATACTTAAGCAGCACCAACCCAACAACACAGGAGTCACATGATTTCATCGTCTACTGGTCCTCATCATAGGCAGAGGTTGTTTTGATAAGGACCTGCCTCGCATGGGCCAGTAGGCCTTCTACAGTGTTCCTCCATTCTTATGTTCTTATGACATTCCTCAGGTCACGTGCGTCACATCTCACTCTCCGCCTATATATATAATGTCTTTCTACCTCTGTATGTTAGAAGTGATCAAGGTCCCAGGACCGAAACGTTTTCTAATAAATATGTTATAGTGTTTGCTTACGTGTCTTTCTAAACCATAAAAGATGATAAATTAATATACGACAGAAGATGAAATGTGCAATGGCGAAGTGTGTTAAATTATATATTGATAGATAAGAGTTTGATGGCTGACTTCTGGATGTACGTGTTTCTAGAGGAGCGACAGATATGTCAAATCATTATATATCGGTTGCTAAAATAAGAGTAGGAGGTAGAAAGTGAGGTAAGAAGATGATTAGTGGTAATATGAACAGCTGTTGAAAGTAAGGTGGGCTATAGTGACGGTTAATAAGGAGAAAGTCAAGGAGATATTGTGTACATTTAGAAATAGTGCTAGAGTGCAGAGGAGAAGTTAATGATTGTAGGAGGACAGTTGAAAGTGGGAAGAAGTATGATTTATAAAGTGATGGATTATAAAGGGTCGTTAGTGTGAAAAAGTTATTATACGAAGGTTTTGAGAAAGTATAAGTTGATGTATGGAAGCAAAGTATATTAAGAGAAAAGAGAGGGTAAACGAGTGGTGAGGGAGTACAAAAAGAGAGCAAATGACAGACTGAGTGAGTCTTTATCAGCGACAATTGCTGAGAATAAGGAACAGTTTGATGGGATGGTAGAGGTATTGGAAAGGTGGAGAGAATATTGTGAAGAGTTGTTAAGTGTTGATGAAAGGGAGGGATTGATTCATGCACAGGGCGGAGCTCGGCAGAATAACATCTGGTAGGAATAGGGAAGAGCTAGAGGTGAAGTGGACAGGACGAAGTGCAATAGATGGAATTAAGAATGAGGTGCTGTAAACACGTGAAGATTTATTTTTGAAGTGGTTGGTTTATTTTTAAATATATACATGAAAAAAGAAAAGTGCCTTAGTATTGGCAGAAACATACATAACTCGTTAATATTAGTAT
>NC_091295.1:11507241-11696433 GCF_038502225.1 Cherax quadricarinatus
ACTATTCTTTACTGTTTTGCATATTCTGATATCACCTGTTTATGTGATCTTATTGCATATACATACATGCATTAGATGAATAACCTGTATCCAATGATTGTGTAACAACTCTAAGAATAGCGTTCAGGAATCTCAACAGTCATTCCTGGCCGTACACTAATATGGAATCCGCACCTGAAAAAGCATGTTAATAAACTGGAGGAAGTGCAGAAATATGCAACAATATTTGTTGCTGAGATAAGAAGCATGAGCTACGAGAAGAGGCTAACGGAACTGAACCTGACGTCATTGAAGGACAGAAGAATCAGGGGAGGCATGATAATATAAAAAAAACACAGGGGAATTAGTGAGGTAAACAGGGATAGGCTGTTTGAGAGGCAAGAAACGGAAACTTTTGAATACAGATAAGTCACAGGGATGTTAGGAAGTATTTTGTCAGTCTCAAAGTGGTCGGGAATTGGAATGATCTAGGTGAGGAAGTGGTGGAGGTAGACTCCATACATAGTTTTAAGAGCAGGTACGATGGGGGAGTAAATCTGAAGAGTGACAAGGTAAGAGGCAGGGCCAGGATCTGATGATCGACCCCTGCAACCCCCTCAACCCCCCACACACAAGTGTGAGGAGTAGCATAAAAGAATCAGGAGGCATCACCAGACATCATAGAACTAATGGAAACCAGGCTAATAGACGCTATCTTTCCAACTGGATATCGGATCCTGAGCAAAGATGGAAGGAATAAAGGGGGATAGAGGAGTTGCACTGCTCATCAAAAACCAGTGGAGTTTTGAGGAATTGATGGAGGGGACAGTGGGGGAAGCAACGGACTACATAGTAAGTACACTTCAGACTGGGGGCCCCAAGGTGGTGATTGCAGCGATGTACAACACACCACAAAATTGCAGGCCAAGACACGAATGTGATAAGAGCAACAGAGCAATGGTTGATACACTAGCTGAGGTGGCCGGAAGGGCCCACGTGAGCAGGGCAAAGTTACTAGTTGTGGGTGATTTCGGTCACAAGGAGATTGACTGGGAAAAATCTGGAGCCACATAGGGGACCAGAAGCGTGGAGAGCTAAGATGATGGAGATGGTACTGGAAAACTTCATGCATCAACATGTTAGGGACACTATCAGAGAGAGAAAAAAGGATGAGCCAGCAAGACTGGAGTGGATTGGACACTGAGGACATCACCCATGAAAGGCCCCTCGGAGTTAGTGAGCACGTGCTCCTGAGCTTCGAATGCATAGTAGAATTACAAATGGAGAAGGAAGCAGGAAGAGTTGGACGAGAGAAGCCAAACTTCAAACGAGGGGACTACACAGGCATGAGAAATTTCCTGCATGAGATTCAGTGGGAAAGAGAATGGTGGGAAAATCAGTAAATGAAATGATGGAATAAGTGACAACAAAATGTAAGGAGGCAGAGGAGGGTTTCGTACCCAAGGGCAATAGAAATAATGGGAAGACCAGAATGAGCCCTTGGTTCACTCAGAGGTGTAGAGAGGCCAAAATAAGTGCGCTAGAGAATGAAAAAGTATAGAAAACAAAGAACCCAAGTAACTAGGGAGATTAGTCAGAGCCAGAAAGGAATATGCTCAGATAAGAAGGGAAGCTCAGCAACAATACGAAAATGGCACAGCATCGAAAGCCAGATCTGACCTGACGCTGCTGTACAGCCACATCAGCAGGAAAACAATCAAGTACCAGGTAATCAGGCTGAGGAAGGAAGGAGGGGAGATCACAAGAAATGACCGAGAAGTATGTGAAGAGATCAACATGAGATTTAAAAAAGTATTTTCAGTGGAGACAGAAAGGACTCCAGAAAGCCGGAATGGTGGGGTACACCAACAAGTGCTCGACGCAATATACACAACCGAGGAGGTGAAGAGGCTGCTAAGTGAATTAGATATCTGAAAGGTAGTGGGATTGAGCATCTCTCCGTGGGTCCTGAAACAGGGAGCAGAGGCTCTGTGTGTGCCACTAACAACAATCTTCACCACATCTATCGAAAGGTGGCAACTACCTGAGGTGTGGAAGACAGCAAATGTATTCCCAATTTTTAAGAAAGGAGACAGACAGCATTAAACAACAGACCACTGCTACTGACATGTACAGTATGCAAATTCATGTAGAAGATTATCAGGAGAAAAGTGGCAGAGCACCTAGAAAGGGATGAGCTTATACACGACAACCAGCATGGTTGAACATTAAAATGGTATAAAATACCGACAGGTTGTTAGGTAAGACACATATGCAACAGTTAGGTATCTTTATTATGAAACGTTTCGCCTACACAGTAGGCTTCTTCAGTCAAGTACAGAAAAGTTGATAGAAGCAGAAGATACTTGAAGACGATGTAATCAGTCCATCACCCTTAAAGTTTTGAGGTGGTCAGTCCCTCAGTCTGGAGAAGAGCATTGTTCCATACTATGGAACAATGCTCTTCTCCAGACTGAGGGACTGACCACCTCAAAACTTTAAGGGTGATGGACTGATTACATCGTCTTCAAGTATCTTCTGCTTCTATCAACTTTTCTGTACTTGACTGAAGAAGCCTACTGTGTAGGCGAAACGTTTCATAATAAAGATACCTAACTGTTGCATATGTGTCTTACCTAACAACCAGCATGGTTTCAAGGAAGGGAAATCCTGTGTCACAAACATACTTGAGTTTTACGGCGTGACGGAAGTAAGACCAGAGAGAGAGAGGGGTGAGTAGATCGGATTTTCTTGGACTGTAAGAAGGCTTTCAACACAGTTCCACACAATAGCTAGAGGAGCACGCAGGCATAAGAGGAAAGGCACTGCAATGGATCAGAGAATACCTGACAGGTAAGTAACAACGAATCATGGTACTTGACGAGGTGGGCACCTCTGACGAGCGGGGTTCTACAGGGCCGGTGCTGTTTCTGGTATATGTGAATGACATAATGGAAGGGATAGATTCAGAGGTGTTAGTTTGCAGACGATGTGAAGCTAATGCAATCAATCGGATGAGGATCAGGTAGGACTACAAAGGGATCTGGACAAGCTGCAAGCCTGGTCTGGCAACTGGCTCCTAGAGTTTAACCCCACCAAGTGCAAAATCATGAAGATTGGGGGAAGGTCAAAGAAGACCGCAGACAGAGTACAGGCAATGAGGCCAAAGAGTGCAAACCTCAGTCATGGAAAAGGATCTTGGGGTGAGTATAATACCGGGCACATCTCTTGGGGCGCACATCAACCAAATAACTGCTGCAGCATATGGGCGCCTGGCGAATCCAAGAATAGCATTTCGATACCTTTACAAGGAATCGTTCAAGACTCTGTACACAGTGTACGTCAGACCCCTATTTTAGTATGCAGCAAAGATTTGGAACCCAAACCTGGTCAAGCACGTCAAGAAATTAGAGAAGTGTCAAAGATTTGCAACAAGACTATTCTCAGAGCTAAGGGGTATGTCCTACGAGGAGAGGTTAAGGAAAATCGTGATAACGACATAAATTATTGAGAGGAATTGACAATGTTGATAGGAACAGGATGTTTCAGAGATGGGACACAGCAACAAGGAGTCACAATTGGAAGTTGAAGACTCAGATGAGTCACAGGGATGTTAGGAAGTATTTCTTCAATCATAAGAGTTGTAAGAAAGTGGAACAATCTGGAGAGTGATATAGTGGAGGCAGGATCCTTACACAGCTTTAAGAAGAGATACGATAAAGCTCATGGAGCAGGGAGACAGTGGACCTAGTAGCGACCAGGGAAGAGGAGGGACCAGGAGCTGTGACTCGACCCTGCAACCACATACTCGACTCACAGTCTCCATCCCCTACAGCCTCCCCTCCCTAAATCCTGCTCTGGCCCACTCACCCCACCCACCTCCCTTATCCTCTCTCTTCTCCCCCTCTTCCCTCTGGTCCCCTGGTCTTTCTCCTCCCCCTCTAGTCCCCTAGTCTTTCTCCTCCCCTCTAATCCCCTAGTCTCTCTCTCTCTCTCTCTCTCTCTCTCTCTCTCTCTCTCTCTCTGTATTCTACATCTCTTTCTCCTCTACCTCTCCCTCTTCTCTCTCTCTTTCTCCACCTCTCTCTCTCCCTTTTCTCTCTGTCCCTATTTCTCTCCATCTCTTTCCCCTCTACCTTTCCCTTCTCTCTCTCTCTCTCTCTCCATCTCGCTCTTTCACCTCTACCTTTCCCTTCTCTCTCTCTCTCTCTCTCTCTCTCTCTCTCTCTCTCTCTCTCTCTCTCTCTCTCTCTCTCTCTCTCTCTCTCTCTCTCTCTCTCTCTCTCTCTCTCTCTCTCTCTCTCTCTCTCTCTCTCTCTCTCTCTCTCTCTCTCTCTCTCTCTCTCTCTCTCCATCTCGCTCTTTCCCCTATACCTCTCCCTTCTCTCTCGCTCTTTCCCCTCTCCCTTCTCTCTCTCTCACACTTGTCCCTCTCTCTCTCTCTCTCTCTCTCTCTCTCACACACACACATATACTCTTTCCCCTCTCACTTCTCTCTCTCTCCCCATCTCTTTCTCTTTCCCCACTACCTCTCCCTTCTCTCTCTCTCTCTCTCTCTCTCTCTCTCTCTCTCTCTCTCTCTCTCATTCTTCCCCTTCCCTTCTCTCTCTCTCTTTCCCCTCTACATCTCCCTTCTCTCTCATTCTCCCCCTCCCTTCTCTCTCATTCTTCCCCCTTCCTTCTCTCTCATTCTTCCTCCTCCCTTCTCTCTCATTCTTCCCCATCACTTCTCTCTTTCCCCTCTACCTCTCTCTTCTCTCCCGTAAAAAAAAATGGTGAGTCAAAGGGGTAAGTGAAGGACCCAGGGATCTGGGGAGAATGGTTCTGGTAGGGAGGAGTGGATGGAAGAGCAGTGCAAAAGGATGGAGCAAGAGTAGGAGAAAAAACTAGGAGAGCTTTCTACAAAATTGGAGACAGCTTTCTGTGAAACTGGAAAAGAGGTTGGAGGAGAAGAAGAATTGGGAGTCACAAGTCGAAACCGCAGTAGCCAGGATAAGGGTCCTAGAAGATGAGGTAAACAGGCTGAAGTAAGGTACAGGGGCATTGATCAGAGAAGACACAGCATATGAATCTGGGAGGCCCAAGGAGAAGGAAGTAGGTATAACTTATGCTAAGGCCATATCAACCTACCAAGCAGGGCCAAGGAGTGAAGGGGGAGAGCAGCTGGGTGCAACTGGGGAGGGGGATAGGTCAAATGCCGTGGCACAAACACGCCACCAAGAGCTACAGGAAAAAAAACAAGGGAGAAAATGGCCATGTACAGACAGGAACCAGAGTCACAGAGGCAAAGTCAATGGGAGAAGGAGAGGACTAATTAATTCAGTATTTATTCATGGGCTTCAAGAGAGCGAGGGAAGGACACACACTGAAAGACAGCAGGCAGAAAGAAAGGAGATTGAGATCATCGCAGAAATAGGTGAAGAGGACATGTCCGAGATTGTAAATTTTCAGAGAATAAGGGGTATTTGAAGGGGAGGAAACGACCGATCAGCTGATTTTCAGGACAGAAACAGTATGGAACAGGATCCTCCAAGAGAAACCACAGTTGAAGGACTTGACAGAATAAAAGAGGGTGTTCCTAGACCGAGACAGAATACAAACAGAACGACAGCAGCTGAGGGAGAGGACACAAAAGTGAAAGGAGCTAGGAGGAGAGACAAGGACAGAATCAGCAGAGGACAACCAGAGCAGGACAGAGCAAGCACACACAGAATCATCCCCAGAACCCCACAACCAATTACACTGTCCCAACACAAACCACAATCCATGCCCACAGCTCCCACCCAACACTCAGTTATAGAACCCCACAGTACACTATCAGGTCTCCCACCCCTTAGAGACCCCCAAAACACAGTGCTGGAGAAGAAACTGAAGGTATGGTACACCAACGATGATGGAATAACAAATAAGTGGGAGGAGTGGCACGAGAGAGTCAAAGATCTTGGGGTGAGTATAACACCGGGCACATCTCCTGAGGCGCACATCAACCAAATAACTGATGCAGCATATGGGCGCCTGGCAAACCTAAGAACAGCATTCTGCCATCTTAATAAGGAATCGTTCAGGACCCTGTACACTGTGTACGTTAGGCCCATATTGGAGTATGCGGCACCAGTTTGGAACCCACACCGAGCCAATCATGTAAAGAAACTAGAGAAAGTGCAAAGGTTTGCAGCAAAACTAGTCCCAGAGCTAAGGGGTATGTCCTACGAGGAGAGGTTAAGGGAAATCGACCTGACGACACTGGAGGACAGGAGAGATAGGGGGGACATGATAACGTCATATAAAATACTGAGAGGAATTGACAAGGTGGACAAAGACAGGATGTTCCAGAGATTGGACACAGCAACAAGGGGTCACAGTTGGAAGTTGAAGACACAGATGAATCACAGGGATGTTAGGAAGTATTTCTTCAGTCACAGGGTGGTCGGGAAGTGGAATAATTTGGGAAGGGATGTAGTGGAGGCAGGATCCATTCATAGCTTTAAGCCGAGGTATGATAAAGCTCATAGTGCAGGGAGAGTGACCCAGTAGCAGCCAGTGACGAGGCGGGGCCAGGCGCTATGACTCGACCCCTGCAACCACAGCTAGGTGAGTACACACACACACACACACACACACACACACGCACACACATACATGGGAAGAAGTATGGAAGACGGCAAATGTCGTTCCCATTTTTAAAAAAGGAAACAGAAAAGAGGCACTAAACTATAGACCTGTGTCACTGACGTGTATAGTATGCAAAGTCATGGAGAAGATTATCAGGAGGAGAGTGATGGAGCACCTGGAACGGAACAAGAGTATATACGACAACCAGCGCTGATTCATGTTAAGTAAATCCTGTGTCACAAACCTTCTAGAGTTTTATGATAAAGTAACAGAAGTAAGACATGAGAGAGAGGGGTGGGTGATTGCATTTTCCTGGACTGCAAGACGGCCTTCGATTCAGTTCCTCACAAGAGATTAGTGCAGAAACTAGAGGATCAGGCGTGTATAACGGGAAGGGCACTGCAATAGATCAGAGAAAACCGAACAGGGAGGCAACAACGAGTCATGGTACGTGACGAAGTATCACAGTGGGCACCTGTGACGAGCGGGGTCCCACAGGGGTCGTTTCCTAGGACCAGTGCTATTTTTGATATATGTGAATGACATGATGGAAGGGATAGACTCAGACGTGTCCCTGTTCGCAGATGATGTGACGTTAATGAGGAGAATTAAATCAGATGAGGATCTGGCAGGACTTCAAAGAGACCTGGATAAGCTGGACACCTGGTCTAGCAACTGGCTTCTCGAATTTAAGCCTGCCAAATGCAAAGTCATGAAGATCGGGGAAGGGCAAAGAAGACTGCAGACAGAGTATAGGCTAGGTGACCAAAGACTGCAAACCTTGCTTAAGGACAAAGATCTTGTGGTGAGTATAACACCGAGCACATCTCCGGAAGCACACACCAGCCAGATAACTGCTGCAGCATATGGGCGCCTGGCAAACCTGAGAATAGAGTTCCGATACCTAAGTAAGGAATCAAGGCACTGTACACCGTGTACGTCAGACCCATACTGGAGTATGCAGCACCTGTTTGGAAGCCACACCGTGTCAAGCACGTCAAGAAATTAGAGAAAGTGCATAGGTTTGCGACAAGGTTAGTTCCAGAGGTCAGGGGAATGTCCTTCGAAGAAAGGTTAAGGGAAGTCGGCCTGATGACACTGGAGGACAGGAGGGTCAGGGGAGGCATGATAACGACATACAAAATACTGCGTGGAATAGACAAGGTGGACAGAAACAGGATGTTCCAGAGAGGGGACCACACAAACACTTGGAAGTTGAAGACTCAGATGAGTCAAAGGGATGTTAGGAAGTATTCTTCAGTCATAGAGTAGTCAGGAAGTGGAACAGTCTGGTGAGTGATGTAGTGGAGGCAGGAACCATACATAGCTTTAAGACGAGGTATGATAAAGCTCATGGAGCAGGGAGAGAGAGGATCTAGTAGCGTTCAGTGAAGAGGCGGGGCCAGGAGCTGAGTCTCTACCCCTGAAACCACAATTAGGTGAGTACAATTAAGTGAGTACACACACACACACACACACACACACACACACACACACACACAGAGGGCTGCGGATTTATGTAAAGCTTTGCTTATCATTTCCTCTACCATGCCCCTTGCCCCACTCTTCTCTCTCTCCTCTCCTCTTAGTTCCCTATACCTTGCCCCCCCATGCCCTCCTATTCCTCTGTTCTCTCTCTTCTCTCTCCTGCTCCCTGTTTGTTCCTTCCTGCCTCTTGATGCCTTCTGCTCCTTGTCAACTGTACTCTCTTGACCCCTGCTCTTCACCCCTTCCCAGTGTCACTCTAGTTCCTCTCATATGCTCCCCTTCACTCCCTTTTTCCTCTCCTCTTAACACCACTTCTTTCCCTTGTTCTCTCTTACATTTCTACCCCTTGATAATTTTACCCTTTCCACTGTCTCCTGCCCTATGTTCCCTGTCTCCTGTCCCATGTCTCCTCTCTCCTGTTCCATGTCCCCTGTCTCCTGTCCCATGTCCCCTCTCTCCTGTTCCATGTCCCCTATATCCTGCCCATGTCTCCTGTCCCCTGTCCCTTGTATCCTGTTCATGTCCCCTCTACCTTGTCCTTTGTTTCATGTCCCCTTTCTAAAGTTACTTGTCTCTTGGCACTTGTCCCCTGTCACTTGTCCCCTGTCACTTATCCCCTGTGACTTGTACCTCGTCACTTGTCCCCTATCACTTGTCCACTGTCACTTGTCCCCTGTCACTCGTCCCCTGTCACTCGTCCCCTGTTACTTGTCCTCTGTCGCTTGTCCCCTGTCACTTGTCCCCTGTAATTCGTCCCCCGTCACTTGTCCACTGTCACTTGTCCCCTGTCACTTGTCCCCTGTCACTTGTCGCCTGTCACTCATCCCCTGTCACTTGTCCTCTGTCACTTTGTGATGCAGTTCGGATGGGCTTGTGAGGTCTCTAGGGAGACCTAATTATATGGTCACACCTGCCTTAGCAAATGTTGGGTAGTCACGCCCACGTCTGAGGTCTTTTGTTCATAACGGCGTCAGACCTCGGCGTCAGGTCGTAACACGTGGTACATACCCCATTGGGGAGGGGGTACTTTGACTACGATATAAGCCCAGGGAACAGCGGAGCGAAGAGGTTGTTGGTGACAGGTCCGGGGAGCGAGAGCTCTGGGCAGCCGCGTGTGTAGTGGACCACGCATTGGGAATCTCGGGTCAGCTGGTCGGTGAATTAAGTGTGAGTACTAGTCCGTGTTACTGATAACATCTACCCTTCCCCCTGGTAATAAGTCTCATAGGTCAATTGTTATATTGTGTAAATTTCCATCAGGATATGTTGTATTCTAGCCCTTTTATGTTATTAAGTAAACTATAGCCATAGTTCCAATTTTTATTTGTACCTTCATATGCTATTCCCTATTCTGTTAAGCACTGGGATACACAGGGGATGTGCTCACTCGCTGGGATACCTTAGGTAGAGTGGGTAGAGGTCTCACAACTTGTCCCCTGTCACTTGCCCACTGTCACTTGTCCCCTGTCACTTGTCCTCTGTCACTTGTCGCCTGTCACTCATCCCCTGTCACTCATCCCCTGTCACTTGTCCCCTGTCACTTGTCCCCTGTTATTCGTCCCCCGTCACTTGTCAACTGTCACTTGTCCCCCGTCACTCATCCCCTGTCACTCATCCCCTGTCACTCATCCTATGTCACTCATTTCCTGTCACTTGTCCCGTCACTCGTCTCCTGTCTTTCGTCCCCAGTCACTTGTCCACTGTCACTTGTCCCCTGTCATCCGTCCCCCGTCACTTGTCCCCTGTCATCCGTCCCCCGTCACTTGTCCCCTGTCATCCATCCCCCATCACTTGTCCCCGCTCATCCGTCCCCCGTCACTTGTCCCCTGTCAATAGTCCCCCATCACTTGTCCACTGTCACTTGTCCCCTGTCATCCGTCCCCCGTCACTTGTCCCCTGTCATCCGTCCCCCGTCACTTGTCCCCTGTCATCCGTCCCCCGTCACTTGTCCCCTGTCATCCATCCCCCATCACTTGTCCCCGCTCATCCGTCCCCCGTCACTTGTCCACTGACACTTGTCCCCCATCACTTGTCCACTGTCACTTGTCCCCTGTCATCCGTCCCCCGTCACTTGTCCCCTGTCATCCGTCCCCCGTCACTTGTCCCCTGTCATCCGTCCCCCGTCACTTGTCCCCTGTCATCCGTCCCCCGTCACTTGTCCCCTGTCATCCGTCCCCCGTCACTTGTCCCCTGTCATCCGTCCCCCGTCACTTGTCCCCTGTCATCCGACCCCCATCACTTGTCCCCTGTCATCCGTCCCCCGTCACTTGTCCCCTGTCATCCGTCCCCCGTCACTTGTCCCCTGTCATCCGTCCCCCGTCACTTGTCCCCTGTCATCCGTCCCCCGTCACTTGTCCCCTGTCATCCGTCCCCCGTCACTTGTCCCCTGTCATCCCACCACCATCACTTGTCCCCTGTCATCCGTCCCCCGTCACTTGTCCCCTGTCATCCGTCCCCCGTCACTTGTCCCCTGTCATCCGTCCAACGTCACTTGTCCCCTGTCATCCGTCCCCAGTCACTTGTCCCCTGTCATCCGACCCCCATCACTTGTCCCCTGTCATCCGTCCCCCGTCACTTGTCCCCTGTCATCCGTCCCCCGTCACTTGTCCCCTGTCATCCGTCCCAAGTCACTTGTCCCCTGTCATCCGTCCCCCGTCACTTGTCCCCTGTCATCCGACCCCCATCACTTGTCCCCTGTCATCCGTCCCCCGTCACTTGTCCCCTGTCATCCGTCCCCCGTCACTTGTCCCCTGTCATCCGTCCCCCGTCACTTGTCCCCTGTCATCCGACCCCCATCACTTGTCCCCTGTCATCCGTCCCCCGTCACTTGTCCCCTGTCATCCGTCCCCCGTCACTTGTCCCCTGTCATCCGTCCCCCGTCACTTGTCCCCTGTCATCCGTCCCCCGTCACTTGTCCCCTGTCATCCGACCCCCATCACTTGTCCCCTGTCATCCGTAACCCGTCACTTGTCCCCTGTCATCCGTCCCCCGTCACTTGTCCCCTGTCATCCGTCCCCCGTCACTTGTCCCCTGTCATCCGACCCCCATCACTTGTCCCCTGTCATCCGTCCCCCGTCACTTGTCCCCTGTCATCCGTCCCCCGTCACTTGTCCCCTGTCATCCGTCCCCCGTCACTTGTCCCCTGTCATCCGACCCCCATCACTTGTCCCCTGTCATCCGTCCCCCGTCACTTGTCCCCTGTCATCCGTCCCCCGTCACTTGTCCCCTGTCATCCGTCCCCCGTCACTTGTCCCCTGTCATCCGTCCCCCGTCACTTGTCCCCTGTCATCCGACCCTCATCACTTGTCCCCTGTCATCCGTTCACTTGTCCCCTGTCATCCGTAACCCGTCACTTGTCCCCTGTCATCCGTCCCCCGTCACTTGTCCCCTGTCATCCGTCCCCCGTCACTTGTCCCCTGTCATCCGTCCCCCGTCACTTGTCCCCTGTCATCCGACCCCCATCACTTGTCCCCTGTCATCCGTCCCCCGTCACTTGTCCCCTGTCATCCGTCCCCCGTCACTTGTCCCCTGTCATCCGTCCCCCGTCACTTGTCCCCTGTCATCCGACCCCCATCACTTGTCCCCTGTCATCCGTAACCCGTCACTTGTCCCCTGTCATCCGTCCCCCGTCACTTGTCCCCTGTCATCCGTCCCCCGTCACTTGTCCCCTGTCATCCGACCCCCATCACTTGTCCCCTGTCATCCGTCCCCTGTCACTTGTCCCCTGTCATCCGTCCCCCGTCACTTGTCCCCTGTCATCCGTCCCCCGTCACTTGTCCCCTGTCTTCCGACCCCCATCACTTGTCCCCTGTCATCCATCCCCCGTCACTTGTCCCCTGTCATCCGTCCCCCGGCACCTGTCCCCTGTCTTCCGTCCCCCTTCACTTGTCCCCTGTCATCCGTCCCCCGTCACTTGTCCCCTGTCATCCGTCCCCCGTCACTTGTCCCCTGTCATCCGTCACTTGTCCCCTGTCATCCGTCCCCCGTCACTTGTCCCCTGTCATCCGACCCCCATCACTTGTCCCCTGTCATCCGTCCCCCGTCACTTGTCCCCTGTCATCCGTCCCCCGTCACTTGTCCCCTGTCATCCGTCCCCCGTCACTTGTCCCCTGTCATCCGACCCTCATCACTTGTCCCCTGTCATCCGTAACCCGTCACTTGTCCCCTGTCATCCGTCCCCCGTCACTTGTCCCCTGTCATCCGTCCCCCGTCACTTGTCCCCTGTCATCCGTCCCCCGTCACTTGTCCCCTGTCATCCGTCCCCCGTCACTTGTCCCCTGTCATCCGACCCCCGTCACTTGTCCCCTGTCATCCGTCCCCCGTCACTTGTCCCCTGTCATCCGTCCCCCGTCACTTGTCCCCTGTCATCCGTCCCCCGTCACTTGTCCCCTGTCATCCGTCCCCCCTGTCACTTGTCCCCTGTCATCCGTCCCCCGTCACTTGTCCCCTGTCATCCGTCCCCCCTCACAGGTCCCCAGTCATCCGTCCCCCGTCACTTGTCCCCTGTCATCCGTCCCCCGTCACTTGTCCCCTGTCATCCGTCCCCCGTCACTTGTCCCCTGTCATCCGTCCCCCGTCACTTGTCCCCTGTCATCCGTCCCCCGTCACTTGTCCCCTGTCATCCGTCCCCCGTCACTTGTCCCCTGTCATCCGATCCCCATCACTTGTCCCCTGTCATCCGTCCCCCGTCACTTGTCCCCTGTCATCCGTCCCCCGTCACTTGTCCCCTGTCATCCGTCCCCCGTCACTTGTCCCCTGTCATCCGACCCCCATCACTTGTCCCCTGTCACTCCCCCGTCACTTGTCCCGTCTCCCCTGTCATCCGTCCCCCTTCACTTGTCCGCTGTCATCCGTCCCCCGTCACTTGTCCCCTGTCATCCGTCCCCCGTCACTTGTCCCCTGTAATCCGTCCCCCGTCACTTGTCCCCTGTCATCCGTCCCCCGTCACTTGTCCCCTGTCATCCGTCCCCCACTTGTCACTTGTCCCCTGTCATCCGTCCCCCGTCACTTGTCGCCTGTCATCCGTCCCCCGTCACTTGTCCCCTGTCATCCGACCCCCATCACTTGTCCCCTGTCATCCGTCCCCCGTCACTTGTCCCCTGTCATCCGTCCCCCGTCACTTGTCCCCTGTTATCCGTCCCCCGTCACTTGTCCCCTGTCATCCGTCCCCCGTCACTTGTCCCCTGTCATCCGTCCCCCGTCACTTGTCCCCTGTCATCCTACCCCCATCACTTGTCCCCTGTCATCCGTCCCCCGTCACTTGTCCTCTGTCATCCGTCCCCCGTCACTTGTCCCCTGTCATCCGTCCCCCGTCACTTGTCCCCTGTCATCCGACCCCCATCACTTGTCCCCTGTCATCCGTCCCCCGTCACTTGTCCCCTGTCATCCGTCCCCCGTCACTCGTCCACTGTCATCCGTCCCCCGTCACTTGTCCCCTGTCATCCGTCCCCCGTCACTTGTCCCCTGGCATCCGGCCCCCGTCACTTGTCCCCTGTCATCCGTCCCCCGTCACTTGTCCCCTGTCATCCGTCCCCCGTCACTTGTCCCCAGTCCTCCGTCCCCCGTCACTTGTCCCCTGTCATCCGACCCCCATCACTTGTCCCCTGTCATCCGTCCCCCGTCACTTGTCCCCTGTCATCCGTCCCCCGTCACTCGTCCACTGTCATCCGTCCCCCGTCACTTGTCCCCTGTCATCCGTCCCCCGTCACTTGTCCCCTGTCATTCGTCCCCCATCACTTGTCCCCTGTCATCCGTCCCCCGTCACTTGTCCCCTGTCATCCGTCCCCCGTCACTTGTCCCCTGTCATCCGTCCCCCCTCACTTGTCCCCTGTCATCCCACCCCCCTCACTTGTCCCCTGTCATCCGTCCCCCGTCACTTGTCCCCTGTCATCCGTCCCCCGTCACTTGTCCCCTGTCATCCGTCCCCCGTCACTTGTCCCCTGTCATCCGTCCCCCATCACTTGTCCCCTGTCATCCGTCCCCCATCACTTGTCCCCTGTCATCCGTCCCCCGTCACTTGTCCCCTGTCATCCGTCCCCCGTCACTCGTCCACTGTCGTGCCTGAGAGACTGCATGAGCTTCCTTGGTAATCTACAACATCCTTGTTGTGATGCAGAGTTTAACCCTCATGAATATTTTCCTCTCATTAATATTACTCACTCTGGAATATTACATCACCCTGCCACTTTAAACCCTGCCACCACCCTCTCTGCTACCTTCCACCCTGCCACCACCCTCTCTGCTACCTTCCACCACCCTCTCTGATACCTTCCACCCGGCCACCACCCTCTCTGCCGCCCTTCCACCCTTCCACCACCCTCTCTGCTACCTTCCACCCTACCCTCTCTGCTACCTTCCACCCTGCCTCCACCCTCTGTGCCACCTTCCACCCTGTCACTACCCTCTCTGCTACCTTCCACCCTGCCACTACCCTCTCTGCTACCTTCCACCCTGCCTCCACCCTCTGTGCCACCTTCCACCCTGTCACTACCCTCTCTGCTACCTTCCACCCTGCCTCCACCCTCTGTGCCACCTTCCACCCTGTCACCACCCTCTCTGCTACTTTCCACCCTGCCACCACCCTCTCCGCTACCTTCCACCCTGCCACTACCCTCTCTGGTACCTTCCACCCTGCCACCACCCTCTCTGCTACCTTCCACCCTGCCACTACCCTCTCTGGTACCTTCCACCCTGTCACCACCCTCTCTGCTACTTCCCACCCTGCCACCACCCTCTCTGCTACCTTCCACCCTGCCACCACCCTCTCTGGTACCTTCCACCCTGCCACCACCCTCTCTGTCACCTTCCACCCTGTCACCACCCTCTCTGCTACTTCCCACCCTGCCACCACCCTCTCCGCTACCTTCCACCCTGCCACTACCCTCTCTGGTACCTTCCACCCTGCCACCACCCTCTCTGCTACCTTCCACCCTCCCACTACCCTCTCTGGTACCTTCCACCCTGTCACCACCCTCTCTGCTACTTTCCACCCTGCCATCACCCTCTCTGCTACCTTCCACCCTGCCACTACCCTCTCTGGTACCTTCCACCCTGCCACGACCCTCTCTGCTACCTTCCACCCTGCCACTACCCTCTCTGGTACCTTCCACCCTGTCACCACCCTCTCTGCTACTTCCCACCCTTCCACCACCCTCTGTGCTACCTTCCACCCTGCCACCACCCTCTCTGGTACCTTCCACCCTGCCACCACCCTCTCTGTCACCTTCCACCCTGTCACCACCCTCTCTGCTACTTCCCACCCTGCCACCACCCTCTCTGCTACCTTCCACCCTGCCACTACCCTCTCTGGTACCTTCCACCCTGCCACCACCCTCTCTGCTACCTTCCACCCTCCCACTACCCTCTCTGGTACCTTCCACCCTGTCACCACCCTCTCTGCTACTTTCCACCCTGCCACCACCCTCTCTGCTACCTTCCACCCTGCCACCACCCTCTTGGTACCTTCCACCCTGTCACCACCCTTTCTGTCACCTTCCACCCTGTCACCACCCTCTCTGCTACTTGCCACCCTGCCACCACCCGCTCCGCTACCTTCCACCCTGCCACTACCCTCTCTGGTACCTTCCACCCTGCCACCACCCTCTCCGCTACCTTCCACCCTGCCACCACCCTCTCTGGTACCTTCCACCCTGCCACCACCCTCTCTGGTACCTTCCACCCAGCCACCACCCTCTCTGCTACCTTCCACCCTTGTGATGCAGTTCAGATGGGCTTGTGAGGTCTCTAGGGAGACCTAATTATATGGTCACACCTGCCTTAGCAAATGTCGGGTAGTCACGCCCACGTCTGAGGTCTTTTGTTCTTGACGGCGTCAGACCTCGGCGTCAGGTCGTAACACGTGGTACATACCCCTTTGGGGAGGGGGTACTATGACTACGATATAAGCCCAGGAAACAGCAGAGCAAAGAGGTTGTTGGTGACAGGTCCGTCGAGCGAGAGCTCTGGACAGCCGCGTGTGTAGTGGACCACGCATTGGGAATCTCGGGTCAGCTGGTCGGTGAATTAAGAGTGAGTACTAGTCCGTGTTACTGATAACATCTACCCTTCCCCCTGGTAATAAGTCTCATAGGTCAATTGTTATATTGTGTAAATTTCCATCAGGATATGTTGTATTCTAGCCCTTTTATGTTATTAAGTAAACTATAGCCATAGTTCCCATTTTTATTTGTACCTTCGTATGCTATTCCCTATTTTTGCACTGGGATATACAGGAGACGTGCTCACTCGCTGGGATACCTCCGGTAGAGTGGGTAGAGGTCTCACACCCTGCCACCACCCTCTCTGGTACCTTCCACCCTGCCACCACCCTCTCTGGTACCTTCCACCCAGCCACCACCCTCTCCGCTACCTTCCACCCTGCCACCACCCTCTCTGCTACCTTCCACCCTGCCACCACCCTCTCTGGTACCTTCCACCCAGCCACCACCCTCTCTGCTACCTTCCACCCAGCCACCACCCTCTCTTCTACCTTCCACCCTGCCACCACTCTCTCTGGTACCTTCCACCCTGCCACCACCCTCTCTGGTGCCTTCCACCCAGCCACCACCCTCTCTGCTACCTTCCACCCAGCCACCACCCTCTCTTCTACCTTCCACCCTGCCACCACTCTCTCTGGTACCTTCCACCCTGCCACCACCCTCTCTGGTGCCTTCCACCCAGCCACCACCCTCTCTGCTACCTTCCACCCAGCCACCACCCTCTCTGCTACCTTCCACCCAGCTACCACCCTCTCTGCTACCTTCCACTCAGCTTCTATCCACGCACCCTTCACCCACCCTGACAACCTTCCACTCACTCTGCCTCCCTCTAACCACCCTGCCTGCCTCCCTCTATCCACCCTGCCTCTCTCTATCCACCCTGCCTCCCTCCACCCACCCTTCCTCCCTCCACCCACTCTGCCTCCCTCCACCCACACTACTTCCCTCCACCCACCCAGCCACAATCCACCAACCCTGCCTCTATCCACACACCCTCCCACCCTCCCACCCTTCCACCCTTCCACCCTCCACCCACCCTGCCACCCTCCACTCACTCTGCCTCTATCCACCCTGCCTCTCTCCACCCAGCCTGCCTCACTCCACCCACACTGCCACCCACTCTGCCACAATCCACTCACCCTGCCTCTGACCGCCCACCCAGTCACCCATTACCCACTCTGCCTCCCTCCACCCACCCTGCCTTCCTGCGCCCACTGCCACCCACCCTACCTAAATCCATCCACAGTGCCACTCTCCACCTACCCTGCCACCCTCCACCCACCCTGCTATCCACCACCCACCCTGCCAACCACCCTGCCACCCTCCAACCACCCTACAAATCACCACTCACTGTACACGGTGTATGTCAGACCCATATTGTTGTATGCAGCTCCAGTATGGAAGTCACACCTGGTCAACAATATCAAGACACTGGAGAAAGTGCAGAGGTTTGCAACGAGACTAGTCCCGGAGCTAAGAGGTATGTCCTATGACGACAGGTTAAGAGAACTCAACTTGATGACACTGGAGGAAAGAAGGACTAGGGGTATTATGTTAACAACGTACAAAATACTGAGAGTAATTGATATGGACATGGATAGTTTGTTTGAGAGCCAGGAAACATTAAAGCGAAAACACAGCTTGAAGTTGAGAACACGGATGAGTCACAGGGATGTCAGGAAGTATTTCTTCAGCCTTAGAGTCGTGAGGCAGTAGAACGACCTGGGGAATGAAATGGTAGAGGTACGATCAATACATAACTTTAAGAAAAGGTACGACAAGCCTCTGAAGCCAGGAGAGAGAGAACCTAGTAGCAACCAGCGAAGAGGCGGGGCCAGGAGCTGAGACTCGACCCCTGCAACCACTTATACATAAGTACACACACACACTGGTTTCCTAGTTGCTTTCGTAATGGTAAAGTTATCAAGGAGCAGAAGCAAGAGGTCGTGAATTTGCTTGCCTCTCAAGGGACGTACCAGAGGGTGCACAGGAAGAGCTCCGCCAATTCTTGCACTTAATGGAAAGCAAATCCAACAAATCCTGAACAAATTTAGACTGACTTTCCCTTTTCTGATGGTCTGGAACCATGATAATGTATTTACAGCATCAGAAGAATTAAATTTTTTATGATTCTTCTTATATTGTAACTGTATTTGTACGTATTTCACGTGCAAATACAGTTTATATATATATATATATATATATATATATATATATATATATATATATATATATATATATATATATATATATTCTTTTTTCTTCTTTCAACAAACCGGCCGTATCCCACCAAGGAGGGGTGGCCCAATAAGAAAAATGAAAGTTTCTCTTTTTAAATTTAGTAATTTATACAGGAGAAGGCGTTACTAGCCCTTTGCTCCCGGCATTTTAGTCGCCTCTTACAACACGCATGGCTTATGGAGGAAGAATTCTGTTCCACTGTCCCATGGAGATAAGAGGAAATAAACAAGAACAAGAACTAGAAAGAAAATAGAAGAAAACCCAGAGGGGTGTGTATATATATGCTTGTATATGTATGTGTAGTGTGACCTAAGTGTAAGTAGAAGTAGCAAGACGTACCTGAAATCTTGCAAGTTTATGAGACAAACAAAAGACACCAGCAATCCTACCATCATGACGCTTTAAACCGCAGGACCACCCAACCCTACAAGAATGGCGCAACCAGCAATGCTAGCTGCTCGGCCGCGATCCCAGGGCATACGGAGGTGTGGGAGCTTTTAAGCTAATTTCATTCTCATCCCTGTTTGGTGTACTAACCTCACGAGCAGCATTTATATATTATTGTAACCACGGACGAGTGGTATTCATCAATAACAACACTGCGCTAGCCAAGGCCCAACAGCTAGCTCTGTGCTGGCTGCGCCATTCTTGTAGGGTTGGGTGGCCCTGTGGTTTAAAGCGTCATGTGGTTCTCGCTTACCATGAGGCAGGCCAGTACAACATGGGTTCGAATCCTTGGCTAGCGCAGTGTTGTTATTGATCAATACCACTCGTCTGTGGTTACGATAATTTATATATATATATATATATATATATATATATATATATATATATATATATATTTTATTTTTTTTTATTATTACACTGGCCGATTCCCACCAAGGCAGGGTGGCCCGAAAAAGAAAAACTTTCACCATCATTCACTCCATCACTGTCTTGCCAGAAGGGTGCTTTACACTACAGTTTTTAAACTGCAACATTAACACCCCTCCTTCAGAGTGCAGGCACTGTACTTCCCATCTCCAGGACTCAAGTCCGGCCTGCCGGTTTCCCTGAACCCCTTCATAAATGTTACTTTTCTCACACTCCAACAGCACGTCAAGTATTAAAAACCATTTGTCTCCATTCACTCCTATCAAACATGCTTACGCACGCCTGCTGGAAGTCCAAGCCCCTCGCACACAAAACCTCCTTTACCCCCTCCCTCCAACCTTTCCTAGGCCGACCCCTACCCCGCCTTCCTTCCACTACAGACTGATACACTCTTGAAGTCATTCTGTTTCGCTCCATTCTCTCTACATGTCCGAACCACCTCAACAACCCTTCCTCAGCCCTCTGGACAACAGTTTTAGTAATCCCGCACCTCCTCCTAACTTCCAAACTACGAATTCTCTGCCTTATATTCACACCACACATTGCCCTCAGACATGACATCTCCACTGCCTCCAGCCTTCTCCTCGCTGCAACATTCATCACCCATGCTTCACACCCATATAAGAGTGTTGGTAAAACTATACTCTCATACATTCCCCTCTTTGCCTCCAAGGACAAAGTTCTTTGTCTCCACAGACTCCTAAGTGCACCACTCACCCTTTTCCCCTCATCAATTCTATGATTCACCTCATCCTTCATAGACCCATCTGCTGACACGTCCACTCCCAAATATCTGAATACATTCACCTCCTCCATACTCTCTCCCTCCAATCTGATATCCAATCTTTCATCACCTAATATTTTTGTTATCCTCATAACCTTACTCTTTCCTGTATTCACTTCTAATTTTCTTCTTTTGCACACCCTACCAAATTCATCCACCAATCTCTGCAACTTCTCTTCAGAATCTCCCACGAGCACAGTGTCATCAGCAAAGAGCAACTGTGACAACTCCCACTTTATGTGTGATTCTTTATCTTTTAACTCCACGCCTCTTGTCAAGACCCTCGCATTTACTTCTCTTACAACCCCATCTATAAATATATTAAACAACCACGGTGACATCACACATCCTTGTCTAAGGCCTACTTTTACTGGGAAATAATTTCCCTCTTTCCTATGTACTCTAACTTGAGCCTCACTATCCTCGTAAAAACTCTTCACTGCTTTCAGTAACCTACCTCCTACACCATACACCTGCAACATCTGCCACATTGCCCCCCTATCCACCCTGTCATACGCCTTTTCCAAATCCATAAATGCCACAAAGACCTCTTTAGCCTTATCTAAATACTGTTCACTTATATGTTTCACTGTAAACACCTGGTCCACACACCCCCTACCTTTCCTAAAGCCTCCTTGTTCATCTGCTATCCTATTCTCCGTCTTACTTTTAATTCTTTCAATAATAACTCTACCATACACTTTACCAGGTATACTCAACAGACTTATCCCCCTATAATTTTTGCACTCTCTTTTGTCCCCTTTGCCTTTATACAAAGGAACTATGCATGCTCTCTGCCAATCCCTAGGTACCTTACCCTCTTCCATACATTTATTAAATAATTGCACAAACCACTCCAAAACTATATCTCCACCTGCTTTTAACATTTCTATCTTTATCCCATCAATCCCGGCTGCCTTACCCCCTTTCATTTTACCTACTGCCTCACGAACTTCCCCCACACTCACAACTGGCTCTTCCTCACTCCTACAAGATGTTATTCCTCCTTGCCCTATACACGAAATCACAGCTTCCCTATCTTCATCATCATTTAACAATTCCTGAAAATATTCCCTCCATCTTCCCAATACCTCTAACTTTCCATTTAATAACTCTCCTCTCCTATTTTTAACTGACAAATCCATTTGTTCTCTAGGCTTCCTTAACTTGTTAATCTCACTCCAAAACTTTTTCTTATTTTCAACAAAATTTGTTGATAACATCTCACCCACTCTCTCATTTGCTCTCTTTTTACATTGCTTCACCACTCTCTTAACCTCTCTCTTTTTCTCCATATACTCTTCCCTCCTTGCATCACTTCTACTTTGTAAAAACTTCTCATATGCTAACTTTTTCTCCCTTACTACTCTCTTTACATCATCATTCCACCAATCGCTCCTCTTCCCTCTCGCACCCACTTTCCTGTAGCCACAAACTTCTGCTGAACACTCTAACACTACATTTTTAAACCTACCCCATACCTCTTCGATTCCATTGCCTATGCTCTCATTAGCCCATCTATCCTCCAATAGCTGTTTATATCTTTCCCTAACTGCCTCCTCTTTTAGTTTATAAACCTTCACCTCTCTCTTCCCTGATGCTTCTATTCTCCTTGTATCCCATCTACCTTTTACTCTCAGTGTAGCTACAACTAGAAAGTGATCTGATATATATGTGTCTCCTCTATAAACATGTACATCCTGAAGTCTACTCAACAGTCTTTTAACTACCAATACATAATCCAACAAACTACTGTCATTTCGCCCTACATCATATCTTGTATACTTATTTATCCTCTTTTTCTTAAAATATGTATTACCTATAACTAAACCCCTTTCTATACAAAGTTCAATCAAAGGGCTCCCATTATCATTTACACCTGGCACCCCAAACTTACCTACCACACCCTCTCTAAAAGTTTCTCCTACTTTAGCATTCAGGTCCCCTACCACAATTACTCTCTCACTTGGTTCAAAGGCTCCTATACATTCACTTAACATCTCCCAAAATCTCTCTCTCTCCTCTGCATTCCTCTCTTCTCCAGGTGCATACACGCTTATTATGACCCACTTCTCGCATCCAACCTTTACTTTAATCCACATAATTCTTGCATTTACACATTCATATTCTCTTTTCTCCTTCCATAACTGATCATTCAACATTACTGCTACCCCTACCTTTGCTCTAACTCTCTCAGATACTCCAGATTTAATCCCATTTATTTCCCCCCACCGAAACTCCCCTACCCCTTTCAGCTTTGTTTCGCTTAGGGCCAGGACATCCAAATTCTTTTCATTCATAACATTAGCAATCATCTGTTTCTTGTCATCTGCACTACATCCACGAACATTTAAGCATCCCAGTTTTATAAAGTTTTTCTTCTTCTCTTTTTTAGTAAATGTCTACAGGAGAAGGGGTTACTAGCCCATTGCTCCCGGCATTTTAGTCGCCTCAAACGACTCATATATATATATATATATATATATATATATATATATATATATATATATATATATATATATATATATATATATATATATATATATATATATATAGAAATGCAATAAGATCACAGTAAACAGGTGATTTCAGAATATGCAAAACAACCACTGTAAAAGAATAGAGAAATTCCAAGCGCTTTCATGGCTACTCACATTATCAAGGAACATTTAGTTGCATATATATATATATATATATATATATATATATATATATATATATATATATATATATATATATATATATATATATATATATATATATATATATATATATATATATATATATTTATATATATATGTATATCTGGAGTTACCTGGAGAGAGTTCCGGGGGTCAACGCCCCCGCGGTCCGGTCTGTGACCAGGCTTCCTGGTGGATCAGAGCCTGATCAACCAGGCTGTTACTACTGGTTGCACGCAAGCCAAAGTACGAGCCACAGCCCGGCCGGTCAGGTACCGACTTTAGGTGCTTGTCCAGTGCCAGCCTGAAGACTGCCAGGGGTCTGTTGGTAATCCCCCTTATGTATGCTGGGAGGCAGTTGAAAAGTCTCGGGCCTCTGACACTTATTGTATGGTCTCTTAACGTGCTAGTGACACCCCTGCTTTTCATTGGGGGATGTTGCATCGTCTGGCAAGTTTTTTGCTTTTGTTGTGAGTGATTTTCGTGTGCAAGTTCGGTACTAGTCCCTCTAGGATTTTCCAGGTGTATATAATCATGTATCTCTTCCGCCTGCGTTCCAGGAAATATAGGTTCAGGAACCTCAAGCGCTCCCAGTAATTGAGGTGTTTTATCTCCGTTATGCGCGCCGTGAAGGTTCTCTGTACATTTTCTAGGTCAGCAATTTCACCTGCCTTGAAAGGTACTGTTAGTGTGCAGCAACATTCCAGCCTAGATAGAACAAGTGACCTGAAGAGTGTCATCATGGGCTTGGCATCCTTAGTTTTGAAGGTTCTCATTATCCATCCTGTCATTTTTCTAGCAGCTGCGATTAATACAACGTTATGGTCCTTGAAGGTGAGATCCTCCGACATGATCACTCCCAGATCTTTGACGTTGGTGTTTCGCTCTATTTTGTGGCCAGAATTTGTTTTGTACTCTGATGAAAATTTAATTTCCTCGTGTTTACCATATCTGAGTAATTGAAATTTCTCATCGTTGAACTTCATATTATTTTCTGCAGCCCACTGAAAGATTTGGTTGATGTCCGCCTGGAGCCTTGCAGTGTCTGCAATGGAAGACACTGTCATGCAGATTCGGGTGTCATCTGCAAAGGAAGACACGGTGCTGTGGCTGACATCCTTGTCTATGTCAGATATGAGGATGAGGAACAAGATGGGAGCGAGTACTGTGCCTTGTGGAACAGAGCTTTTCACCGTAGCTGCCTCGGACTTTACTCTGTTGACTACTACTGTTTGTGTTCTGTTTGTGAGGAAATTATAGATTCATCGACCAACTTTTCCTGTTATTCCTTTAGCACGCATTTTGTGCGCTATTACGCCATGGTCTGTATATGTTACATCTGCATTCTTTTTGTCTTCTAGTGCATTTAGGACCTTGTCGTAGTGATCCAATAGTTGAGACAGACAGGAGCGACCTGTTCTAAACCCATGTTGCCCTGGGTTGTGTAACTGATGGGTTTCTAGATGGGTGGTGATCTTGCTTCTTAGGACCCTTTCAAAGATTTTTATGATATGGGATGTTAGTGCTATCGGTCTGTAGTTCTTTGCTATTGCTTTACTGCCCCCTTTGTGGAGTGGGGCTATGTCTGTTGTTTTTAGTAACTGTGGGACGAACCCCGTGTCCATGCTCCCTCTCCATAGGATGGTAAAAGCTCGTGAAAGGGGTTTCTTGCAGTTCTTGATGAACACGGAGTTCCATGAGTCTGGCCCTGGGGCAGAGTGCATGGGCATGTCATTTATCGCCTGTTCGAAGTCATTTGGCGTCAAGATAACATCAGATAGGCTTGTGTTAACCAAATTCTGTGGCTCTCTCATAAAAAATTAATTTTGATCTTCGACTCTCAGTCTGGTTAGCGGCTTGCTAAAAACTGAGTCATATTGGGACTTGAGTAGCTCACTCATTTCCTTGCTGTCATCTGTGTAGGACCCATCTTGTTTAAGTAGGGGCCCAATACTAGACGTTGTTCTCGACTTTGATTTGGCATAGGAGAAGAAATACTTTGGGTTTCTTTCGATCTCATTTATGGCTTTTAGTTCTTCCCGCGATTCCTGACTCCTATAAGATTCCTTTAGCTTAAGTTCGATGCTTGCTATTTCTCTGGCCAGTGACTCCCTACGCATTTCAGATATATTGACCTCTTTTAGCCGCTCTGTTATTCTTTTCCGTCGCCTGTAAAGGGAGAGCCTGTCTCTTTCTGTTTTACATCTACTTAATCTGTTCTACATAAGTTGGGGTCTGTGTTGCTTAGTCTATCTTCCCAGCTTATATAGGTTAGGACTTGGTTTACATGGTCCCACTTTATGTTTTTGTTATTGAAGTTGAATTTGGTGAATGCTCCCTCGTGACTAATCTCATTATGTCGGTCTGGGGCTCCGCGCATACATGTCTGAACCTCAATTATGTTGTGATCTGAGTATATTGTTTTTGATATGGTGACATTTCGTATCAGATCATCATTGTTAGTGAAGATGAGGTCTAGTGTATTCTCCAGTCTAGTAGGCTCTATTATTTGCTGGTTTAAATTGAATTTTGTGCAGAGATTTAGAAGCTCGTGTGTGTGTGTTCTCGTCAGAGCTGCCTCCTGGTGTTATCACTGCAACAACATTATTTGCTATATTCCTCCATTTTAGGTGCCTTAAGTTGAAATCCCCCAGGAGCAAGATGTTGGGGGCATGAGCTGGCTGATTTTCCAGACAGTGGTCAATTTTTAACAGCTGTTCCTGGAATTGCTGGGACGTTGCATCCGGAAGCTTGTAGACTACCACAATGACTAGGTTTTGGTTCTCGACCTTTACTGCTAAAACGTCCACTACATCATTTGAGGCATTAAGCAGTTCTGTGCAAACAAGTGACTCTGCGATGTACAGGCCAACACCCCCCTTTTTTTTTTTGCCTGTTCACTCTGTCGCATCTGTATAGGTTGTAACCTGGGATCCATATTTCGTTGTCCAAGTGATCCTTTATGTTGGTCTCTGTGAAAGCCGCGAACATTGCATTTGCCTCTGCAAGCAGTCTACGGATGAAAGGTATTTTGTTGTTTGTTGCTGGCTTTAGACCCTGTATATTTGCAAAGAATGTCATCGGACAGGTGGTATTGTTGGTACTTTGGGGGATTTTTTTTTCTGGCATTAGTATCTGTATCTGTTGGTTTGGAGTGGAGGCCATCGACTGTGGTTCCACTCCAGGAATGACTGGGTTTGGTGTACGATTTCTGCCATTTCCTGCCAGTTTTTTTCCTTCCTGGCACTAAAAACCTCTCCCTCTTGAGTGGCTGTGGCTACCCAGGTTTTCCCATGGCCTGGATGTTTTGTATCTTTTTGTCCCCTTTAGATGGTATGCCTGGCAATTTAAGTTATAGCACAGTCTTTCCTGACTGAAGAGGTACACAGTTCAGGGTGAAAAAGTTTACAGGAAGGGAGTTTGCATTTTCCTGTTGTCATATGGGCATGGCATTTTCTAGGGTGGCCATAGTTGCACGTCCCATCTGTTTTTCCAGATTTCCCATGCCAGCAGATACCGAGTGCATAGTATGTGCACAGGCTTGGTTTCCGTTTGCCTCGGGTTTCTGTGACTGTATTCCCTGTTGGTGCATGTTTACCTGTCTTATTCCTATCCTCACTATCACCAACAATGGAGCTCTCACCAGTTGTTTTTGGTAATATATCCTCATTATTGCTAGTGGAGTCCTCTTGTTTGCTATTTCCCGTGGTATTACTAGTTTGCAATATTGGTTTTATCTTGTCCTTGACTACACTTGTTTCCCCACTACGGCTCCTGTCCCCTATGAGGTCATTTATATGTATTCCTTCCTGCGTATAATTCCCGACTACCTGGACAAAATCTCCAGCTTCACCATTACTGTCTCCCAGGACAGCACCTCCAGCTTCACTATTACTGTCTCCCAGGACAGCACCTCCAGCTTCACCATTACTGTCTCCCAGGACAGCACCTCCATCTTCACCAATACTGTCTCCCAGGACAGCTCTATCAGCCCCACATTTACTGACTACCAGGACAACACCTCCAGCCTTACAGTTTCTGACTACATGGCCAGTATCAAGGGCAGTACCATTCAGCCCAGACTTTTTATGTTCCCATCTGTTGTAGAAAGCTTCCAGGTTGTCTATGAAAGCAGCTTTGATGTTATCCTCTTTTAATACCCTTGTGATTTTAGTCCACAGATTTATCTCATTTGGGCATACCCAAAAACACTTCCCTGTTTTAATACTGCTCGTAGCTAGTTCTTGGATATCTGCACAAGGGGCGTGACACCAATTTCCACAAAAATGACAATTTATCCATGTGGAAGCCCGTTTGTTTGATTGACCGCAGACTACACACAGCTTCATAATGATTTGAATGGTTGATTTACTGTAATTCTACTAGTAACCTCTTGAATATTCTATTAATAACCTCCTTAAAGTGAAGGTCTAGCTATTTGTATTTCTATTTCTAACTGTACTTGTATATATTATATATATATCGTGCCGAATATATTAAACTGGTCAATTAGCAAGAACTCATTTAAATTTAAGTCCTTTCTATAATTTTCTCTTATACGTTTAAAGATATATTTTTTTCATTAATGTTAATGTAAAAATTTATAATTTTGCACCAAAAGTAACTTAGAAAACTTACCTAACCTTATTATAACAAGCGCAATTTATTTTAGCCTAACCGAACTAAATATATTTTTTATTTGTTTACAGTAATTTAATACTAAACAAACAGTGAAATATATTTTTTTTCGTTAGGTTCAGAATGATTTTGGCGAAATTATTGCATACACAAATTTTCTCTTGTTCTATTTGGCAAGATGAACGTTGCTATTTAAGCCAAGATCGCAAGTTCTGCCTATTCGGCACGACATATATATATATATATATATATATATATATATATATATATATATATATATATATATATATATATATATATATATATATAGAGAGAGAGAGAGAGAGAGAGAGAGAGAGAGAGAGAGAAATGTGGTATAAATATTATGCAGAGAATAATGAATACATAAATTAGAAGACGGTGTGGTGGTATGAAAATGATATGAGGGAAGAGAAGAAGAGTAGTATAGTTCTGTGATGAGAATGTTTGGTTCAGAATACACTGATCAAGATAATATATTAATAATATAGAAGGTGTAAGCAGCGCCTGGTATTAAGGTGACGTCAGTTTGTGAATAAGTTTTGGCCAACCAGGTTTGTGTGTTAGGTAAGGAAGAGACTTAAAACTAAGTCTAAGTTGTTAATGATATTTTTTGTTTTATTTAAATATTAGTGAAATGTTTTCGTATAAGCATAAAACGTGTTAGTATCCCAAATTTCAACGTTTCAGAGCGTGTTTTTTCCTATTTCTGATGTTTCTTCAGGAGTCTGGTGCTGGGCGGCGCGCAAGAACATGCTGATAAATTAGTCACACCTGCAGTAATTCGGTATCTCTACTGTGGAAACGTTTCGTCACGCACGTTTCTACAATAAAGATACCCAAGTGTAGCACATGTGTCTACTTTATCAACTTGCCTGTTCTCTGAGCCATTTACTTCACATTCTCGGGGAATTAAGGCTATGTTAGAAATTAATATTTTTGGCTTTGATTTGCAGTATCAGTGTGGGCGAGGTAACATCTTGCTGTTACGCTGTTGAATTTACAGACTGAGCTGTTACCCTACATCAGCTCTTGTTAAACCCAGCGTTGTGTAAGTTACTCTTCCACTTCCCAGAATGCGACCCACAACATTCATCACCCAGTTACCAACTGACTCCTACGGGAACACGTGGAAGGAGAGAGAGAGATTGAGATAGAGATAGATAGACAGATAGAGAGAGAGAGAGAGAGAGAGAGAGAGAGAGAGAGAGAGAGAGAGAGAGAGAGAGAGAGAGAGAGAGAGAGAGAGAGAGAGAGAGAGAAAATATTAATGCTGTGGAAATAGACACACTTGAAGTGTAATAAGTTCCTTTATCAACAACGTTTCGCCAGCGAAGTGGGTTATTCTTATCAGAATAAGTCTACAAACAGTAGACTTATTCTGATACGTTAATAAGGAATCTCATTTTACTGCATTATTGTATGTGGGAGGGAGTTGAGGGAGGGGGAGGAGGGCGACGGGAAGACCTTACGAGACATGTCTATGTATATTACAGATGGTCAGTGAAGTATTGTGCTTTTATGACTCCAATTTGAGGTATTGTGACTCTCCACTTTAATGTATTGTGACTCTCCACTTTGAGGCATTGTGACTCTCCACTTTGAGATATTGTGCTATATTGACTGTCTGCCTGAAGCCTCGGGACTTCGCAGTGGTCCAGGAGGACCCGAAAGGTCTTCAAAAGTTGTGAATTGTTCTAGTTACGACATTGTGACTTATCCTTGGCGAGGGCGAGTCTTGTGAGATTAGGAGGTAGATAATGTATGGGAAGGGGGAAGTGTGAGAGAGAGACAAAGAGAAACAGAGGCAGGTAGGCAGGCAGATAGGTTGTCAAGGTTTGGGAATGCAACAAGGTTTTTAAGGAAACAAGGTTTGTTAGGAGGGTGAGGCTTGTGATAAAGAGGCAAACCGAGGTTTAGAAGGAATGGGCAAGGTTTAGGAGGGAAAGGCAAAGTTTAGGAGGGGAGGGTAGTGTTTAGAAGGAATGGGCAAAGTTCGGGGTCAGGGGGAAAGAACACTCAACAAACAAATGCGTCGCCAAGCACCATCAATACCACTTTTTTGGTAATTTAATTGAAGTCAGCCAATGAAGGTGATCCCTCGACACGTCTCTGTAAAGCCGACAACTGTGAACCCTGACAGGCAGGTCATTTGTCTCAAAATTAGCGTACAGAAGATCGTACCTCCACTACTACTCGTACTGAATAACCTACACGAACTTAGCTCTTCCCATCAAATAATAATAATAATAATAATAAAATGCTAAAGATCTCCGGGTTTTCTGAGTGAGCGAGCATCTGGCCCGACCTCAGGCTTGAGTCAGTCGGCAACATGCAGCCAGGAATGGTAGCATCCAGATGTCGGAATAGATTATAATAGCCTGAAGCCACACGCTGAAGTACAATGTAAAGGAGTTAGCTGCTTGAGTTAGTACTCACGAACACTGGCTTAGAGAATCGCGGGATAGCCTTCAAGAAACCCGGAACTGGTCTGAGAGAAAGAGGAACCGACTTGGCTTAGCATGCGACTCCCAACGACGTCTCATCTCGGATCATGGGTCAATTACAGTATGACAGTGGAATGAACGCTAGCTTTCCTGCGGTCATGAACAATACTTTTCCTGCGGTCAAGAACGCTAGCTTTCCTGCGGTCATGAACAATACTTTTCCTGCGGTCAAGAACGCTAGCTTTCCTGCGGTCATGAACAATACTTTTCCTGCGGTCAAGAACGCTAGCTTTCCTGCGGTCATGAACAATACTTTTCCTGCGGTCAAGAACGCTAGCTTTCCTGCGGTCATGAACAATACCTTCCCTGCGGTCAAGAACGCTAGCTTTCATGCGGTCATGAACAATACCTTCCCTGCGGTCAAGAAGGAAAATCGAATCATGTTTCTGTCCGTGCAAGTTTCAGAAAGAATAAACTTTTACTTGAGCCAAGAAAAATTTAAGCTACAAGTTTTATCAGATAATTGGCTGGCGGTCGTGTACTCTGGAAGAGCTCACTCAAAAATAATTTCTGCACACAGTTCAGCCACAGGGAAGAATTTTCCACCACTAATAATATTTTAATGTTTCTGACTTAGGGGGTCATTCCCCTGAGAGAATTAGCGGGGTAGTCCCCCACAAGAGTTAGGGGGTCAGTCATTGGCGAGAGTTAGCGGGGTAGTTCACTGCAAGAGTTAGCGAGTCATTCCCCTGCGAGAGTTAAGAACATAAGAGAGAAGGAACACTGCAACAGGCCTACTGGCCTATGCGAGGCAGGTCCAATTCTCCCACAGGCTTAAGCCAGTGCCTTGACCTAGTGAGGTCAGATACGTCTCTTAAGGGAGGAGCACGGCATCCGACCTAGTAGCACAAGCTAGTCAGGTCTAACTCACACCCACCCACACCCACTCATGTATTTATCCAACCTATTTTTAAAACTTCACAACGTCTAAGCTTCTATGACGGTACTCGGGAGTTTGTTTCACTCATCCACAACTCTATTACCAAACCAGTGCTTTCCTATATCCTTCCTGAATCTGAATTTTTCCAATTTAAAGTTGCTGCGAGTCCTGTCTATGTTAAATATTTCTAGCACCCTATTTACATCCCCTTTATTAATTCCTGTTTTCCACTTATATACCTCAATCATATACCTCCTAATTCTACGCCTTTCTAAAGAGTACAGATTCAGGGCCCTCAGTCTATCCTCATAGGGAAGGTTTCTGATACATGGGATCATCTTTGTCATCCTCTTTTGTACGTTTTCCAGTGCATTTATATCCATTCTGTAATGCTATGAAACCAAGGATTCTGTTAGCTTTATTGCGAACACTAATGCACCGTTGTCTTGGTTTCAGATTACTTCTAACAAGAACTTCTAAATCCTTTTCGCAATCCGTAATATTAAGATCTACATTATTTAGTTTATATGTGGCATGGTTATTTACCTGTCCAATATTTAGAACTTTGCATTTGTCTATATTAAACTGCATCTGCCACTTCTCCGACCATTGCATCAGTCTAATCAAATCATCCTGGAGTGCACTAATGAATTGGGCGGCCTGTTTTGGTGTCATCAGAAAATTTGCTTATGTCGCTATTTATTCCCTCATCTATGTCGTTTATGTAAATTGTGAACAACAACGAGTCCAACACTGACCCCTGCTGAACACCGCTTGTGACGTGCCCCCATTCTGATTTCTCCCTATTTATGCAAACTGTGAGGGAAAAGTAGGCGTAAGTGGGGTTAAGGTTGTTCGGGCATCCAGGAACCATTAGTTACGTCGCGTGCACCCCCCCCCCCTGGCGGGCTGGGGCGAAACTAGTTCCTGGTGTCCGATTTGTTAGTTTCTACTCCTAGTAATATTGACCTTACCTGGTGTGGGTTGAAGTTTGGAGTCACTTCACCTCCACTCTTCTCCTAATCAGGTAGGGTGATATACCAGGAGTATCACTGTTTGTTTCTTTATTTTGTTTGCTGGTTACCAGTAATGATTTTGTCATTTATCATTCTTTTCAATTCTTAAATGTTATATTATCATGACTATGGGTAACCAGTTTATTTTCTCTTATTTACCAGCTCTGTTCCTGGCGTGGTCTTCCAGGATAGACGCCAGATAAAGGAGCAAGACGCGTGTTAATAATACTTATTAACATTATTCTACTACTACCGGCCCTTACCTATTCTACTTGTGGTGCTCCATCTAAGTGGTAGATTCCAGAACATCGGATTATTACCATCTGCCCAGGATAACCTACATAAATAACATCAGAGGAACTATCCAGGGCCATACCTACTCCTGCCCAACTACAAGAACTGAAGGCCATTTTTTTTATTATATTTAAATTTTAAGTAAAATTCTCAAATCATTATTCTCATTTTTCCTAAGTTATTTTCTTTATTTATTTTTCCATTAGTTTCTTTTGTTCAGTTGGAAGGCGTTCCACTGACACAAACTCTGATGCCTATTTGTCAACCATGCCTCTACCCAGGAAAAAATTTCTCCTATTCCGTGTGCCTTAAGTTTCTTCAGTAGCCTCTGATGTGAAACTCTATCGAAAGCCTTACTGAAGTCCATATACATTATCATATTCATTACCATGATCTACCTCCTCAAATACCTTAGTGAAGGTTAGTAAATTCGTAAGACAGAAGCGCCCCTTTGTAAAACCATGTTGAGATTCATTAATCAATTTATGCCTATCAAGATAGCTACGAATTGCTTCGGCAATTATTCATTCCATAAATTTTCCCACTATGGAGGTAAGGCTTAATGGTCTATAGTTCGAAGCCAAGGACCTGTCACCTGCCTTGTAAATATTTATTACATTTACTGTTTTCCACTTATCTGGCACTATGCCAGTTTGTAGTGATATGTTGAAAAAATTAGCCAAAGGTAAGCTAAGTTCCTCTTTACATTCCTTTAACACCCTTGCAAACAGTTCATCAGGACCTGGGGATTTGTTAGGTTTTAATTTCTCTATTTGTCTGAGGACCATGTCACTAGTTACCACAATCGTGCATAGTTTATTATCGTCCTGTTCTACGTAATCTATTATTTCTGGAATATCGCTAGTATCTTCCTGAGTAAAAACTGAGAGGAAGTAATTCCGTAATTCCGTGATATTTTGAAACTAAGTGATTTGTGATCACTTTCCCCAAGCTCATCATTAGCCTCAAGATTATTAATTACTGATTATTTGTTGGCAAGACCCAAGTCAAGTAGCTTGTTTCCTCTATTTGGTTCTGTCACACTGTTTTAAAAAGCAATCCTGAACTGTATCACTTGACTCACGATTTCCTGTCACATTGTTCCCTATTAAGGTTTGGGGGCCTATAAGCCACACCCAAAATTAATTTGTCACGACCCTAGAGAAACTGTAGCCAAACAGATTCTATGTCCGATGTTTCTAGTCTTATATCATGTCTAAGACAACAGTCTAAATTTTCTCTGACTTACATCGCCACTCCACCACCCTTCCTGTTGACCCTATTAGTGTGGAATAGTTTATAACCCTGTATGTTGCATTCAGAAGGCATTTCTCTATCATTCAGGTTGAATCATGTTTGTTATAGCAATGTCTATATTGCCTGCACTTACAAGTAATCTTAGCTCATCTATCTTATTTCTTAGACTCCTACTATTTGTATAGTAAAATTCAAATTTCAAACACATATACAACAAATTTCCAAAAAAAATTCCAAGACCGTAGGCATACTATCAAAGATACGGTACTATGTTCCACAGTCAGCCCTCCTGGCCCTATATCACTCACTTATTTACCCCTATCTCACCTATGGAATTTGTGCATGGGGCTCAACAACAATAAACCATCTCAGACCATTAATTACCCAACAAAATGCTGCAGTCAGAATGATAACAAATTCCCACTACAGACAGCACACTCCACCAATATTCAAAACTCTAAACCTACTCGCCATACAAAACATCCATACTTATTACTGCACCTACTACATTCATAGAACACTTAACTCTGATATAAACCCTCCCCTCAAACGTCTCCTTACCAACCTCAACAGAACACATGACCATAACACAAGGCACAGATCACTCTCTGATGTTCCTCGTGTCCATCTCACGCTATGCAAAAACTCAATGCACATAAAAGGCCCTAAAATCTGGAATTCATTACCTGTAAATATAAAAGAAACACTACCTGTTTATAAATTCAAGTCTCTTCTCAAAGATCACTTACTCGCCCAAAACCAAATAAATACTGAATAATTGTATCTTATAAATTGTATATCTTAAATGTTTCTCATAATTGTATCACAGAAATATTTAACCTGAGACCCAATCAAACTGTTATTTTTTAATTACAGTACCTAACAGAATACTTCATTCTACTGAATGTACAGCAATGCATGCAACTATATGACCTGTCTTTGTAATACTCACTAGAGCATAATTGTTATCTATTTACAATAATGTTTAGGAATGCTTAGTTAAGATTAAGTTAATTTTAAGCCTGCCCATAATGCTCTGCATACAAGGGGCTTTGACATGCTGCACTCAATTGTATTCTTTTGTACTTTTCTGTATCATGTTCAAATTAATAAATAAATAAATAAATAAATAAATAAATAAATAAACCTTAAAGGAACTAGTCAACACCGTGCAGTCATGTCCTTTCGTGTTTTTCACGGTCTCTCTTGCGTGCTAGAACTTTAAACTGTGCCAGTGAACTTATAAGATATATCCCTCCAGCGCTTGGAACTAATCTTGCAGAAAATAATATCTATTGAGTTAAAAAAGGGGAATCATTATACAATAACGCAGCATAACCGTATTTTCAGAGGGGAATTTTAGGCAATTAATGACATGCCTATGCACTCTGCCTCAGGCCCAGACTCGTGGAACTCCGTGTTCATCAAGAATTGCAAGAAGCCCCTATTGCGTGCCTTCAGCATTTTATGGAGAGGGAGCATGGACACAGGGGTCATCCCACACACACTAAAAACAACAAAAATAGCCCCACTGCAAAGAACTACAGACCGATAGCACTAACATCCCATATCATAAAAATCTTTGAGAGGGTTCTAAGAAGCAAGATAGCCAACCACCTAGATACCCATCAGTTACACAACCCAGGGCAACACGGGTTTAGAGCAGGTCGCTCCTGCATGTCCCAGCTACCGGACAATGATGACAAGGTCCTGGATGCTGTAGAGGATAAATAAAATACAGATGTAGTATACACAGACTTTGCAAAAGCTTTTGACAAGTGTGACCATGGTGTAATAGCACACAAAATGTGTGATAAAGGAATAACGGGAAAAGTTGGTAGATGGATCTAGAACTTCCCGACAAATAGAACATAAAGAGTAATAGTAAACAGAGTAAAGTCCCAGGCAGCCATGGTAAAAAGCTGTTCCACAAGGCACAGTACTCGCTCCCATTCTATTTCTCATCCCCTCTTCAAGGGGGGCTCCTTGGCGTGGTGAAGAGGCTCTTGGTCTGAGGAATTAGCCCTGTCGGTCTTCTTCCTCAGACCGAACCTAATTACCCCCCATTCTCCCCTCCCCTATCCCATCCTCCCCATCCTCCCCTTTTTCCATTCCTCCTCCTCCTCACCCCTCCCTTTTGCCCTTCCTCTTTTTAGCCTTCGTGATTTCTCCCACAGGCGCGCTAGTTCCTAGGTAGGGGAAAGGACACCGGGGTCCATCCCATTCCGTTGAGGTTTCTTGGCGGTGGCGTAGTTTGCCGTGGAATCTGGATTGCCTAGGGATGTCCCGATCCCTCTCCGGTATCCCGGAGTAGCTTTGGGTGTCTTTTGGGCGACGGGTGTATCTCTGGAAGCCACCTTTCGGATTCCGGGGGTGGTGGCTGAAGGAGGTATGCTTTGTGGTGGATATCCGGCCGCCCTCTCTTTTGTCCACCGAGGTAGCTCGGCAGATGTGAGGTTGCTATCCCAGATTGCTGGTTTACTGGCATGAAGGGTAGGGTATGGCACGGGTTCCATGCTGCATCTGCGCTACTAGCTGTGTAGAGTCCTCTTGGGCGCGGAGGGAGATTTCTGGCCCTTTCATTCCTCCTAGGAACTATCCCTCCCCGGTCCCCCCTTTTTTTTTTCTTTTTTTATTTTTATTTTCTTTTCTTTCTTTTTTTTTCTTAAAAACAAAAAGAAAGAAGTAACCTAACCATGGCAGCCCTAGTCCATGAACCTGGTACCCCCGGGCCCCTTCTTGATACCGCACCCCGTTCTGACCCCGCCTCGTCTTTGGACCACTCTTCAGACATTCCTCATGCCTCTGTACCTATTGCCGGTGCTGTTTCCTCACCCGCTTCAGGTACCGAGGCCTCGACTGACTCCTTCGATTTATCAGACCTTCGCTCTCCTCTGACTATGCTTCCGGCCTCTCCCTCTACGGTGCGGCAATTTTCAAATCGCCGACCCGTTCCACGTCGGACCAACTCTGGTCCCACGCCTAAACGTCAACGACAATTACCTGCTGATGATACTTCTCCACCTTCACCTTCTCGTTCTTCTCAGAAACGATCGACACGTCCTTCACTACCTTTCCACGCTCAGTTTCAGACTGAACAGTGGACTAAATTCTTCACTTTATGACCAACTTCCTCTACTGCCTATCTTTCTGACCATAGTATTGGCAAGGCACTCCTACGCCATGTTGGTAAAGATATTTCTTTTCATGCTCTTAAGAGCGGTACGCGCATCATTACCGTACAGAATGCTACCCAGGCTCGTGAGCTCTCTCGTCTTTCCCATATAGATACTGTTCCTGTTACCCTTGAAAAACATCATTCCCTCAATTCTTGTAGTGGTACCGTTATTCTGCCCCATACCATAGTTCAACAAAATTTCCAGACATGTGGCACCGACATTCTAGAACAGCTGGAACTCCAAGATCTCCCAATCCTCAAGGTAGACACTTACGTTCTTCCTGCCCGTGGGCGGAGACGATACCCTAGCAATGTGGCTCGTTTAACTTTTGACAGCCGAGAACTCCCATCCTCCGTTTATATAGCAGGACATCGGTTACAAGTTCGAAAGGTGATCCCTACACCACAACAGTGTAGAAATTGCTGGCGATTTGGCCATCCAGCGAAATATTGCAGATCTATCGCCGAATGCCCAGTCTGTGGTGCCGATGACCATTCTAATACGTCTTGCAATCGATCTCCCTCTTGCCTTAACTGTCATGAGGCTCACCCTTCGTACTCTCGCCGTTGTCAGGTCTATTTAAACGAGCGGGAAATCCGTTACCTCAAAGAGACAGAAGGTCTCCCTTATGCCATGGCAGTTTCTCATCTCCGCCTCCAAGGGAGACTCCCACGTGTTTCTTATTCCCGTGTTTCAAAACGTCCCCCCACTTCTGGTATCCCATCTTCTACACCCACCTCTGTGGTTACCTCTCCCATAATCACTCCTGTATCTAATCCTTTTGCTGTCCTCGGCTCAGACGTCCCTACTTCAACGCCTCAGTCTAATCTCGCTTCTTCGAGTTCTCTCTTACAAGCCTCAGTATCGACGAGACCTCGTACGACACCTCTTCCCAATCGTCCCTCTACTTCTCAAAAGTCAAAAAAAGGTCCGGTAACACCTCCTACTCATCTTCCACCTCATTTTACCCTCCCTGTCTCTGTCCCTAGTTCTTCCCCTCTCACTGGCTCAGTTACAAGTGCAGAGGTTCACCCTCCTCCTCGTAATGTACCTTCCTCCCCTGTTCCCTCCCAGGTTCCTGTCTCTTCTGTCCCCTGCCACGCTTCTCCAGTTCCCTCCACCCTTTCGCCCCCCCCTACCTTGGTACAGTCCAATACAGTTCCAATCTTTACTCATCCTCCCCCTACCATTCCCACTATTGTCTCCCATACGACATCTCTGAATTCCGAAACACTTGAAGCAATCTCTGAATATATTGCAGAGACCAAACCATCAATGGACACTGATCCACCTTCCGCTCTTTCTCTCTCCTCTGCTCCATCTGCGCAACTCCTTTCTTCACAGCGCACTGTTCCTTCGCTGCTTGAACATTTTCCACTGCCTCCGCATGTGGACTTTTCTAACCCTTCTAGTCCATAGGAACCCTTACCTGCGGATTTCAAGTATCTTTATCATTGCCAATCATGGCCTTCTTACAGTGGAATATACGCGGCCTCAGGGGTAATCGGGGTGAGCTTCAGATGTTACTCTCCCAGTTTGCCCCTGTTGGTGTTTGCTTACAGGAACCAAAATTACACTCTGCTGTTATTTCTCATATCTCAGGCTATAATTTATTGTATTCTTCAGATCCTTTTCCTGATGGGACCTTTAATGAAAGTGCCCTTCTTCTCCGCACTGATATTCCGTACCATCAGCTATTTATTCATACTTCGCTGCATTACACAGCAGCCCGTATCCACTTACATAGGTGGTATACGCTCTGTTCTTTATATCTCTCTCCTTCTCGGGCATTATCTATTCCGGATTTTGCCTTCCTTGTTTCGTCATTACCGCCACCGATTCTGTTACTTGGTGATTTTAATGCCCACCATTTCCTCTGGGGAGGGTCTCACTGTGATTCCCGTGGAATTCAGTTAGAGGCTTTTCTTGCCACCCACCCCCTCCATGTTTTAAATACAGGTACTCACACCCATTTTGATCCTCGGACTCATACTCTCTCTTGCATCGATCTCTCAGTTTGCTCTTCCTCCGCCGCATTAGACTTTACTTGGTCTGTTCTCCCGGACTTACATGACAGTGATCATTTCCCAATCATTCTTACTTCCCCTTCATATTCGCCACCTCTTCGCACCCCACGCTGGCAATTTAATCGGGCAAATTGGAACCTTTACTCACACCTGACTGTTTTTAAAGAGGTTCCTTCTTCGTCCTCCATCGATGAGCTTTTACACCTCTTCTCGTCCTCCGTTTTCACAGCAGCTTCTCATTCTATACCCCAAACTTCGGGCAGGCATTCTCAGAAATGCGTGCCTTGGTGGTCTCCTGCTTGTGCTCGTGCAGTACGTTTGAAACGCGCTGCATGGGGCAGGTACCGGTACAATAGAACCACAGAGCGACTCCTTGATTTTAAACAGAAGCGTGCGATCGCTCGCCGTGTCATCCGTGACGCTAAACGCACTTGCTGGCGAGATTATGTCTCCACCATCACCTCTGCTTCCTCTATGAGTGCAGTCTGGAAAAAAGTACGAAAACTGAGTGGTAAATATTCTCCTGACCCGGCTCCTGTTCTGCGGGTTGCCGGTGTTGATATAGCAAACCCACTAGATGTTGCCAATGAAATTGGCAATCATCTGGTCCGTATTTCTCAGGGACTCCATCTATGCCCCTCATTTCTTTCCTCAAAGTCTGCCAGAGAGTTAGCACCCTTGGACTTTTCTTCTCTCAGAGAAGAACAGTATAATGTGCCTTTTACACTTCAAGAACTGGAGGCAACACTCTCAGCTTGTCGATCATCGGCAGCTGGGCCCGACGACATTCATATTCGTATGCTACAACATTTACATCAGTCAGCCCTTGCAGTCCTATTACGCCTTTACAATCTTATTTGGTCACAAGGAATTCTTCCACAGCTGTGGAAATCCGCCATTGTTCTCCCTTTCCGCAAACCAGGCACTACAGGACATGGAACCTCCCACTATCGTCCCATTGCTCTTACCAGTGCAGTTTGCAAAGTAATGGAACGTCTAGTAAATAGACGTTTAGTGTGGTATTTAGAGACACACAACAGTCTCTCCACTCGTCAATATGGCTTTCGTAAGGGACGTTCTACCATAGACCCCTTACTGCGCTTGGATACGTATGTTCGTAATGCCTTTGCGAATAACCACTCAGTTATTGCCATATTTTTTGACCTTGAGAAGGCATATGACACAACTTGGAGGTATAATATTTTAGCCCAAGCCCACTCCTTAGGCCTTCGAGGCAATCTACCATCCTTCCTTAAAAACTTTTTAACTGACAGGCATTTCCGTGTTCGGGTTAATAATGTGCTCTCCCCGGACTTTATCCAAGCTGAAGGTGTCCCCCAGGGATGTGTTCTGAGCACAACACTTTTTCTCCTTGCTATTAATGATTTGGCCTCTAGTCTTCCATCAAATATTTGGTCATCACTCTATGTTGATGACTTCGCTATTGCCTGTGCAGGCGCTGACTGTCACCTCCTTACAGTTTCTCTCCAGCATGCAGTCGACCGTGTTTCCAATTGGGCCACCACACATGGGTTTAAATTTTCCAGCACTAAAACCCACCAAATCACTTTCACTAGACGCTCTGTCATTTCTGATCATCCTTTGTACCTCTATGGCTCACGTATCCCTGAACGTGATACAGTCAAGTTTCTGGGCCTCCTCTTTGATCGTAGGTTATCCTGGAAACCTCACATTACCTCTCTGAAGGCAACTTGTCACAGCCGGCTGAACCTTCTTAAAACCCTTGCTCATCTTTCGTGGGGAGCTGATCGTCGAACCCTCCTTCACCTACATTCCACCCTTATTTTATCGAAACTTGATTATGGTGACCAGATCTATTCAGCGGCATCTCCTGCTACTCTCTCTAGCCTTAACCCCATTCATCACCAAGGATTACGTTTATGCCTTGGTGCTTTTCGCTCTTCCCCTGTCGAAAGCCTCTATGCAGAAGCGAACGTTCCATCCTTATCCGATCGCCGTGATGCCCATTGCCTGCGCTACTATGTACGCTCTCATGATCTCCGCAATCCTTCCATTTATAGAATGGTCACTGATATTAGTAGACATTCTTTATTTGTTCGCCGCCCCTGCTTACTCCGTCCCTTCTCTCTTCGCCTTTATTCGCTCTTGTCTTCTCTTCAACTACCACCTTTCTATGTACATGTAGCATCTCACTTTTCCCTACCCCCCTGGGAAGTTCCAGCTGTTCGAGTCTGTTCTTTCTCCCTCCCTTGCTCGAAAGCCCAACTGTCTACGGTCGCTTCCCGCTCTCTTTTTCTTGACCACTTTCACTCTCATTCTCATGCCATTGCTGTGTACACAGATGGCTCTAAGTCTTCTGACGGCGTAGGATTCGCAGCAGTGTTTCCGGACAGCGTCGTACAAGGGCATTTACTATCTTCAGCTAGTATTTTTACTGCTGAATTATATGCCATCCTTACAGCACTTATCCGTATTGCATCTATGCCTGTGTCATCATTTGTGGTTGTCTCAGACTCCCTTAGTGCTTTACAGGCTATACAAAAATTTGATACACCTCACCCCTTAGTCCTCCGTATCCAACTTTGGCTACGCCGCATCTTTACTAAGCATAAAGATATTGTTTTTTGTTGGGTCCTTGGTCATGTTGACGTACAGGGCAATGAACAGGCAGACACTGCTGCGCGGTCAGCAGTACATGACCTACCAGTTTCTTATAGAGGTATTCCATGTACGGACTATTTTGCTGTAATATCTTCCCACCTTCACACCCGTTGGCAACAACGTTGGTCTACTATGCTCGGCAACAAACTTCAGTCTATTAAACCGAGTATAGGTTACTGGCCGTCTTCTTATCACCAGTGTCGAGGTTGGGAGACTACTCTCTCCCGTCTTCGCATTGGCCATACTCGTCTTACTCATGGATATCTCATGGAGAGGCGTCTTGCTCCTCTCTGTGAGAATTGCCAAGCTCCATTATCAGTCAGCCACATTCTGTTGGACTGCCCACTTTATCAACGAGCACGCAGAATTTACCTCTGTCGTCGTCTTCGCCCCGCTGCTCTCTCTTTACCTTCCCTTCTCGCTGATGGACCCACCTTTCATCCGGACTCTCTCATTGACTTTTTGACAACGACTGACTTACTTCACAAATTCTGATACTTTCAGCCCTTTCTACTTGTATCTCTTGCTACCCTCTACCCCCGTACTATCCCCTGCCCCGCTGTTTTCTGTAACCTGCTGATCATCCCCCCTCCCTTCTGCCATCCAATTCCCTTGCTTCCTTCCCTACCCTGCAGCGCTGTATAGCCCTTGTGGCTTAGCGCTTCTTTTTGATTATAATAATAATAATAATATTTCTCATCCTCATTTGTGACATAGACAGAGATGTAAGCCATAGCTCCATGTCTTCCTTTGCGGATATCACCCGGATTACCATGGCAGTGACTTCCGTCGAAGACACTGCGAGACTCCAAGTGAACATCAACCAAATCTTCGAATGGGCCACTCAAAAAAATATGAAGTTCAACGAGAAGTAATTTCAACTACTCAGATATGGGAAACTTGAAGCAGTTAAAAATGTGTCAGGGTATACAACAAATTCAAACCATACAATAAAGCGAAAAAGTAATGTGAAGGACCTGGGAGTGATAATGTCAGAGGATCTCGCCTTCAAAGACCACAACAATGTATCTACCTCATCCGCTAGGAAAATGATAGGATGGATAATAAGATCCTTCAAAACTAGGGATGCCAAGCCTATGATGACTCTCTTTAAATCGCTTGTGCTCTCTAGGCTGGAATACTGCTGTACACTAACGGCCCCCCTCAAGGCTGGCAACATTGCAGACCTGGAAGAACTTTCACGGCACACATAAGTACGATAAGGCACCTAAATTACTGGGAATGGTTGAAAGTCCTTGATCTGTATTCCCTCGAATGCAGGCAAAAGAGATACATGATAATATACACTTGGAAGGTCCTGGAGGGATTGGTACCAAACCTGCACACGAAAATCACTCCCTATGAAAGCAAAAGACTCCGCAGGAGATGCAACATTCCCCCGATGAAAAGCAGGGACGCCACGACTACATTGAGAGACAACGCAATAAGTGTCCGGGGCCCAAGACTGTTCAATTGCCTCCCAGCATACATAAGGGGAATTACCAATAGACCCCTGGCTGTCTTCAAGAAGGCACAGGACAGGTACCTAAAGTCAGTACCTGACCAACTGGGCTGTGGTTCATACGTCAGCTTGCGTGCGACCTGGTCTCAGACCGGGCCGTGGGGGCGTTGACCCCAGGAAACCCTCTCCAAGTAAATTCCAGGTACTATCTCTCTGTTTGTTGATCAGTTACTTTACCATTAATAGCATCTTTATTTTGAATATTGTCTTTTAAACATATCCCTGAGGTATCCCGGTAATATCTGCTGTTTTTAACCCTAATGCTGCAGCCTGATTGTTTCCCACAAGCACCCATACCTCTATAATCTATCAGTTTAAATTCCTAGACAAGTCATCAATTACCCTCTCAATCGAATTGGCTAATGCAACCACCCAAGCCCCAGAGTGATGAACCCCATCCCTTCCATACATATCACGTTTGCCATAGAATTTGTCCCAGTTATCAGTGAGTGGGATTGCAAGTTCCTTGCAGTACCTGTCTAGCCAGCAATTTACACCAGTTGCCCTAGACATCCATTCATTGCCCACTCCCTTTCTAGGCAAGATGCTACATATGATTGGGATCCCTCCCTTAGACCTGTCTCCTGCCCTTCCAAATGTCAGTCCCCTGCGAGAGTTAGCAGGTCAGTCCCCTGCTAGAGTTGGTGGGGCAGTCCACTGTGAGAGTTTGCGAGGCAGTTCACTGTGAGAGTTTGCGAGGCAGTTCACTGTGAGAGCTTGCGAGGCAGTTCACTGTGAGATTTTTGCGAGGCAGTTCACTTTGAGAGTTTGCGAGACAGTTCACTGTGAGAATTTGCAAGGCAGTTCACTGTGAGAGTTTGCGAGGCAGTTCACTGTGAGAGTTTGCGAGGCAGTTCACTGTTAGAGTTTGCGAGGCAGTTCACTGTGAGAGTTTGCGAGGCAGTTCACTGTGAGAGTTTGCGAGGCAGTTTACTGTGAGAGTTTGCGAGGCAGTCCACTACGAGAGTTTGCGAAGCAGTTCACTACGAGAGTTTGCGAAGCAGTTCACTGCGAGAGTTTGCGAGGCAGTCCACTACGAGAGTTTGCGAAGCAGTTCACTGCGAGAGTTTGCGAGGCAGTTCAGTGTGAGAGTTTGCGAGGCAGTCCACTACGAGAGTTTGCAAGGCAGTTCACTGTGAGAGTTTGCGAGGCAGTTCACTGCGAGAGTTTGCGAGGCAGTCCACTACGAGAGTTTGCGAAGCAGTTCACTGCGAGAGTTTGCGAGGCAGTTCACTGTGAGAGTTTGCGAGGCAGTCCACTACGAGAGTTTGCGAGGCAGTCCACTACAAGAGTTTGCGAGGCAGTCCACTACGAGAATTTGCGAGGCAGTCCACTACGAGAGTTTGCGAGGCAGTCCACTACGAGAATTTGCGAGGCAGTCCACTAGGAGAGTTTGCGAGGCAGTCCACTAGGAGAGTTTGCGAGGCAGTCCACTACGAGAGTTTGCGAGGCAGTCCACTACAAGAGTTTGCGAGGCAGTCCACTACGAGAGTTTGCGAGGCAGTCCACTAGGAGAGTTTGCGAGGCAGTCCACTACGAGAGTTTGCGAGGCAGTCCACTAGGAGAGTTTGCGAGGCAGTCCACTACGAGAGTTTGCGAGGCAGTCCACTACGAGAGTTTGCGAGGCAGTCCACTACAAGAGTTTGCGAGGCAGTCCACTACGAGAGTTTGCGAGGCAGTCCACTACAAGAGTTTGCGAGGCAGTCCACTACGAGAGTTTGCGAGGCAGTCCACTACGAGAGTTTGCGAGGCAGTCCACTACGAGAGTTTGCGAGGCAGTCCACTACGAGAGTTTGCGAGGCAGTCCACTACGAGAGTTTGCGAGGCAGTCCACTACAAGAGTTTGCGAGGCAGTCCACTACAAGAGTTTGCGAGGCAGTCCACTACAAGAGTTTGCGAGGCAGTCCACTACGAGAGTTTGCGAGGCAGTCCACTACGAGAGTTTGCGAGGCAGTCCACTACGAGAGTTTGCGAGGCAGTCCACTACGAGAGTTTGCGAGGCAGTCCATTACGAGAGTTTGCGAGGCAGTCCACTACGAGAGTTTGCGAGGCAGTCCACTACGAGAGTTTGCGAGGCAGTCCACTACGAGAGTTTGCGAGGCAGTCCACTAGGAGAGTTTGCGAGGCAGTCCACTACGAGAGTTTGCGAGGCAGTCCACTACGAGAGTTTGCGAGGCAGTCCACTACGAGAGTTTGCGAGGCAGTCCACTACGAGAGTTTGCGAGGCAGTCCACTACGAGAGTTTGCGAGGCAGTCCACTACGAGAATTTGCGAGGCAGTCCACTACGAGAGTTTGCGAGGCAGTCCACTACGAGAGTTTGAGAGGCAGTCCACTAGGAGAGTTTGCGAGGCAGTCCACTACGAGAGTTTGCGAGGCAGTCCACTACGAGAGTTTGCGAGGCAGTCCACTACGAGAATTTGCGAGGCAGTCCACTACGAGAGTTTGCGAGGCAGTCCACTACGAGAGTTTGCGAGGCAGTCCACTACGAGAGTTTGCGAGGCAGTCCACTACGAGAGTTTGAGAGGCAGTCCACTAGGAGAGTTTGCGAGGCAGTCCACTACGAGAATTTGCGAGGCAGTCCACTACGAGAGTTTGCGAGGCAGTCCACTACGAGAGTTTGCGAGGCAGTCCACTACGAGAGTTTGCGAGGCAGTCCACTACGAGAGTTTGCGAGGCAGTCCACTACGAGAGTTTGCGAGGCAGTCCACTACGAGAGTTTGCGAGGCAGTCCACTACGAGAGTTTCACCTCGCGTCCTGAGCTGAACTCAGCAGCAAGTAGAAAAATAATAAATGTCTTGGCAGTATTTACCCCCGAGGACAGAGAAGTAATATTTAATTACAAGCGTTCATGGTATTTACGTTCCTGGTATATACGTTCAGGATATATACGTTTACGGTATTTACGTTCATGGTATATGCGTTCATGGTATTTACGTTCATGGTATATACGTTCAGGGTATATACGTTTATGGTATATATAAGTATTAGTAATGTACGCAGGGTTACGTGGTCAGCTAGTGGGGGTCATACAACACCAGGGAAAACAGCAAGTAATTAGAGTAACTTCTTAGCAGTGTTTATGCAGTCCTTTAATTTCATCTTGTCCTCCTTTGAAAGGTTTTTGTCTAATTTGTATATCTTTATTACCTTCCAGTTTCTTATCTCTAGCTTTCTCCTTTATGCTTCTGTCTACATAAATGTTATTCTTAGCGGAATGTTCTTGTGTTTCTCATAATTTTTACCTTGCTTTGATCCCACTATATGTTCTTGAATGCTCAGTGTCACTCCTCATATGTGTCAATTCAATTAGGTGTCGTTCTTCTTTGATACTTTCTCTTCTTGAGTTTATTCCTCTTTCTGAACTGCCAAAAACAGTTTTTTTTTTTTTGTACTTATCTGTATGTAGTTGTAGGGATGGAGTCTTAGCTTACTCGTGCTCTCTCTGTCTCTCTCTCTCTTTCTCTCTCTCTCTCTCTCTCTCTCTCTCTCCCTCTCTCTCTCTCTCTCTCTCTCTCTCTCTCTCTCTCTCTCTCTCTCTCTCTCTCTCTCTGTCGTGTGTGTGCGTACACTCACCTATTTGTGGTTGCAGCTGTTGATTCACAGTTCCTGACCCCACATTTTCGCCGTGTGTGTGTGTGTGTGTGTGTGTGTGTGTGTGTGTGTGTGTGTGTGTGTGTGTGTGTGTGTGTGTGTGTGTGTGTGTGTGTGTGTGTGTGACGAGAGAGGAGGAAAGGTCCCTCAAACCAAGACGAACTTACAGTTCGAACCTTTAATTACAGCCAGTTTCAAGAACTACAAAAAACCGTAAGGTACGAACTCAGTTTTTGATTCAAGTATCGGTCCTGGAGGAGTTCTCAGGTATCAGCACCAACACGAGGATCAGCCATAAATCTTTCCTGCCCAGACAGCTTGATTACTCGTCCAGAAGAAAAAGAAACAACATTTTGGGAAGAAAAGTGGCAATATGTTGAAGGAGACGAAGGGGAAGTGCAGTGAGCTATATTTTTTTTACAATCTGACAAGACATACCTTTGACGAGACCATTTTCTCTCATGTCGAAATTGCTTTTTGTGTGTACAAAATATTAAAGTGTATATGTATGCTAGTGCCGGTTGCAATCTAAACAACAGTCAGCGGCTTTTTTAAGCAAGATTCGTTTCTCCTTCATATTTACCTGGAGTGAGTTCCGGGGGTCAACGCCCCCGCGGCCCGGTCTGTTATCAGGCCTCCTATATATATATATATATATATATATATATATATATATATATATATATATATATATATATATATATATATATATATATATATATATATATATATATATATATATATATATATATATATATATATATATATATATATATATATATGCAATAAGATCACAGTAAACAGGTGATTTCAGAATATGCAAAACAACCACTGTGAAAGAATAGAGAAATTCCAAGCGCTTTCGTGACTACTCACATTATCAAGGAACTATGAAAGTAAAGCATCCAAGGAAGGTATATAAGGGGTCTGGCCAACACCTCACTATCAGATCCCACAACGGTTAAACACCTGACGCGCGCCGGCCTGACTGGACAGGTCCTTCGCACAACCCACCAACAAACTATTCTACCCAAGAAATTTAAAAAAATTATTATTTGTCCAGTGTATTATTAAATTCTTCCCAAATTCTATTAATTATAAATGGATCTAATTTATATAAACCAAAGGAAATATTCATATTATTGTCAAAACTGCTTTTTATGAAACAAGATTCAATAATATTCCTGTCGACCATGGACTTGCTTGATACTACTTTCTCAACTTTTTGAAAATCAATTGGATGGTTAAAATCTCTTACATGAATAAATAGAGCATTGGAATCTTGATAAAGAATTCCCCCCAAAATGCTGATGGATGTGTCTATTCATGTAAGAGATTTTAACCATCCAATTGATTTTCAAAAAGTTGAGAAAGTAGTATCAAGCAAGTCCATGGTGGACAGGAATATTATCCCACCGGTATCGTCTGGAGTCTTTTCACTTTAATTTATAGAGAAGAAACACAGTAAAAGAAAAAAGATAGAGAAAAAGAAAAGTTAGGTAGGAGAGGCTGGCGACATGTAAGATGAAACCCCAAGTGGAAACAATACTGAAGGTGACGAGGAGATACAACCAGACCTGAGTGTTGAGGCGGTGGTGGTGAGGTGAGGGACGTAGTGAGGTGAGAGGGGTGAGGGAGGTGGAGAGGTGAGGGGGGTGAGGGAGGTCGTGAGGTGAGGGGGATGTGGGAGGACGTGAGGTGAGGGGGTGAGGGAGGTCGTGAGGAGAGGTAAATATAGAGTAAGAAGGGCGAGTCGATACAGTTACAGATGAACTGATTTATTTGTTAGAGTTAAACCCTGTCTACAACACGATGGTCGTTAAGACTATATTTCAGTCGCAGCTGAAAATTAACACTTGCTGGTGCTGGGAGAGGCAGTACTTGATGGTGCTGGGAGAAGCAGTACTTGATGGTGCTGGGAGAAGCAGTACTTGCTGATGCTGGGAGAAGCAGCACTTGATGGTGCTGGGAGAGGCAGTACTTGCTGGTGCTGGGAGAAGCAGCACTTGATGGTGCTGGGAGAGGCAGTACTTGATGGTGCTGGGAGAAGCAGTACTTGCTGATGCTGGGAGAAGCAGCACTTGATGGTGCTGGGAGAGGCAGTACTTGCTGGTGCTGGGAGAAGCAGTACTTGCTGGTGCTGGGAGAAGCAGTACTTGCTGGTGCTGGGAGAAGCAGTACTTGCTTGTGCTGGGAGAAGCAGTACATGCTGGTGCTGGGAGAGGCAGTACTTGATGGTGCTGGGAGAAGCAGTACTTGATGGTGCTGGGAGAAGCAGTACTTGCTGGTGCTGGGAGAAGCAGCACTTGATGGTGCTGGGAGAGGCAGTACTTGATGGTGCTGGGAGAAGCAGTACTTGCTGGTGCTGGGAGAAGAAGCACTTGATGGTGCTGGGAGAGGCAGTACTTGATGGTGCTGGGAGAAGCAGTACTTGCTGGTGCTGGGAGAAGCAGTACTTGATGGTGCTGGGAGAGGCAGTACTTGATGGTGCTGGGAGAAGCAGTACTTGCTGGTGCTGGGAGAAGCAGCACTTGCTGGTGCTGGGAGAAGCAGTACTTGCTGGTGCTGGGAGAAGCAGCACTTGCTGGTGCTGGGAGAAGCAGTACTTGCTGGTGCTGGGAGAAGCAGTACTTGATGGTTCTGGGAGAAGCAGTACTTGCTGGTGCTGGGAGAAGCAGCACTTGATGGTGCTGGGAGAGGCAGTTCTTGATGGTGCTGGGAGAAGCAGTACTTGATGATGCTGGGAGAGGCAGTACTTGCTGGTGCTGGGAGAAGCAGTACTTGATGGTGCTGGGAGAAGCAGTACTTGCTGGTGCTGGGAGAAGCAGTACTTGCTGGTGCTCGGAGAGGCAGTACTTGATGGTGCTGGGAGAAGCAGTACTTGATGGTGCTGGGAGAAGCAGCACTTGATGGTGCTGGGAGAGGCAGTACTTGATGGTGCTGGGAGAAGCAGTACTTGCTGGTGCTGGGAGAAGCAGTACTTGCTGGTGCTGGGAGAAGCAGCACTTGATGGTGCTGGGAGAGGCAGTACTTGATGGTGCTGGGAGAAGCAGCACTTGATGGTGCTGGGAGAGGCAGTACTTGATGGTGCTGGGAGAAGCAGTACTTGCTGGTGCTGGGAGAAGCAGCACTTGATGGTGCTGGGAGAGGCAGTACTTGATGGTGCTGGGAGAAGCAGTACTTGCTGGTGCTGGGAGAAGCAGTACTTGATGGTGCTGGGAGAGGCAGTACTTGATGGTGCTGGGAGAGGCAGTACTTGATGGTGCTGGGAGAAGCAGTACTTGATGGTGCTGGGAGAGGCAGTACTTGCTGGTGCTGGGAGAAGCAGTACTTGCTGGTGCTGGGAGAAGCAGTACTTGCTTGTGCTGGGAGAAGCAGTAATTGCTGGTGCTGGGAGAAGCAGTACTTGATGGTGCTGGGAGAGGCAGTACTTGATGGTGCTGGGAGAAACAGTACTTGCTGGTGCTGGGAGAAGCAGTACTTGATGGTGCTGGGAGAGGCAGTACTTGATGGTGCTGGGAGAAGCAGTACTTGCTGGTGCTGGGAGAAGCAGCACTTGCTGGTGCTGGGAGAAGCAGTACTTGCTGGTGCTGGGAGAAGCAGCACTTGCTGGTGCTGGGAGAAGCAGTACTTGCTGGTGCTGGGAGAAGCAGTACTTGATGGTTCTGGGAGAAGCAGTACTTGCTGGTGCTGGGAGAAGCAGCACTTGATGGTGCTGGGAGAGGCAGTACTTGATGGTGCTGGGAGAAGCAGTACTTGATGGTGCTGGGAGAAGCAGTACTTGCTGGTGCTGGGAGAAGCAGTACTTGCTGGTGCTGGGAGAAGCAGCACTTGATGGTGCTGGGAGAGGCAGTTCTTGATGGTGCTGGGAGAAGCAGTACTTGATGATGCTGGGAGAAGCAGTACTTGCTGGTGCTGGGAGAAGCAGTACTTGATGGTGCTGGGAGAAGCAGTACTTGCTGGTGCTGGGAGAAGCAGTACTTGCTGGTGCTGGGAGAGGCAGTACTTGATGGTGCTGGGAGAAGCAGTACTTGATGGTGCTGGGAGAAGCAGCACTTGATGGTGCTGGGAGAGGCAGTACTTGATGGTGCTGGGAGAAGCAGTACTTGCTGGTGCTGGGAGAAGCAGTACTTGCTGGTGCTGGGAGAAGCAGCACTTGATGGTGCTGGGAGAGGCAGTACTTGATGGTGCTGGGAGAAGCAGCACTTGATGGTGCTGGGAGAGGCAGTACTTGATGGTGCTGGGAGAAGCAGTACTTGCTGGTGCTGGGAGAAGCAGCACTTGATGGTGCTGGGAGAGGAAGTACTTGATGGTGCTGGGAGAAGCAGTACTTGCTGGTGCTGGGAGAAGCAGTACTTGATATTGCTGGGAGAGGCAGTACTTGATGGTGCTGGGAGAGGCAGTACTTGATGGTGCTGGGAGAAGCAGTACTTGATGGTGCTGGGAGAGGCAGTACTTGCTGGTGCTGGGAGAAGCAGTACTTGCTGGTGCTGGGAGAAGCAGTACTTGCTGGTGCTGGGAGAAGCAGTAATTGCTGGTGCTGGGAGAAGCAGTACTTGATGGTGCTGGGAGAGGCAGTACTTGATGGTGCTGGGAGAAGCAGTACTTGCTGGTGCTGGGAGAAGCAGTACTTGATGGTGCTGGGAGAGGCAGTACTTGATGGTGCTGGGAGAAGCAGTACTTGCTGGTGCTGGGAGAAGCAGCACTTGCTGGTGCTGGGAGAAGCAGTACTTGCTGGTGCTGGGAGAAGCAGCACTTGCTGGTGCTGGGAGAAGCAGTACTTGCTGGTGCTGGGAGAAGCAGTACTTGATGGTTCTGGGAGAAGCAGTACTTGCTGGTGCTGGGAGAAGCAGCACTTGATGGTGCTGGGAGAGGCAGTACTTGATGGTGCTGGGAGAAGCAGTACTTGATGGTGCTGGGAGAAGCAGTACTTGCTGGTGCTGGGAGAAGCAGTACTTGATGGTGCTGGGAGAAGCAGTACTTGCTGGTACTGGGAGAAGCAGTACTTGCTGGTGCTGGGAGAGGCAGTACTTGATGGTGCTGGGAGAAGCAGTACTTGATGGTGCTGGGAGAAGCAGCACTTGATGGTGCTGGGAGAGGCAGTACTTGATGGTGCTGGGAGAAGCAGTACTTGCTGGTGCTGGGAGAAGCAGTACTTGCTGGTGCTGGGAGAAGCAGCACTTGATGGTGCTGGGAGAGGCAGTACTTGATGATGCTGGGAGAAGCAGCACTTGATGGTTCTGGGAGAGGCAGTACTTGATGGTGCTGGGAGAAGCAGTACTTGCTGGTGCTGGGAGAAGCAGCACTTGATGGTGCTGGGAGAGGCAGTACTTGATGGTGCTGGGAGAAGCAGTACTTGCTGGTGCTGGGAGAAGCAGTACTTGATGGTGCTGGGAGAGGCAGTACTTCATGGTGCTGGGAGAAGCAGTACTTGCTGGTGCTGGGAGAAGCAGCACTTGCTGGTGCTGGGAGAAGCAGTACTTGATGGTGCTGGGAGAAGCAGTACTTTCTGGTGCTGGGAGAAGCAGTACTTGCTGGTGCTGGGAGAAGCAGTACTTGATGGTGCTGGGAGAAGCAGTACTTGCTGGTGCTGGGAGAAACAGTACTTGCTGGTGCTGGGAGAGGCAGTACTTGATGGTGCTGGGAGAAGCAGTACTTGCTGGTGCTGGGAGAAGCAGCACTTGATGGTGCTGGGAGAAGCAGTACTTGCTGGTGCTGGGAGAAGCAGTACTTGCTGGTGCTGGGAGAAGCAGTACTTGCTGGTGCTGGGAAAGGCAGTACTTGCTGGTGCTGGGAGAGGCAGTACTTGATGGTGCTGGGAGAAGCAGTACTTGATGGTGCTGGGAGAGGCAGTACTTGATGGTGCTGGGAGAAGCAGTACTTGCTGGTGCTGGGAGAAGCAGTACTTGCTGGTGCTGGGAGAGGCAGTACTTGATGGTGCTGGGAGAAGCAGTACTTGATGGTGCTGGGAGAGGCAGTACTTGATGGTGCTGGGAGAAGCAGTACTTGCTGGTGCTGGGAGAAGCAGTACTTGCTGGTGCTGGGAGAGGCAGTACTTGATGGTGCTGGGAGAAGCAGTACTTGCTGGTGCTGGGAGAGGCAGTACTTGATGGTGCTGGGAGAAGCAGTACTTGCTGGTGCTGGGAGAAGCAGTACTTGCTGGTGCTGGGAGAGGCAGTACTTGATGGTGCTGGGAAGCAGCACTTGCTGGTGCTGGGAGAAGCACTTGATGGTGCTGGTACTTGCTGGTACTGGGAGAAGCAGTACTTGATGGTGCTGGGAGAAGCAGTACTTGCTGGTGCTGGGAGAAGCAGTACTTGCTGGTGCTGGGAGAAGCAGTACTTGATGGTGCTGGGAGAAGCAGTACTTGCTGGTGCTGGGAGAAGCAGTACTTGCTGGTGCTGGGAGAAGCAGTACTTGCTGGTGCTGGGAGAAGCAGCACTTGATGGTGCTGGGAGAAGCAGTACTTGCTGGTGCTGGGAGAAGCAGTACTTGCTGGTGCTGGGAGAAGCAGTACTTGCTGGTGCTGGGAGAGACAGTACTTGCTGGTGCTGGGAGAGGCAGTACTTGATGGTGCTGGGAGAAGCAGTACTTGATGGTGCTGGGAGAGGCAGTACTTGATGGTGCTGGGAGAAGCAGTACTTTCTGGTGCTGGGAGAAGCAGTACTTGCTGGTGCTGGGAGAGGCAGTACTTGATGGTGCTGGGAGAAGCAGTACTTGATGGTGCTGGGAGAGGCAGTACTTGATGGTGCTGGGAGAAGCAGTACTTGCTGGTGCTGGGAGAAGCAGTACTTGCTGGTGCTGGGAGAGGCAGTACTTGATGGTGCTGGGAGAAGCAGTACTTGCTGGTGCTGGGAGAGGCAGTACTTGATGGTGCTGGGAGAAGCAGTACTTGCTGGTGCTGGGAGAAGCAGTACTTGCTGGTGCTGGGAGAAGCAGTACTTGCTGGTGCTGGGAGAAGCAGTACTTGCTGGTGCTGGGAGAAGCAGTACTTGCTGGTGCTGGGAGAAGCAGTACTTGCTGGTGCTGGGAGAAGCAGTACTTGCTGGTGCTGGGAGAAGCAGTACTTGCTGGTGCTGGGAGAAGCAGTACTTGCTGGTGCTGGGAGAGGCAGTACTTGATGGTGCTGGGAGAAGCAGCACTTTCTGGTGCTGGGAGAAGCAGTACTTGATGGTGCTGGGAGAAGCAGTACTTGCTGGTGCTGGGAGAGGCAGTACTTGATGGTGCTGGGAGAAGCAGTACTTGCTGGTGCTGGGAGAAGCAGTACTTGCTGGTGCTGGGAGAGGCAGTACTTGATGGTGCTGGGAGAAGCAGCACTTGCTGGTGCTGGGAGAAGCAGTACTTGATGGTGCTGGGAGAAGCAGTACTTGCTGGTACTGGGAGAAGCAGTACTTGATGGTGCTGGGAGAAGCAGTACTTGCTGGTGCTGGGAGAAGCAGTACTTGCTGGTGCTGGGAGAAGCAGTACTTGCTGGTGCTGGGAGAAGCAGCACTTGATGGTGCTGGGAGAAGCAGTACTTGCTGGTGCTGGGAGAAGCAGTACTTGCTGGTGCTGGGAGAAGCAGTACTTGCTGGTGCTGGGAGAGACAGTACTTGCTGGTGCTGGGAGAGGCAGTACTTGATGGTGCTGGGAGAAGCAGTACTTGATGGTGCTGGGAGAGGCAGTACTTGATGGTGCTGGGAGAAGCAGTACTTTCTGGTGCTGGGAGAAGCAGTACTTGCTGGTGCTGGGAGAGGCAGTACTTGATGGTGCTGGGAGAAGCAGTACTTGATGGTGCTGGGAGAGGCAGTACTTGATGGTGCTGGGAGAAGCAGTACTTGCTGGTGCTGGGAGAAGCAGTACTTGCTGGTGCTGGGAGAGGCAGTACTTGATGGTGCTGGGAGAAGCAGTACTTGCTGGTGCTGGGAGAGGCAGTACTTGATGGTGCTGGGAGAAGCAGTACTTGCTGGTGCTGGGAGAAGCAGTACTTGCTGGTGCTGGGAGAAGCAGTACTTGCTGGTGCTGGGAGAAGCAGTACTTGCTGGTGCTGGGAGAAGCAGTACTTGCTGGTGCTGGGAGAAGCAGTACTTGCTGGTGCTGGGAGAAGCAGTACTTGCTGGTGCTGGGAGAAGCAGTACTTGCTGGTGCTGGGAGAAGCAGTACTTGCTGGTGCTGGGAGAGGCAGTACTTGATGGTGCTGGGAGAAGCAGCACTTTCTGGTGCTGGGAGAAGCAGTACTTGATGGTGCTGGGAGAAGCAGTACTTGCTGGTGCTGGGAGAAGCAGTACTTGATGGTGCTGGGAGAATCAGCACTTGCTGGTGCTGGGAGAAACAGCACTTGCTGGTGCTGGGAGAGGCAGCACTTGCTGGTGCTGGGAGAAGCAGCACTTGCCGGTGCTGGGAGAAGCAACACTTGCTGGTGCTGGGAGAAGCAGTACTTGCTGGTGCTGGGAGAAGCAGCACTTGCTGTTGCTGGGAGAGGCAGCACTTGCCGGTGCTGGGAGAAGCAACACTTGCTGGTGCTGGGAGAAGCAGTACTTGATGGTGCTGGGAGAAGCAGCACTTGCTGCTGCTGGGAGAAACAGCACTTGCTGCTGCTGGGAGAGGCAGCACTTGCTGCTGCTGGGAGAGGCAGCACTTGCTGGTGCTGGGAGAAGCAGCACTTGCTGGTGCAAGGAGAAATAGCACTTGCTGGTGCTGGGAGAGGAGGCAGCACTTGCTGGTGCTAGGAGACGCAGCACTTGCTGATGCTGGGAGAAGCAGCACTTGCTGGTGCCGGGAGAAGCAATACTTGCTGCTGCTGCTGGGAGAGGCAGCACTTGCTGGTGCTGGGAGAAGCAGCACTTGCTCGTGCTGGGAGAAGCAGCACTTGCTGCTGCTGCTGGGAGAGGCAGCACTTGCTGGTGCTTCGAGAAGCAGCACTTGCTGGTGCTGGGAGAAGCAGCACTTGCTAGTGCTGGGAGAAGCAGCACTTGCTGGTGCTGGGAGAAGCAGCACTTGCTGGTGCTGGGAGAAGCAGCACTTGCTAGTGCTGGGAGAAGCAGCACTTGCTAGTGCTGGGAGAAGCAGCACTTGCTGGTGCTGGGAGAAGCAGCACTTGCTGGTGCTGGGAGAAGCAGCACTTGCTAGTGCTGGGAGAAGCAGCACTTGCTGGTGCTGGGAGAAGCAGCACTTGCTGGTGCTGGGAGAAGCAGCACTTGCTGGTGCTGGGAGAAGCAGCACTTGCTAGTGCTGGGAGAAGCAGCACTTGCTAGTGCTGGGAGAAGCAGCACTTGCTAGTGCTGGGAGAAGCAGCACTTGCTGGTGCTGGGAGAAGCAGCACTTGCTAGTGCTGGGAGAAGCAGCACTTGCTAGTGCTGGGAGAAGCAGCACTTGCTAGTGCTGGGAGAAGCAGCACTTGCTGGTGCTGGGAGAGGTAGCAGTGAAGACTCGCTGTATAGTATCAATGCATCGTTGACTCCGTCAGTATACTCAGATGAACACTCTTATGTATATTAAGAATCAAAAATCCTCTTAGTTTTTCATTAAACCACGTTTTTGAGACATGCTACAAATTATAGTGTTTAAGTTTATATTTTAACTGCAAAAAATAGGTATATCAATATTGTGGTAATGATAGCAAGCTTTAGGAGTAAAAGGACTCCCTTTTAACCTCAAAAAATATTCACGGATCCTTACATGCTAATAGTTGAACATTAAAATGGTATAAAATACCGACAGGTTGTTAGGTAAGACACATATGCAACGGTTAGGTATCTTTATTATGAAACGTTTCGCCTACACAGTAGGCTTCTTCAGTCAAGTACAGAAAAGTTGATAGAAGCAGAAGATACTTGAAGACGATGTAATCAGTCCATCACCCTTAAAGTTTTGAGGTGGTCAGTCCCTCAGTCTGGAGAAGAGCATTGTTCCATAGTATGAAACAATATGGAGGGACCTGACCTCTCAACATCTGAGTTCTTACCTCTCCTAGTGGCCTACGTCTCACCTCTTGGCGCTATAAAAAGCTCCATCCTGTCACTTCTTCTCCATATTGTTTCATACTATGTAACAATGCTCTTCTCCAGACTGAGGGACTGACCACCTCAAAACTTTAAGGGTGATGGACTGATTACATCGTCTTCAAGTATCTTCTGCTTCTATCAACTTTTCTGTACTTGACTGAAGAAGCCTACTGTGTAGGCGAAACGTTTCATAATAAAGATACCTAACTGTTGCATATGTGTCTTATGCTAATAGTTGTAATTTGAGGCTTCGTTAATTGAAAAGCTCGAGCGGTGGGTAGAGGTCAATACTTGCTGACAGGCTTGGCAGACCCTTTGCAGTAGCTCGGAGCCGCCAGGCTTGGCAGACCCCTTGCAGTAACTCGGAGCCGTCAGGTTTGGCAGACCCCTTGCAGTAACTCAGAGCCGTCAGGTTTGGCAGACCCCTTGCAGTAACTCGGAGCCGTCAGGCTTGGCAGACCCCTTGCAGTAACTCAGAGCCGTCAGGTTTGGCAGACCCCTTACAGTAACTCAGAGCCGTCAGGTTTGGCAGACCCCTTGCAGTAACTCGGAGCCGCCAGGCTTGGCAGACCCCTTGCAGTAACTCAGAGCCGTCAGGTTTGGCAGACCCCTTGCAGTAACTCAGATCCGTCAGGTTTGGCAGACCCCTTACAGTAACTCAGAGCCGTCAGGTTTGGCAGACCCCTTGCAGTAACTCGGAGCCGCCAGGCTTGGCAGACCCCTTGCAGTAACTCAGAGCCGTCAGGTTTGGCAGACCCCTTGCAGTAACTCGGAGCCGCCAGGCTTGGCAGACCCCTTGCAGTAACTCAGAGCCGTCAGGTTTGGCAGACCCCCCTTGCAGTAACTCGGAGCCGCCAGGCTTGGCAGACCCCTTGCAGTAACTCAGAGCCGTCAGGTTTGGCAGACCCCTTGCAGTAACTCGGAGCCGCCAGGCTTGGCAGACCCCTTGCAGTAACTCAGAGCCGTCAGGTTTGGCAGACCCCTTGCAGTAACTCGGAGCTGCCAGGCTTGGCAGACCCCTTGCAGTAACTCAGAGCCGTCAGGTTTGGCAGACCCCGTGCAGTAACTCGGAGCTGCCAGGCTTGGCAGACCCCTTGCAGTAACTCGGAGCTGCCAGGTGTGGAGAAATTTTTTCCAGGAGGGGGTATTAGCCCCCTTCAGCCCCTTTCAGCCCTGAGGGACCCAGCCCTCTCAGAAGGGGCAAACATCTTGTTTACTGCTACAGCAAGTAATTGATCCCAGATGCAATACGAGTATGTGACGTGGTCAAGCGACCGCCGCTCCTTGCAAGACTCCAGTGTTGCAAAGTGTAGTTTAATAAGAGACAGTCCATTTCTTACCTTAGCAGGACAATTAAGGAAAATCCTGCTCCTCGTAAAGATAGTGCACATTGTTGTCTATGCTCAAGACAGCAAGAATCAAACATTCTGCTTTGCTTCATGGAGGAAGTTTGGCAAGGAAGCAAAAAGTACTAGGTCAGCTTTTCTTTTATGTTCTAGGGGCATTGCAGCGGCGTAGGACGCTGTGAGGTCAGATTACTTTTCACCCTACTGGGAGTCACACTGACGCCAGGATAACCAACAAACAACACTGATCCATGCGTTAGTATGAACAAAGCGTCTCACAAAACACAATAAACACTTACAGGGAAGTGTGATCAGCTTCTTTAGTGATAAGATTGTGAGCAATAAAAACAAACCTTGTGGAACATAGTGTACCAGTGTGTGTATTCCTAGACTATGGAAGAGGTGGATATCCAAGGACACTTCAGCTTCTATCAAGTCACCGATACCTGTCGAGGGTGTAAAGAACACCATAGCTCACGCTACAAGAGCAAAGTAGGTTATGAATTACCTTGTAATACAGGGGACTGCGCAGTTCTTGTGTCGCAGGGAGTTTGTAATCAACCTATAGTCGGCAGTGAGGTGCGGACTTTTGAGTCCACACACGTAAGTGTTATCAGCAATCAGTGTCTGATATATGCTGACATAATATCCCCTAGGGGTAATTTATAATTATACCTAATATACTTTATTTCAGCTCGTTGCGAAGTGGTCAAGACAGCTTCTCAAGACCTCGCCTGCAGGGGCGGCTGTGTAGGCTATACCTGTCTTATCAGATAAGTTCCCCCTATATTTAATCTTTAATCTTAGCTGTAAACCACTTCTCAACACCAGGCTTGACAGACCCCTTGCAGTAACTCGGAGCTGCCAGGCTTGGCAGACCCCTTGCAGTAAATCGGAGCTGCCAGGCTTGACAGACCCCTTGCAGTAACTCGGAGCTTGATAAATCAGACTCTTGTGCAATATTTGTGTATCTTTATTCTGGAAACGTTGTGCCAGCCAGTGGCTTCTTCAGTTCAGTACAGAGAAGAACGGTGGAAGATGAACAGTAGTTTGAGGTAATCATTGCCTTAGCCTGGAGTCGATATGTTCAGTCCATCAGTCTTGATAAAATTGATGGACTGAATACATCGGCTGCAGGATGAGGGAATGATTACCCCAAACTCCTCATCTTTTACCGTTCTTACATGTATTAAACTGATGAAGCCACTTGCTGGCGTGTCGGTTCTCTGAACCATTCATCTACAATCCTGTCAGAATAAAGTTACCCAAATGTTGCACAAATCTCTCATTCATCAACTTGTTAGTTTTTAAACCATTTATAGAAACTCAAGTTCTTACTCCACACGTTGAAAACCGTTGCTCTGTAATATAAAAATAAATGGATATATAATTTAAATGTTTCATATACACAGATGAAACACCAGTTAGCGAGTTTATACCGCTTATGTATTTATTTATTTATTTTTCCATTATCAAAAATTAGATGTGCTACATTGTATGGTTGACCTGATTTACATGGCATTTTGTAAGGTTAGGACAAGAACTGGGCGTCTGAGAAAGCCATCACATGGGAGGGAGTTTTCAAGTTAGGTTATGCCTGAAGACTTCACTATAGTCAGTAGTAATGCCAACTTAATTTTTTTTTTTATTCGCCGGTATTCTCCCGGCCCGGGTCTTTTCCAAGTAGTGGTGACCCGGCCTTGGCTCCCTATCTGGGGAGTGTCTCGAGACTTAAGTCTCCCATGAGAGGAGGGACAATTACCTCCTCATCTTTGGGACCAAGTGTCCCCAGGCCTAGTCACATTCCCCGCCCTCACGGGGCTCGTAGGGAGAAGCTAGGCCTCTGGTCTGCCATCTACCCCGCCTCGAAGGGGCTCGTGGGGATGGCAGTCTTATGAGCTGCAGATGTTAGCAAGCTCAGGCCTTGCCAACTTAAAATATTTCCTTCCTACTAGACTAGAGTTTTACAAGGGGATTAGTATTTTGGATAACATTATAGACAGACTTAATAGAAAGGAGGAGGAGGACATCATTTAAAATATTATTATTAATAATAATAATATTGATAATAATTAATAAAAATATAAATTCACAAATTATCCGTAATTTTTGTAGTAAATTAACGAAATTCTTAAGCAATGCAAGAAATGTTAATAAGTAAAAAAAAGTAAATGGTCCAAGTGGGAGTGAAACACGGTGGTCAGCTGCTCTCAATGTGCGAGTTATTTCTGTATCGGAAGTAACACTACAAATTCAGTATGTCAAGCGAGCAACTGCAAGTGCGACTTAATAAAATTAGATGTAAATGAAGAGATAAATTATCTGCATGTGGCCTGTACAACACACCGTAAAACATTATTATAAATTTAACTGCAATTAATACACGTAAGTTTAATCATTGTATCAAATCACTGTCAATACTAAAAGTCTGTCCACACTGGACAAACCAACACACCTCAAGCTGGGACACTGCACCAACAGCATCATAAGTCTAACAACATACATTCAGGTTGTTCCATAGTTGTCTTTTGTACCAGGATAATAAATACCAACCGATGGTTTGTGTATTATGATTAAGTTTATCCTAATTATAATTTTATTATCGAGTTTGTGCTAACTGCTAATCGAAAGCCAAATATATTGTATAAAGTGAGCTACACTGCTGTAGGTTCTCCCATAAACTCTAGCAGAATCTTTTTCATCAATATGATATATAATACTATTATAATAATGGAATACAATATTGACAAGTATACGAGGTAGAAACACGTGCAACAGAGTAGTATATTTATTGCTTAGTAGGCTTTCTCGGTCGAATACAGAGGTAATCTAGATACTAGAGACAGCAGAAGCAGTGAAGAGGTAAATATGATGTGGTCAGTCCCTCAGCCTTGAAGAAGTAATAATGACGTGGTCAGTCCCTCAGCCTTGAAGAAGTAATAATGACGTGGTCAGTCCCTCAGCCTTGAAGAATTAATAATGACGTGGTCAGTCCCTCAGTCTTAAAGAATTAATAATGACGTGGTCAGTCCCTCAGCCTTGAAGAATTAATAATGACGTGGTCAGTCCCTCAGCCTTGATAAGTGTTCAAACTAGTAACCTCGCTGCTTCAACTCCACAAACTTGTTTCAACGATGAAGGTACCCAGCTGTGTATATCTTAAAGATATCCACAACTGTTTTATTCTGTATTGCAAGGCAGATTCATAAAATGGCTTAGCTTAATCGATTATCTGAAATCTAACTCTCTAACATATCTCCCGTGGAATATTAAACTTAACCCTGTGTAGTCTCGTCTTCATCTCCAACAAAAATCTTAGAAGAATGATTTCCATCCCTCAGTTGGCCACTCTTCTTAAGACAAGTTCCTTTATGCTGGTCAGGATCTCTTGATCTAACAAACTGCACTTAAACTTTTTCACTGAATCGAACCTATTGACACTTCCTGCATAATCCACTTTAAATTTTCTAGGAATTTCGTTTAACGAAAAATTTGTCAAAAGAATGTTTTAGGTGTCTGTAAAGTCTCTTCTCTAAAACATGGGTTGATGTAGTTATGTTAACCACGGTATTGTAATTTACGAACATAAGAATGAAGGAACACTACAATATGCCTGTTGGCCCATGGTAGGCAGGTCTGACTCACTACCACTCATATACCCGACCTACCTGTATTTAAGAGTACTCAAAGTTCTCACTTCAATGACGAGAACTTTGGGTATCTTTAAAAATCGGTTGGTCATTGTTTCTTAGGTTAGGATAGGTAAGATTCTTCAGGAAACAGGACCAATGTTTCCTGATGCTGGTCTTAGTCATATGGTGACCCATCACTGGAGCTTTTGCTCATCTGACCGAAGCCTTCCACAGGCTTACCCGTCCACCCCTTTAAAAAATAAGATTAATTTTTTCTGTCTCTACCTAACCATCTGTATCTTTGTGTATTCACGAGTAAATCTCTTGTCATGAATTTTATTTATTATTATTATTATTATTATTATTATTATTATTATTATTATTATTATTATTATTATTATTATTTAATGTTGTTATATCAGCACATTATTGTACAGTGTTGATCATTAACGTGCAGCTCTGCTTATTTTTGTCATTAATGTAAAGTGGTGATAATATATTATGAGCAATTTAGAGCACTCACGGGTGTAAACATCCGTGGAAGTAATCTTGTTACACCAGTAACTTGACAAGTCTGACGCTCAACGTTGGTCTGCCTCCTGTTACATAAACTTTACTAAGTTATATAAATATCCAGGATATTTTTTATTATTCATTATTTTCTTCGTGCATAATAATAATAATAATAATAATAATAATAATAATAATAATAATAATAATAATAATAATAATAATAATAATAATGCAAGACATAAAATGTGTTGACCCCTCTAATCTCTGCATTAAAATATATTTCTTATGTTGCAATATATGTAAATAGTTTTAAGGTATTAGTATTAGGTGTAAAATGTGTTGACCCCTCTAATCTCTGCATTAAAATATATTTCTTATGTTGCAATATATGTAAATAGTTTTAAGGTATTAGTATTAAGTGTCAAGTTAAAGCTAGAATTTCATTAAGTATTTTACAACATGTTGTGTACGTGGCTGCACAATGTATATCATATGTATTTTCCATTTACTATTCTGTCACTAAGACAGGTTGATGGGCTGCGCCAAGGAGTTACAGTTGACGGGTCACATTCAGTAGGACAGGTTAGGTTAGGTAAGGTTTCTCAGGAAATAAGACGAGTATTTTCTGACGCTGGTCTTAATGATGGTCCGCAGCTGGAGCTTTTGGTCATCTGACGGAGGCCTTCTGCTGTCTTATCGGTCCACCCCCTTTAAAAATAATTATGGTTTATATGTAGGAGATGACAGAAGTTGTTCCTGTACAGACGCTGGCACCAGTAGCTTGTGACTCCACTAATCGAATAATCAATCAGGTATTCCGAACTTCATAACATCACTGTGTAATTGATGTTGCCTTAAAGATAAGCTACGGTAAGATGGGGTAAACATATTACAGAATATAAAATCCATCCTGCCTTTTCGTTTTAAAAGAGGATAATGGCTGCAACGATTCACAAAGAACATTTACTTAAGCGAGGACACCCTAGATGACGTTTCGGTTCGTCATGGACCATTATCAAGTTACAACTGACAAAGGTCCAAGACGGACTGTTTACAGTTTCCCAAGCGTGGGTTACTTGTGAAAATCAGGATAATGTACAATTGCCTTTAAGAGTTGCAAATCATACCATGTGGTTTAAAAAAATAGTAAACCCAAACCATACCAAAAAACAAACCCAAAAAATAGCATGTAAGAGTTGAGAGGGTGGAGGGACTTGTTCTCATTTATACTGTAACCTAGACTGGCACTACCTTGCTAATGAACCGACGAAGAGGAAGTGATTAAGACCTCTCTTGTTGGTAGAGCGTTACAGAGCTGTATCTGGCCAGCCGACCAAGTAACTCTGATAGACAGTGTTCAATTAGAGAAATATACGGGAAGTTCTGTAAGAGAGAGAGAGAGAGCTGGGTTTTTGGAGTAGGAGACTTGTACATAGCACTCTGCTCACGCTCTTGACAGTCAGTTAATTTTTTCCACGTCAGTGAAGGATCTTGCTTGATGTTCCCCATATCAAGTTACTTGTCTCAAAACAGATCTAAGTACTTAATGTTAAAATATTGTTACTCTAATTACTCCCCCCATTCACTCCCATTATAATACTACCTATTTAGCTAATCACCTGTTAAACTAATCCACAAAGTTACATAAAATATTATATTGCCTTTGAAATACATGATATTAAAGAATGTCTACTAGATGAAGATCTTAAAATATAATCTATGGTTTCCAGAATGTAGTGTCGGGGCTAAGCTCGTAGGGATGGACGTGGTCGCCGACACTACTAACAGGTACGTAATAATATTGTTTATAGTTTTTATCATTCCACACTGAAATTATCCTACATTGTGAAAGAGAAAGCTTTTCGTACCACTAGAGTGATTCTTGACACATTCCACGAAACTTTCCTGTACATCGAATTTTTCACCAAATTTCTTGTTTTCTTTGCAGCTAATAGCAGCATAGTGCTTCGCTACCTCTCAGTCAGTTATTTGGTCAGCTTTGTTTAGACTAAACTGATTCAACCAGCTGTTAGTGTTCGCGTTGGTCAGCATGTGTGTGTCATATATGTACGTGTTGCACGATAGTCAATATGTGTACGCAACGTATGTACGTGTTGAACGAAAGCTAACATGTGTACGTCATGTATGTACGTTTTGAACGATAGTTAACATGTGTACGTCACATTTATCGTGCCATTTCAGCACTAAAATGCTTCACTGCAGCTCTGCACATAACCGGGGGGAAGGGCACTTCACTGGGCAGTACTTGAAGGGGGCACTTCACTAGGCAGTACTTGAAGGGGGGCACTTCACTGGGCAGTACTTGAAGGGGGCACTTCACTGGGCAGTACTTGAAGGGGGGCACTTCACTGGGCAGTACTTGAAGGGGGCACTTCACTAGGCAGTACTTGAAGGGAGGCACTTCACTGGGCAGTACTTGAAGGGGGGCACTTCACTGGGCAGTACTTGAAGGGGGGCACTTCACTAGGCAGTACTTGAAGGGGGCACTTCAATAGGCAGTACTTGAAGGGGGCACTTCACTGGGCAGTACTTGAAGGGGGACACTTCACTGGGCAGTACTTGAAGGGGGGCACTTCACTGGGCAGTACTTGAAGGGGGGCACTTCACTGGGCAGTACTTGAAGGGGGGCACTTCACTGGGCAGTACTTGAAGGGGGGCACTTCACTGGGCAGTACTTGAAGGGGGGCACTTCACTGTTCAGTATTTGAAGGGGGGCACTTCACTGGGCAGTACTTGTAGGGGGGCACTTCACTAGGCAGTACTTGAAGGGGGGCACTTCACTGGGCAGTACTTGAAGGGGGCACTTCACTAGGCAGTACTTGAAGGGGGGCACTTCACTAGGCAGTACTTGAAGGGGGGCACTTCACTGGGCAGTACTTGAAGGGGGGCACTTCACTAGGAAGTACTTGAAGGGGGGTACTTCACTGGGCAGTACTTGAAGGGGGGCACTTCACTGGGCAGTACTTGAAGGGGGGCACTTCACTGGGCAGTACTTGAAGGGGGGCACTTCACTAGGCAGTACTTGAAGAGGGGCACTTCACTGGGCAGTACTTGAAGGGGGGCACTTCACTGCGCAGTACTTGAAGGGGGGCACTTCACTGGGCAGTACTTGAAGGGGGACACTTCACTGGGCAGTACTTGAAGGGGGCACTTCACTGGGCAGTACTTGAGGGGGGCACTTCACTATGCAGTACTTAAGGGGGGCACTTCACTAGGCAGTACTTGAAGGGGAGCACTTCTCTAGGCAGTACTTGAAGAGGGGTACTTCACTGGGCAGTACTTGAAGCGGGGCACTTCACTAGGCAGTACTTGAAGAGGGGTACTTCACTGGGCAGTACTTGAAGCGGGGCACTTCACTAGGCAGTACTTGAAGGGGGGCACTTCACTGGGCAGTACTTGAAGGGGGCACTTCACTAGGCAGTACTTGAAGGGGGGCACTTCACTAGGCAGTACTTGAAGGGGAGCACTTCACTAGACAGTACTTGAAGGGGGGCACTTCACTGGGCTGTACTTGAAGGGGGGCACTTCACTGGGCAGTACTTGAAGGGGCACTTCACTAGGCAGTACTTGAAGGGGGGCACTTCACTAGGCAGTACTTGAAGGGGGGCACTTCACTAGGCAGTACTTGAAGGGGGGCACTTCACTAGGCAGTACTTGAAGGGGGGCACTTCACTAGGCAGTACTTTAAGGGGGCACTTCACTAGGCAGTACTTGAAGGGGGGCACTTCACTAGGCAGTACTTGAAGGGGGGGCACTTCACTGGGCAGTACTTGAAGGGGGGCCACTGCACTAGGCAGTACTTGAAGGGGGGGCCCTGCACTGGGCAGTACTTGAAGGGGGGCACTTCACTAGGCAGTGCTTGAAGGGGGGGCACTTCACTAGGCAGTACTTGAAGGGGAGCACTTCACTAGGCAGTACTTGAAGGGGGGCACTTCACTAGGCAGTACTTGAAGGGGGGCACTTCACTGGGCAGTACTTGAAGCGGGGGCACTTCACTGGGCAGTACTTGAAGGGGGCCCTTCACTAGGCAGTACTTGAAGGGGGCACTTCACTAGGCAGTACTTGAAGGGGGGCACTTCACTAGGCAGTACTTGAAGGGGGGGCACTTCACTAGGCAGTACTTGAAGGGGGCCCATCACTAGGCAATACTTGAAGGGGGCACTTCACTAGGCAGTACTTGAAGGGGGGCACTTCACTAGGCAGTACTTGAAGGGGGGCACTTCACTAGGCAGTACTTGAAGGGGGGCACTTCACTAGGCAGTACTTGAAGGGGGCACTTCACTGGGCAGTACTTGAAGGGGGGCACTTCACTAGGCAGTATTTGAAGGGGGGGCACTTCACTGGGCAGTACTTGAAGGGGGCACTTCACTAGGCAGTACTTGAAGGGGGGCACTTCACTAGGCAGTACTTGAAGGGGGGCACTTCACTAGGCAGTACTTGAAGGGGAGCACTTCACTAGGCAGTACTTGAAGGGGAGCACTTCACTAGGCAGTACTTGAAGGGGAGCACTTCACTAGGCAGTACTTGAAGGGGAACTCCACTAATTACATTTCCTTTCAATACAAATATATTTTTTTATGTAAGTTTACGGTGCTACAGACACCAACCCCATTATGTGTAAATAATGACTTGTATATGGACTAGTAAACAAGTCATTTAAGTATATTGTGTGTTCTACACCATGACTTAGCATCATCTGTTTCGCCTCTGTGTTAGAGCTGTACAGGGTCAATAAGTTAAACAGCTGTTCCATTTCACGTATGTAATAGTTGGTACAATATTATTCAATTTCCATAGAAACACAATACGCGGAGTTTGATTCCAAAAGGGTGCCGCTTTGATGGAATATATTACTAGAATGAAACACAGCCTTTGTAGGTCTGTGTTGCCATGGCTTCTCACTCTCATATAGCACTGCCACCAGTGGAACAGATATGACAAGTTGGACCAATCAAACCTGTATGTTAACCAGCCAGAACTCCCATCACCAAACTGAATTCGCAATGAAGTCACAATCGATCCAAATACTGCAGCGATATCACCAATTATAGAGATTGGGTCAATAATCATCAGTAGGAGAGGAGTCCCATCTTTCTTCATTACTTCATTTTGCTGAACGAATGGCTGGAGGTCAGCAAGATCTCATACTGCGTTGGCTATGATTTTTTTTTTTAAACTGAAGAAAATTTTAACTAACAAATTATGTAGGAAAAACATGTAAAATTTAAAAAGGTCATTTAAGACGTATAGACAGGGTTGGTTAAAATTCGGGGAAAGAAAGTATATGGGATTAATAATTCTGACAAAAATCGAGAGAACATTGAGGCAGTGGTAGTGAGTTGCCATAAGTACATAAAAGCTTAATGCGATGTGTGGCCAGAGGAACGAATGGTGGGTAATTAATTCCTAATTAAAATATACAGTTTCCATGAAAAGTATTAATTTTACCCGGGGATGAAGCCTGTGTCATTCCAAGGTCATTGTTATAAAACAAAAATCTGAAAATTCTGATGGTTCGGTAAAGTCAGTCTTAGTGTGTGTTTGGGCACCGATGGCAAGGAAGTAGAAATTGCCTAGTGAGATTGTTGAAGAAGTTTATATCAAGGACCAAAGAGCTTAACCGAATAGACCACTGAAATTGAAGACAGATATTGCCTGTCAAAAAAAAAAAAAATGGATAGTAGGGAAAGAAGCCATTCTAGCAAGTACGTAATTCAAGTACTCTGTGTACTCTGGTTTTTCAAACCATTCATCACATCTGTGTACAGAGTTCATGTGCTTATGTTGTACACCTGCACATATGTGCTGCATGTCTGTGCAACAGTTGGCTATCTTTATTGTTGAAACGTTTTACCTACGCGGTAGGCTTCATCAGTAGGCGAAACGTTTCAACGATAAAGATAGCCAACTATTGCAAATGTGTCTTAATCATCAATTTATTGGTATTTTATATAATTTTCAACATAACTTTGGTGCGCTACAGTATGTACGTGCCATGGAAAAGTTTTACTGCAAATCTGTAAGTACTTCGTGCTTGGAGAGACAATATTGGGCAATTATAATTTGTGTGTATATAGTGTATATATTTGTGTGTATATAGTGTATATGTGTAGGAGGATGAGGTGAACCCTGAAGGAAAGATTGCTGATATCTATAGAAGAAATATATAGGCTAGGAAGATGATAAGAAATGGATTGGATTGGATGTGCTCCCTAAAATGTTCCATTTTATTTTTCAGTTCTGTCCCAGTTTAGAAATAACAACCACAACTTTGCATTCACTTCAGGTTTGTTTTTAGTTCTGGGATTCTGTGTCTCGATACTTGGAATGAAGGCGAGGCGTTCATTGATACCTGTTATTTTAAAATGATATGATAGTATTTGCGTTGGATGTGTTATTCATGTTCATTAATACGCGTGTACTCACATCTATGTAGTTCCAGAAGCCTAGTCTCAGCTCCTGGCCCTGTCTCTTCGTTGGTTGGTTATCATACCTCTTAATAAAACTCGCATCGTCTCATTCTCCAGGTCGTTAAACTTACTGGCTACTCTAAGCTTAATAAATACTTCCTAACATCACTCTACCTCATGTGTGGTTTTAACTTCCAGATGTGTCCTTGTACGTCTCTCAATCTGTCGCCGTCCACCTTATTAATTCTTTTCGGTATTGTGTGAATACTCACATATTTTTGGTTGCAGGAGTCGAGTTGCAGCTTGTGTGTGTGTGTGTGTGTGTGTGTGTGTGTGTGTGTGTGTGTGTGTGTGTGTGTGTGTGTGCTTGTGTGTGTATGTGTGTCTGTTGAGCTGGGACCCGGCTCAACAGACCTTCCCGAGGACAATAACGGGACGAACATGTCGACATTCAAGACAACGTGTCTGACATCTGTCACAGTCTCCCTCTCATGTGCTCCAGGGTCAGCGATATTGCATGACCCTCCATTCCTCCCCCCCGCATGACCATCCGTTCCTCCCCCGTACGACTATCCATTCCTCCCCCGCATGACCATCCATTTCTCCCCTGCATGACCATCCATTTCTCCCCTGCATGATCATCCATTTCTCCCCTGCATGACGATCCATTTCTCCCCTGCATGACGATCCATTTCTCCCCTGCATGACCATCCATTCCTTCTCCGCATGACCATCCATTTACAAGACCTCAAAACAATCCCATGCCATCTCGCCAGAAACAAAGACATCGTCTTACTTGTGTAAGTTTGGTATATAATACCGACAAGATGAAATTAAGACACATGTGCAACATCTGGGTATTTTTATTGTAGACGTTTCGCCATCCAGTGGCTTTATCAATACAAATTCTAGGACATAACTTGAAGACAGTAGGACTATATACAGAAGATGAGGTAATCAGTCCCTCAACCTTGGAGTCGGTGCGAAGAGCACCGTAGTCGTGGAGATTCTGAAGCAGAAGCAAGGAGCCTGGCGCTTATATAGTAACGTCAGGTGTAGCAGACGAGGGCATAGTCAATGGTTGGTGGGATTCCCCAGTGGAAGTAGGTCCTTCCCAAAGAGATGGGTTAGTTGTAGTAGTAGTTGTCGTAGTCGTGAAGGTTATGTACATGTCCTCAGAATTAAGATTCCATGATGTTGCAGTGTCTGACAAGTTGTGTACGAATGGTATATAATACCGACAAGATGAGGGACTGATTACCTCATCTTCTGTACATAGTTCTACTGTCTTCAAGTTATGTCCTAGAATTTGTATTGATAAAGCCACTGGATGGCGAAACGTCTACAATAAAGATACCCAGATGTTGCACATGTGTCTTAACTTTCAACATCTTACTTGCCTCACCTCACCCCAATGTCACTTTATCTTTACCAACCCATTTAAACACACCCCCACCTCACAACTCTACCTCACAACTCAACCTCACAACTCACTCTACCTCACAACTCACTCTACCTCACAACTCTACCCCACAACTCACTCTACCTCACAACTCTACCCCACAACTCAACCTCACAACTCATTCTACCTCACAACTCACTCTACCTCACAACTCTACCTCACAACTCAACCTCACAACTCTACCTCACAACTCACTCTACCTCACAACTCTACCCCACAACTCAACCTCACAACTCACTCTACCTCACAACTCTACCTCACGACTCAACCTCACAACTCACTCTACCTCACAACTCTACCCCACAAGTCTACCCCACAAGTCTACCTCACAACTTACTCCACCTCACAACTCACTCTACCTCACAACTCACTCTACCTCACAACTCTACCCCACAACTCTACCCCACAAGTCTACCTCACAACTTACTCCACCTCACAACTCACTCTACCTCACAACTCTAGCCCACAACTCACTTTACCTCACAACTCTACCTCACAACTCACTCTACCTCACAACTCTACCTCACAACTCACTCTACCCCACAACTCTACCTCACAACTCACTCCACCCCACAACTCACTCCCCCTCACAACTCACTCTACATCACAACTCTACCTTACAACTCACTCTATCTCACTCTATCTCACTCAGTCTACCTCACACCTCTACCCCACAACTCTGCCTCACAACTCTATCTCACAACTCACTCTACCCCACAACTCACTCCCCCTCACAACTCACTCTACCTCACAACTCTACCCAAAAACTCACTCCCCCTCACAATTCACTCCTCCCTCACAACTCACTCCCCCACAACTCTCTACCTCACAACTTAACCCCACAACTCACTCCCCCCTCACAACTCACTCCCCCCACAACTCTCTACCTCACAACTCAACCCCACAACTCACTCCCCCCTCACGACTCACTTCCCCCTCACAATTCACTCCCCCTCGCAACTTATTCCCCTCACAACTCCCTCCTCACAGCTCCACCCTTACAACTCATTCTGACACACTCCATGAAAACAAAGGCTAAACATGCCAAATCTGGATCGAAGAATCAAAGCCGGATCGAACTGCGTTTCGTAATCGACAAAGACAGAGAAAAACACGAGTCACGAAATATTGGAGAGCATTATTAATTGTTCCGGTTTAACATGAATAGTCTGTTAGAGGACAACAAGACACTCAACAGGTGCTTCACTGAGGAGGTAAGTGCTTACCTCTCAACCTTCAATGGTCAGGCAATCGTATAATGGCACGAGAATTTATAATTTTTAATTTTCTTGATTGCGAGTTAGGTGGTGAGAGAGAGAGAGAGAGAGAGAGAGAGAGAGAGAGAGAGAGAGAGAGAGAGAGAGAGAGAGAGAGAGAGAGAGAGAGAGAGAGAGAGAGAGACAGAAAGACAGACAGACAGACAGACAGACAGACAGACAGACAGAGACAGAGAGCGAGAGAGAGAGAGATAGAGGAGAGAGAGGGAGAGAGAGAGAGAGAGAGAGAGTGAGGAAAAGGGAGAGAGGGACTGTGGCTCCTATCTCAGAGACTCGCGTGCTGGCAGCTACTCTCCCCAAATTTTCATAAATGTTCACATGTTGACACTCCAACAGCACATCAAAACCCAGAAACTATTCGCCGTCCGCTGGATGCTTAGGCTCATACCTCATCCGTTCTTTAAATTTAAACAAACAACTAGAGCGTCTTTGAATTTCTTCTCTGTAGCATTCACACACTGGCCACAAAAACGAACATTTGCACTGCCTTCAGCCTCCTCGCTGCAACAATCAAATTATTATTGTTGATATTATATTTGTGAAACACTGCACCAGTTATGGGTCATTCAGCACAGCAAGTGGTGAAGGCTCGAGCCTCCGTCTTATAATCGTAAGATACTCTTACAGCTGTTTTCCCTCCTTCCCTCCCTCCCTCCCTCCCTATCATTTAGATCCCATGACTCGCAAATGGACAAAAGCGTCAGCACTATTATACTTTAATTTATGCAGCTTTTTGCATTTAGTGACCAACACTTGGCTGCAGACTTCTCAGTATTCCTACTTTCTCCGCATTCTGCTGTGACACATTCACTTCAAATACCTAAATGCACACTTTCCATACTGCTATGAAGGTGACCTTAAATATTCCATTATCTAAGCCTCTCCACTGTAATCATGTTCCTTGCTTCCTTATTTCTTCATTCACACAGCTTTCCAAGTTGCTCCACCGGCTTCTGCGTCTTCTCTTCTGAATCTCCGAAAAACAGTTTATCATCAGGAAACATTCATGCCAACTTCCGCTTTATATCAAATTCATTGTCTTAAAAAGATAATCTGTAACACTGGCTTTTTATGATTATTTATACATAACACATTCCTAAGACCCTTTTTTTTATTGTTTGTTTGTTTTTTCACTTCTACAAAACAACCGGAGCTTTAACTTTCTTCATTTGATCCTTAGAATTAATAGCCATATTCCATTCTCTTATGTTCTTTCATATCATTCAAATAATCCTCACCTGGGAAACTTAGGGCGACATTTGGGTCGGTCTTGGAGCTCGTGACTTGACAACGGTCCAGGGAGGACGGAAGCTTCGTAACAAGTTTCCTGTTTTAATTGCAGGTAATTTGTGATTTATTCCAGCCACGGTAAAGTGACTTTTTATTCTTCGTGCTTATTTATTTGTTTTTTTATGAAATTATAAAACAGGTGTAAGGTATTTTAATGATAAACCTTGACTGAAAATTATTTTTCCAAATCATCGCAGTTGCCGCTGTAACCTTTGTCCTTAAGAAGACAAATCCGTGGGCCCTCATACACCTTTCCAGAATGATAGACCTCCAGCGCGATCCATTCTTCGTTCAGCACAAACGTTTGTTGTTCCGCAGGGTAAGCACTAATTAGAGACATCTGGTGAGGAAGGAACCACCTGAACATTAAGAAAGAACCGGAAACATCCGTCAAGTTATTTTCTTGCTGTGGTTGGCGCGGAGTGGATTGTAAGACTTTAATTAATGATGACTCTCAAACTGTAATTTTTACAAAGTACGTTATACAGTTGACACAGGATTAATTGACAGGTGTAAACTATTTTACCTGTGATTGTGTGCTCACCTTGTTCTCAGCTTCAGGACCCATTTAATCTAACCTAACCTAACTCAACTTACAATGTACCGACTGTGTTGGTTCGTAACTTCTTCAACCTTGTTATAATAACTCTTGAAACTTTGTAAATATTATGTTTCTGCAGTTTCCCCCATCAACACCTGCTAATGTGCACACACCTGCTTATGTGTACACAAAATTGCTATGCATACGCCTTTGTGTACACCTGCTAATTTATACGCACCTGTTAATTTATACGCACCTGTTACTGCATGCACAGACACGCTTGCTGCTGTGTACAAATATGTGTGTGTGTGTGTGTGTGTGTGTGTGTGTGTGTGTGTGTGTGTGTGTGTGTGTGTGTGTGTGTGTGTGTGTGTGTGTGTGTGTGTGTGTGTGTGTGTGTGTGTGTGTGTGTGTGTGCGCGCGTACAAACATCTGATACAGTGTATATACTTGTGTGCTGTTGTGTGCACACTACTGGTGTCTACACGCAACACATTTTATCAGACAGGATGCACGGTAATGTTACGAGCAGATTTCTAGTCTGCACTGATGTAATTAACCTCTGATGGTTTACCTGTTAAATTCATACCTTTTTCTTTTTTTACAAATTAAGCCGTTATTTCAGCATAGAGCTGAAATAACGAAAGATGACAAAAATAAAATTGACTCCCACTAAGTTTGGGAAACACATCGTGGAAAAATACTGAAAAAGTTATGCAAATTTTTTATATGAATTTTTTTAAGGTTTGCACCATAATTAAAAAATAAATTTAACTTAATCTTTCTAAAATCTACTTAAAATATAATAACTGGATATATCTAATCTAGGAATTTGCATAAATTTATTTTACTGTTTTGCTTAAAATGAACGAAGTTAAAGGTGACCTTTTAAAGAAATTACTGCCGGTGATTTAAAAGGAATTCATCGACACCATGCCTAACCCTTCTAGGGTAGGGTAGGTGCCTGAGCCCGAGCCTTTAGCTCATAAGACTGTCATTCCCATTTGCCCGCTTGGGGCGGGGATGGCAGACCAGAGAGGCCTAGCTTGTGGCTAGGCCTGGGGACAGTTGGTCCCAAAGATGAGGAGGTACTTGTGCCTCCTCCCATGGGAGACTTAGGTCTCAGACACTCCCTAAAGAGGGAGCCAAGGCCGGGCCACCACTTGGAAAAGGCCCGGGCCGGGAGAATACCGGCTAATCTTTAATAATAATAATAAAAGGAATTTGTCGTGACGTAGATCGTTCAGATACAGACGTATGTAAACACATTACAAACGTAATACGTATTTGAAGGATAGGTTGCTTATTCCTTCTGCCTGTATTGGCACTTCAGAAACACTTAAGGGGTGGGGGCACTTTACTAGGCAGTACTTGAAGGGGGGCACTTTACTAGGCAGTACTTGAAGGGGGGCACTTTACTAGGCAGTACTTGAAGGGGGGCACTTTACTAGGCAGTACTTGAAGGGGGGCACTTTACTAGGCAGTACTTGAAGGGGGCACTTCACTGGGCAGTACTTGAAGGGGGGCACTTCACTGGGCAGTACTTGAAGGGGGGCACCTTACTAGGCAGTACTTGAAGGGGGGCACTTCACTGGGCAGTACTTGAAGGGGGGCACTTTACTAGGCAGTACTTGAAGGGGGGCACTTCACTGGGCAGTACTTGAAGGGGGCACTTCACTGGGCAGTACTTGAAGGGGGCACTTCACTGGGCAGTACTTGAAGGGGGGCACTTTACTAGGCAGTACTTGAAGGGGGGCACTGCACTGGGCAGTACTTGAAGGGGGGCACTTCACTGGGCAGTAATTGAAGAGGGGCACTTCACTGGGCAGTACTTGAAGGGGGGCACTCCACTGGGCAGTACTTGAAGGGGGGCACTTCACTAAGCAGTACTTGAAGGGGGGCACTTCACTTGGCAGTACTTGAAGGGGGGCACTTCACTTGGCAGTACTTGAAGGGGGGCACTTCACTGGGCAGTACTTGAAGGGGGGCACTTCACTTGGCAGTACTTGAAGGGGGGCACTTCACTTGGCAGTACTTGAAGGGGGGCACTTCACTAAGCAGTACTTGAAGGGGAACTCCACTAATTACATTTCCTTTCAATACAAATATATTCAGTGTATATGGATTAGCGCTCAGGTGAACACTAAAAGCAATTTCAAGTAATTCCATTTTTGGTCTAGTGAAAGTTGGATTTTTAAAAAATGGGTTTGGCGTTGGGCAATACTGTGAGAACACAGTGATGGCAGGTGGGTATGATGCAGGTGGGTGGGTCACCAGTGGTTAACTATCATTACAGGTCAGGTGGGCTTGATGCAGCTGGGTGGGTCACCAGTGGTTAACTATCATTACAGGTCAGGTGGGTATGATGCAGCTGGGTGGGTCACCAGTGGTTAACTGTCATTACAGGTCAGGTGTGTATGATGCAGCTGGGTGGGTCACCAGTGGTTAACTATCATTACAGGTCAGGTGGGCATGATGCAGCTGGGTGGGTCACCAGTGGTTAACTATCATTACAGGTCAGGTGGGTATGATGCAGCTGGGTGGGTCACCAGTGGTTAACTATCATTACAGGTCAGGTGGGCATGATGCAGCTGGGTGGGTCACCAGTGGTTAACTATCATTACAGGTCAGGTGGGTATGATGCAGCTGGGTGGGTCTCCAGTGGTTAACTATCATTACAGGTCAGGTGGGCATGATGCAGCTGGGTGGGTCTCCAGTGGTTAACTATCATTACAGGTCAGGTGGGCATGATGCAGCTGGGTGGGTCACCAGTGGTTAACTATCATTACAGGTCAGGTGGGTATGATGCCTTTTCCCAGGTGCTGCATGATTCTTCCTATGAATTTCACTGTTGCAACGAGGCTGGTTCCAACTAAGAATCTGTATGCAGCATCATCTAGAGTCCTGTGAGTACAGTAGCAGTAACAATGGTGCTGTGAGTGCAGCAGCAGCTACAGCTAGGTTGCTGTGAGTACAGAAGCAGCAGCAACCAGGGTGCTCTGAGTGCACCAGCAGCAACTAGGGTGCTGTGAGTACAGCAGCAGCAACCAGGGTGCTGTGAGTACAGCAGCAGCAACCACGGTGCTGTGAGTGCAGCAGCACCTACAGCTAGGGTGCTGTTAGTGCAGCAGCAGCAACCAATGTGCTGTGAGTGCAGTAGCAACAGCTAGGGCGCTGTGAGTGCAACAACAACAACAGTTAGGGTGCTGTGAGTACAGAAGCAACAACTAAGGTGCTGTGAGTGCAGCAGCAGCAACAATTACGGTGCTGTGAGTGCAGCAGCAACAGCTAGGGTACTGTAAGTGCACCAGCAACAGCTAGGGTACTGTGAGTGCAGCAACGGCAACCAGGGTGCTGTGAGTACAGCAGCAGCAACCAGGGTGCTGTGGGTGTAGCAGCAGCAACAGTTAGGGTGCTGTGAATAACAGGAGCAATTAGGGTGCTGTAAGTGCAGCAACAGCTAGGGTACTGTGAGTACAGAAGGAGCAACAACCAGAGTGCTGTGAGTGCAGCAACAGCTAGGCTGCTGCGAGTGCAGCAGCAGCAACTAGGGTGCTGTGAGTGCAACAGCAACAACTAGGGTGCTGTGAGTGCAGCACCAGCATCCAGAGTGCTGTGAGTGCAGCAGCAACAGCTGTGGTGCTGTGAGTGCAGCACCAGCACCAGCTAGGGTGCTGTGAGTGCAGCAGCAGCAACTAGGGTGCTGCGAGTGCAACAGCAGCAACTAGGGTGCTGTGAGTGCAGTAGCAGCAACCAGGGTGCTGTGAGTGCAGCAGCAACAGCTACGGTGCTGTGAGTACAGCAACAGCAACCAGGGTGTTGTGGCTACAGCAACAGCGTGTTGTGGCTACAGCAACAGCAACAGCTAGGGTGCTGTGAGTGCAGCAGCAGCCACAGCTAGGGTGCTGTGAATACAGCAGCAACAATCAGGGTGCTGTGAGTGCAGCAACAACAGTCAGGGTGCTGTGAGTATAGAAGCAGCAGCAACCAGGGTGCTGTGATTACAGCAGCAGCAACCAGGGTGCTGTGGGTGCAGCAGCAGCAACAGCTAACGTGCTGTGAGTGCAGCAGCAGCATGGGTGCTGTGAGTACAGTAGCAGCAACCAGGGTGCTGCGAGTGCAGCAGCAACAGCTAGGGTGCTGTGAATATAGAAGGAGCAGCATCCAGGGTGCTGTTAGTACAACAGCAGCAACCAGGGTGCTCTGAGTGCAGCAGCAGCAACAGCTATGGTGCTGTGGTGCAGCAGCAACAACTAGGGTGCTGTGACTGCAGCAGCAACAACTACGGTGCTGTGAGTGTAGCAGCAGCAACAGCTAGGGTGCTGTGGGTACAGATGGAGCAGCAGCTAGGGTGCTGTGAGTGTAGCAGCAGCAACTAGGGTGCTGTGAGTGCAACATCAGCAACTAGGGTGCTGTGAGTGCAGCAGCAACAGCTAGGGTGCTGTGAGTACAGCAGCAGCAACCAGGGTGCTGTGGGTGTAGCAGCAGCAACAGCTAGGGTGCTGTGAGTGCAGCAGCAGCAACAGCTAGGGTGCTGTAAGTGCAGCAGAAAAAATCTAGGGTGCTGTGAGTGCAGCAGCAGCAACTAGTGTGCTGTGAGTGCAGCAACAGCAACCGGGGTGCTGTGAGTGCAGCAGCAATAGCTAGAGTGATGTGAGTACAGCAGCGGCAACAGCTAGAGTGCTGTGAGTGCAACATCAGCAACTAGGGTGCTGTGAGTGCAGCAGCAGCTACCAGGGTGCTGTGTGTGCTGCAGCAGCAACAGCTAGGGTGCTGTGAGTGCAGCAGCAACAACAGCTAGGGTGCTGTGAGTACATCAGCAACAACCAGGGTGCTGTGAGTGCAGCAGCAACAGCTATAGTGCTGTGAGTATAGAAGCAGTAGCAACAGCTAGAGTGCTGTGAGTATAGAAGCAGTAGCAACTAGCGTGCTGTGATTACAACAGCAGCAGCTAGGGTGCTGTGAGTGTAGAAGCAGTAGCAACTAGGGTGCTGTGATTACAACAGCAGCAGCTAGGGTGCTGTGAGTACAGCAGCAGCAACCAGTGTGCTGTGAGTGCTGCAGCAGCAGCAACAAGGGTGCTGTGAATGCTGCAGCAGCAGCAACCAGGGTGCTGTGAGTGCTGCAGCAGCAGCAACCAGGGTGCTATGAGTGCTGCAGCAGCAGCAACCCGGGTGCTGTGAGTGCTGCAGCAGCAGCAACCAGGGTGCTGTGAGTGCTGTTGCAGCAGCAACCAGGGTGCTGTGGGTGATGCAGCAGCAGCAACCAGGGTGCTATGAGTGCTGCAGCAGCAGCAACCAGGGTGCTGTGAGTGCTGCAGCAGCAGCAACCAGGGTGCTGTGGGTGCTGCAGCAGCAGCAACCAGGGTGCTATGAGTGCTGCAGCAGCAACAACCAGGGTGCTGTGAGTGCAGCAGCAACAGCTATAGTGCTGTGAGTATAGAAGCAGTAGCAACAGCTAGAGTGCTGTGAGTATAGAAGCAGTAGCAACTAGCGTGCTGTGATTACAACAGCAGCAGCTAGGGTGCTGTGAGTGTAGAAGCAGTAGCAACTAGGGTGCTGTGATTACAACAGCAGCAGCTAGGGTGCTGTGAGTACAGCAGCAGCAACCAGTGTGCTGTGAGTGCTGCAGCAGCAGCAACCAGGGTGCTGTGAATGCTGCAGCAGCAGCAACCAGGGTGCTATGAGTGCTGCAGCAGCAGCAACCCGGGTGCTGTGAGTGCTGCAGCAGCAGCAACCAGGGTGCTGTGAGTGCTGTTGCAGCAGCAACCAGGGTGCTGTGGGTGCTGCAGCAGCAGCAACCAGGGTGCTATGAGTGCTGCAGCAGCAGCAACCAGGGTGCTATGAGTGCTGCAGCAGCAGCAACCAGGATGCTGTGAGTGCTGCAGCAGCAGCAACCAGGGTGCTGTGAGTACTGTTGCAGCAGCAACCAGGGTGCTATGAGTGCTGCAGCAGCAGCAACCAGGGTGCTGTGAGTGCTGTTGCAGCAGCAACCAGGGTGCTGTGAGTGCTGCAGCAGCAGCAACCAGGGTGCTGTTGTCATGTAGGGGGATAATGATTGAATAGGATATAAGTGGGGAATATGGGAGTAAGGGATTATGTAGGCAGGGGAGAGGCAGGCGAGGTGGTAGGAGTGAGATGATTAGCGGAGGTAGGTAGGTAATGACAGGTCAGTGGTGACCACCACGACACTCTCATTAACTCTACACTACTCACTAACATATGCCTCGCCCATTCTTCACTCATATAAACATAATAAAATATAAGAAAAAAGAATAAATAACGGTGGGCAGTGAATATTACTATTCTACTCAAACACAGTTTATTATTAAGTCTTTGTACAATAATATATTTGGGAACAGGAGAACATTATTGTGGTTTAGATAAATGGGGTGGTACACATAAGCAGTGAGACAGGGAACACAATCAACTTGACCAAAATGAATGTAACTTACAATATAGTTCAGAGGGCAGTTCATCACAGGAACTAAGCCACAGGTCCCAAGACCTACACAGCACGAGTACTGCGCCAAGCCAGTACTCTGCCCAATGCCTCCAACAGTCTCCTCCAGAGACTTCAGCAGCCTTCTCCCGAGCCCTGCACCCCAGCAGCAGCTCCGCTCGAAGTCTCTGCTCAGGAGCTCTGCACCCCAGCAGCAGCTCCGCTCGAATCTCCTGATCATGCTCTTCCTTGGGCTTTTATGGTGGTCCAAGCACCCTCCACAACCACGTGTACGACCTGACGTCTAGGTCTGAAGCCGTCAAGAACAAAAGACCTCAGACGTGGGCGTGGCTACAGACGTTTGCCAAGGCAAGGTGTGACCATATAATTGTTTAAATTAGGTCCCCCAGAGACCTCACAAGCCCAGCTGAACTACATCACATCCCCCTTTCTCCCCCAATTTAAAATATCTGAGAACTAGGACAATTTGTCCTAGTTATTAGACTATTTTAATCCTAATCCCTTAAATATATTACAATACAAAGACAAAATTATACATAATACAAAATTATTCAACTACATATATTTCCCTCAACCTTCTCATCTACCACAAGGCAACATAATCAGTACACCTGGCAGTTGGCCAGCATAATAGTTGCTCTCTGGTGCAAAGCCTCCTTACCCGTCATTTCTCCTTAAACCTAAACATCGGGCTCCAGTGCCTTCCCTACTTCTACTAGAAATGCACTAGCCAATGCTAGTCACCCTCGCACGTTAACCATTGAGCCAAACCTCTCTAGGCTTCTATGGCGTGGAAAACTGCTCCAACGGGTTGCATTCTTTCAAGTAACTGCAACTGGACTACTTCACGACCACCAAGGTCGCATTTTCGGCACACTTCACATGCACATTACAACATCTGAAAATCGAAACAGGGCAGGCACCGCAGCTAAGACCCTCCATTATCCTATGCCACTACTAGGATTCACTGGCCTCATAAAACAAGGCGGCCATAATCACTGGACCGTATTCAAGGTCACCTTATTTCACACAGGTAACACTAACACTTCTTGCAAGTCAAAGTAGGCTGGGGACATCTCACACTCTCTCTTGGCTGGCAGGGCATCCCCGCATACCGGTCGTACAGGTCGACCAGCAAGGCAGGATACGCCTCCATACAGCCCTTGAAAGCAGGCTGGTCCCAACAGCTGGAGTCCATCTCTGCGGCTCACTTCCTTCCACATCTCCGAGGATGGCAACTCCTTCATAGTAGATTCTCCTGTCCTGGCACACCAGCCAGAATCCCTCACACACCACTGCAGCATCACCGCCATCTCCTCTTGAGCTAGGCAGCATCGCAGCATCACAGCACGGCCACAGCATAGCAGACAGCATCACAGCAGCCGACATCAGCAGTAGCAGGCAATGGTCAGTTGCTCGGGGTGAGGTGAGGTCACTTCAGGTCATCAACAGCAGGTGCGGTCACCCATCCCTGGCAACTGCGGGTAACTGGCGGTCCGTGGGTGATGGTCACAGAGGCTGGGTGACGCAGACAGACACCCACTACACTGGATGACAGACCAGGGCAGCAATACATCTACTGGGGCACATCAGCTGGGTGACTGGGCATATCAGCTGGGTGACTGGGCACATCAGGTGGACAGCAATCATAGGCAACTCTTCAATGGGTGACAGTTGTGGGTAAGTCTTCCAAGGCGGGCTGGGTGACTTCTCATTCCTCTGTAAATATTCAATTTCGGCCAGTAATTGCTTCCCCCAAAAGTCTCACCCAAACACTGATATTCTCCACCATTTATCTCAAACCAACAACCAACTCCACCAAATATAATATTACACCCAAACAATTACTCAGACCCACCGTTTGAAAAAAAGGTCAGTTAAGGTCACTAGGTTTATAATATCACACTGATATTTACTTTAACTTTACACACACCAGAAAAAAAAATGGTAGCATAACATAAGTATAACCGAGCAGTCAAAAATAAGGCACATGGGACTGGTTCCTACTATAAAAATAATAAGAACCACCACCGCTTAGACACCATGTCATGTAGGGGGGTAATGATTAGGGGAATATGGGGGTAAGAGGAGGGAGTTAGTAGGTAGGTGACATGCAGGCGAGGTGGTAGGAGATGATAGGAGAGGTGAGCGGTAGGTAGGTAGGTAATGTGAGATCACTGGTGACTACAACTTCACCTCTCATTACTCTACCCACCACTCCACACTACTCACCCTCTCACTACTTTAACTAAACATAAATAAATGGAGAAAATAACGGGGACAGTGAATATTACTATTCTACTCAAACACAGTTTATTATTAAGTCCTTGTACAATAATATATTTGGGAACAGGAGAACATTATTGTGGTTTAGATAAATGGGATGGTATGTATAAGCAGTGAGACAGGGAACACAATCAACTTGACCAAAATGAATGTAACTTACAATATAGTTCAGAGGGCAGTTCATCCCAGGAACTAAGCCACAGGTCCCAAGACCTACACAGCACGAGTACTGCGCCAAGCCAGTACTCTGCCCAATGCCTCCAACAGTCTCCTCCAGAGACTTCAGCAGCCTTCTCCCGAGCCCTGCACCCCAGCAGCAGCTCCGCTCGAAGTCTCTGCTCAGGAGCTCTGCACCCCAGCAGCAGCTCCGCTCGAATCTCCTGATCATGCTCTTCCTTGGGCTTTTATGGTGGTCCAAGCACCCTCCACAACCACGTGTACAACTTGACGTCTAGGTCTGAAGCCGTCAAGAACAAAAGACCTCAGACGTGGACGTGGCTACAGACGTTTGCCAAGGCAAGGTGTGACCATATAATTGGTTAAATTAGGTCTCCCCAGAGACCTCACAAGCCCAGCTGAACTACATCACACTGTGAGTGCTGCAGCAGCAGCAACCAGGGTGCTGTGAGTGCTGCAGCAGCAGCAACCAGGGTGCTGTGAGTGCTGTTGCAGCAGCAACCAGGGTGCTATGAGTGCTGCAGCAGCAGCAACCAGGGTGCTGTGAGTGCTGCAGCAGCAGCAACCAGGGTGCTGTGAGTGCTGTTGCAGCAGCAACCAGGGTGCTGTGAGTGCTGCAGCAGCAGCAACCAGGGTGCTGTGAGTGCTGCAGCAGCAGCAACCAGGGTGCTGTGAGTGCTGCAGCAGCAGCAACCAGGGTGCTGTGAGTGCTGCAGCAGCAGCAACCAGGGTGCTGTGAGTGCTGTTGCAGCAGCAACCAGGGTGCTGTGAGTGCTGCAGCAGCAGCAACCAGGGTGCTGTGAGTGCTGCAGCAGCAACCAGGGTGCTGTGAGTGCTGCAGCAGCAGCAACCAGGGTGCTGTGAGTGCTGCAGCAGCAGCAACCAGGGTGCTGTGAGTGCTGCAGCAGCAGCAACCAGGGTGCTGTGAGTGCTGCAGCAGCAGCAACCAGGGTGCTGTGAGTGCTGTTGCAGCAGCAACCAGGGTGCTGTGAGTGCTGCAGCAGCAGCAACCAGGGTGCTGTTAGTGCTGCAGCAGCAACCAGGGTGCTGTGAGTGCTGCAGCAGCAGCAACTAGGGTGCTGTGAGTGCTGCAGCAGCAGCAACCAGGGTGCTGTGAGTGCTGCAGCAGCAGCAACCAGGGTGCTGTGAGTGCTGCAGCAGCAGCAACCAGTGTGCTGTGAGTGCTGCAGCAGCAGCAACCAGGGTGCTGTGAGTGCTGCAGCAGCAGCAACCAGGGTGCTGTGAGTGCTGCAGCAGCAGCAACCAGGGTGCTGTGAGTGCTGCAGCAGCTGTCATGCGCAGCACTGAACATTGATCGCGTAACAAATATTGTATGATTGTGAAATTATTCATTAGACTTCGTGTGTCAACGGTGGAGGAAGTATGTGTGGCCATGGTTGATGGTGGCCATGATGGTGGCCATGGTTGATTGTGCCATGGTTGGTGGTGGCCATGGTTGATGGTGGCCGTGGTTGATGGTGCCATGGTTGATGGCAGTGGTTGATGGTGGCCATGGTTGATGGTGGCCATGGTTGATGGTGCCATGGTTGATGGCAGTGGTTGATGGTGGCCATGGTTGATGGTGGCCATGGTTGATGGTGCCATGGTTGATGGCAGTGGTTGATGGTGGCCATGGTTCATGGTGGCCATGGTTGATGGTGGCCGTGGTTGATGGTGCCATGGTTGATGGCAGTGGTTGATGGTGGCCATGGTTGATGGCGGCCATGGTTGATGGTGCCATGGTTCATGGTGACCATGGTTCATGGTGGCCATGGTTGATGGTGGCCATGATTGATGGTGGTTGATACTGGATATAGATGATGGTGACCGTGGTTCATGGTGGCCCTGGTTGGTGACTGCGGTTGATAATGGCACAAAGAAGAGAGGAGCTTACGGCGACGTTTCGGTCCGACTTGAACCATTTAGAAAGTCACGCAACTGAGAAGGAGAGCAGGATGGGTATATATAGGCAGGAGGTGGTAGTAGTAAAGGTAGTAGGTTTGAAACCAACTTGTCATAGAGGGGACTGTGCAGTTCTTGTGTCACAAAGGGTTTGAAATCATCCTATAGTCAGCAGTGATGTGCGGACCTTCGAGTCCAAACCAGTACGTATTGTCAGCAATCAGTTTCTGAGATATGCTGACACAATACTCCCTAGGGGTAATTGTACTCATCATTCCTTTCCCCTTACAGCCCATGTATGGTCACAGTTGCATCGTCGACTCCAAGAATATTCTGGACGCGGCTGCAGAATGTGGAGACATCATCATGCTAAGTCCCATACAGTTCACTTATTATATGACTTGCTTGTTTGTATGCGAAACCCCACAATACACACACACACAGGTGAGGGGGACATGACCCAGGTGGCAAATTTTCGGAGAATTGGGTGGTTCACAAAGAAAAGGAATCGGCCTCTCAAAGTAATTTTCAAGGCAGAATCAACCCGAGCCATGATCCTGCAGGAGAAAGCACGGTTGAGAGGCAAGCAGGAGTTCCGGAGTGTGTACCTCGATTGAGACAGAACACAGGACGAAAGGAAGACAATGAAAGAGAGAGTTCAAAAACGAAAGGAGAAATGGGAGGAAATGAAAAAGGAGAGCAGAATAATCCAGGATCAAATGGAAGGACAAGTGCACCCCACAGAAACACCTGCAGAAGGACTCCAGCCACGACACCCCCAAGGCAACTGAACAATCCAAACCAACCATCACACACCGATCCCTCCAGCCCGGTGGCCTGGTGGCTAAAGCTTCCGCTTCACACACGGAGGGCCCGGGTTCGATTCCCGGCGGGTGGAAACATTTCGACACGTTTCCTTACACCTGTTGTCCTGTTCACCTAGCAGCAAATAGGTACCTGGTTGTTAGTCGACTGGTGTGGGTCGCATCCTGGGGGACAAGATTAAGGACCCCAATGGAAATAAGTTAGACAGTCCTCGATGATGCACTGACTTTCTTGGGTTATCCTGGGTGGCTAACCCTCCGGGGTTAAAAATCCGAACGAAATCGTATCTTATCTTATCTTATCTTACCCCCCGCACCACAGTTACAGTATTAGAACAGAAGTTGAAGGTTTGGTACACAAATGCAGATGGATTAACGAATAAACATGAGGAATGGCAAGAAAGAATCAATGAGAAGTCCCCAGACATCATAGCAGTTACAGAAACAAAACTCATGGAGACAATAACAGATGCAATCTTCCCACCAGGATACCAGATCATGAGGAAAGATAGAAGGGGCAGGGGGGAGGTGGGGTTGCTCTGCTCGTAAAAAACAGATGGAAATTCGAGAAAATGGAAGGAATAGATGAGACGGGAGAAAGAGACTACATAGCAGGTACACTTCAGTCTGGGGAACACAAAGTGGTCATTGCAGTGATGTATAATCCACCACAGAACTGCAGGAGGCCAAGAGAGGAATATGAAGAGAGCAACAGAGCAATGGTGGACACACTTGCTGAGGTGGCAAGAAGAGCTCACTCCAGCAGAGCAAAGTTGCTGGTTATGGGGGATTTCAACCACAGGGAGATTGACTGGGAAAACCTGGAGCCACATGGGGGTCCCGAAACATGGAGAGCCAGGATGTTGGACGTGGTGCTGGAAAACCTCATGCACCAACATGTTAAGGACACTACCAGAGTGAGAGGGGAGGATGAACCAGCAAGATTGGACCTTGTGTTCACTCTGGGCAGCTCAGATATTGAGGACATCAAGTATGAGAGTCCCCTAGGAGCTAGCGACCACGTGGTTCTGTGCTTTGAATACATAGTAGAGCTGCAAGTGGAGAGAATAACAGGAGTTGAATGGGAAAAGCCTGACTATAAAAGAGGGGACTACATAGGGTTGAAGAACTTCCTGCGGGAGGTCCAGTGGGACAGAGAACTGGCAGGAAAGCCAGTAAATGAAATGATGGAATATGTAACAACAAAATGCAAGGAGGCAGTGGAAAGGTTTATTCCCAAGGGCAACAGTAACAACGGGAAGACCAGAACGAGCCCCTGGTTTACCCGACGTTGTAAGGAGGCAAAAACAAAATGCAATAGAGAATGGAAAAAGTACAGAAGGCAGAGAACACACGAAAATAGGGAGATCAGTCGCAGAGCCAGGAATGAGTATGCACAGGTAAGGAGGGAGGCCCAGCGACAGTATGAAAATGACATAGCATCGAGAATCAAGACTGACCCAAAACTGTTGTATAGCCACATCAGGAGGAAGACAACAGTCAAAGACCAGGTGATCAGATTAAGGACAGAAGGTGGAGAACTCACAAGAAATGATCAGGAGGTATGTGAGGAGCTGAACAGGAGATTTAAGGAAGTTTTTACAGTAGAGACAGGAAGGGCTGTGGGAAGACAGCACAGAAGGGAACATCAAGAGGGAATATACCAACAAGTGTTGGATGACATACGAACAACTGAGGAGGTGAAGAAGCTCTTAAGTGACCTTGACACCTCAAAGGCGATGGGACCGGACAACATCTCCCCATGGGTCCTTAGAGAAGGAGCAGAGATGCTGTGCGTGCCTCTAACCACAATCTTCAACACATCCCTTGAAACTGGGCAACTACCTGAGAAATGGAAGACAGCTAATGTAGTCCCCATATTTAAGAAAGGAAACAGAAACGAGGCACTAAACTACAGACCTGTGTCTCTGACATGTATTGTGTGCAAAGTCATGGAGAAGATTATCAGGAGGAGAGTGGTCGAACACCTGGAAAGGAACAAGATTATAAATGAAAACCAGCATGGGTTCATGGAAGGCAAATCTTGTATCACAAACCTCCTGGAGTTTTATGACAAGGTAACAGAAGTAAGACACGAGAGAGAGGGGTGGGTAGATTGCGTTTTCCTAGACTGCAGGAAGGCCTTTGACACAGTTCCCCACAAGAGATTAGTGCAGAAGCTGGAGGATCAGGCGCACGTAAAAGGGAGGGCACTGCAATGGATAAGGGAATACCTGACAGGGAGGCAGCAACGAGTCATGGTACGTGAAGAGGTATCACAGTGGGCGCCTGTTACGAGCGGGGTCCCACAGGGGTCAGTTCTAGGACCAGTGCTATTTTTGATATATGTGAACGACATGATGGAAGGAATAGACTCTGAAGTGTCCCTGTTCGCAGATGACGTGAAGTTGATGAGAAGAATTAAATTGGACGAGGATGAGGCAGGACTGCAAAGAGACCTGGACAGGCTGGACATGTGGTCCAGCAACTGGCTTCTCGAATTCAATCCAGCCAAATGCAAAGTCATGAAGATTGGGGAGGGGCAAAGAAGACCGCAGACAGAGTATAGGCTAGGTGGACAAAGACTACAGACCTCACTCAGGGAGAAAGACCTTGGGGTGACCATAACACCGAGCACATCACCGGAGGCACACATCAACCAAATAACCGCTGCAGCATACGGGCGCCTGGCAAACCTGAGAATAGCGTTCCGATACCTTAATAAGGAATCGTTCAAGACACTGTACACTGTGTATGTTAGGCCCATACTGGAGTATGCAGCACCAGTCTGGAACCCACACCTGGTCAAGCACGTCAAGAAGTTAGAGAAAGTACAAAGGATTGCAACAAGGCTAGTCCCAGAGCTCAAGGAAATGTCGTACGAGGAAAGGTTAAGGGAAATCGGACTGACGACATTGGAGGACAGAAGGGTCAGGGGAGACATGATAACGACATACAAGATACTGCGGGGAATAGACAAGGTGGACAGAGATAGGATGTTCCAGAGAGGGGACACAGGGACAAGGGGTCACAACTGGAAGCTGAAGACTCAGACGAGTCACAGGGACGTTAGGAAGTATTTCTTCAGTCATAGAGTCGTCAGGAAGTGGAATAGCCTAGCAAGTGAAGTAATGGAGGCAGGAACCATACATAGTTTTAAGAAGAGGTATGACAAAGCTCAGGAAGCAGAGAGAGAGAGGATCCAGTAGCGATCAGTGAAGAGGCGGGGCCAGGAGCTGAGTCTCGACCCCTGCAACCACAATTAGGTGAGTACAATTAGGTGAGTACACACATACACACACTCAACTGGCCAGAACACTTCAAATATCAACCACTAGCTGACACTTACTACTCTTCTTGCCCCACACTTGGCCCAGTCTTGGCTCAGTCTTGGCCGGTGAATTGGAATAGATTCCTCAAGATCGACTTGGAATGGTGTTTACGCCCTTGTAAAGCGTTGACCTCCTTTCCCGTCCATCCTTTACAGTGTCGCGGGGGAAATGTGTGTGTGCTGCCACTCTCTTTTCTGTTTTCACTATTTTTGTATTGGAACATTGTCTGTTGTGTGTGTGTGTGTGTGTGTGTGTGTGTGTGTGTGTGTTTGTGTGTGTGTGTGTGTGTGTGTGTGTGTGTGTGTGTGTGTGTGTGAGTGTGTGTGTGTGTGTGTGTGTGTGTGTGTGTGTGTGTGTGTGTGTGTGTGTGTGTGTGTGTGTGTGTGTGTGTGAGTGTGTGTGTGTGTGTGTGTGTGTGTGTGTGTGTGTGTGTGTGTGTGTGTGTGTGTGTGTGTGTGTGTGTGTGTGTGTGTGTGTGTGTGTGTGTGTGTGTGTGTGTGTGTGTGTGTGTGTGTGTGTGTGTGTGTGTGTGTGTGTGTGTGTGTGTGTGTGTGTGTGTGAGTGTGTGTGTGTGTGTGTGTGTGTGTGTGTGTGTGTGTGTGTGTGTGTGTGTGTGTGTGTGTGTGTGAGTGTGTGTGTGTGTGTGTGTGTGTGTGTGTGTGTGTGAGTGTGTGTGTGTGTGTGTGTGTGTGTGTGTGTGTGTGTGTGTGTGTGTGTGTGTGTGTGTGTGTGTGTGTGAGTGTGTGTGTGTGTGAGTGTGTGTGTGTGTGTGTGTGTGCGTGTGTGTGTGCGTGTGTGTGTGGTGTGTGCGTGTGTGTACTCACCTAATTGTGATTGCATGGGTCGAGACACAGCTCCTGGCCCCGCCTCTTCACTGATCGCTACTAGGTCCTCTCTCTCTCTCTGCTTCCAGAGCTTTGTCATACCTCGTCTTAAAGCTATGTATGGTTCCTGCCTCCACTACATCACCTGCTAGGCTATTCCACTTCCTGACGACTCTATGACTGAAGAAATACTTCCTAACATCCCTATGAGTCGTCTGAGTCTTCAGCTCCCAATTGTGACCCTTTGTTTCTGTGCCCTCTCTCTGGAACAACCTGTCTTTGTCTACCTTATCTATTCCACGCAGTATCTTGTATGTCGTTATCATGTCTCCCATGACCCGCCTGTCCTCCAATGTCGTCAGTCCGAGTTCCCTCAACCTTTCTTCGTAGGACATATCCCTGAGCTCCGGAACTAGCCTTGTTGCAAACCTTTGCACTTTCTCTAATTTCTTGACGTGTTTGCCCAGGTGTGGGTTCCAAACTGGAGCTGCATACTCCAGTATGAGCCTGATGTACACAGTGTACAGTGTCTTGAACGATTCCTTACTAAGAAAAGCGTTTGACACAGTAGACCACGGCATCCTACTCCACAAACTTGATCACTATGGTAAAAGAGGCCTTGCGCTTGCATATTTTAAATCCTACCTTTCTAATAGGTATCAGTATGTCACCATTAAAGACACAGCCTCATCAGTACGGCCACATGATACTGGAGTTCCATAGGGAAGTGTCCTTGGACCCCTGCTCTTCCTCATTTACATCAATGATCTTCAAAACATATCCCAACACCTGAAACCCATTCTCTTTGCTGACGACACGACTTATGTCATCTCCCACCCTAATCTTGCCACCCTCAACACCATTGTTAACGAGGAGCTGCTCAAAATATCGACTTGGATGACAGCCAATAAACTTACACTTAACACTGACAAAACCTACTATATTATGTTTGGTAGCAGAGCAGGTGTTGCACAACTTAACATTAAGATCGACAACACTCTAATTGCTAGACATAATGAGGGCAAATTCCTTGGCCTATACCTCGACAACAACCTAAATTTCAGCACTCATATCCAGCACATAACAAAAAAAGTTTCCACAACGGTGGGGATCCTCTCCAAGATACGATACTTACCGCAAACTGCCCTTTTCACACTATACCATTCGCTTATATATCCATACCTCACCTATGCTATCTGTGCTTGGGGTTCAACTGCAGCAACACACCTAAAGCCAATAGTAACCCAACAAAAAGCCGCAGTAAGAATGATCACTAAATCCCATCCCTGGCAACACCCCTCCCCCCCCCCACTCTTCATAGATCTAAACTTACTCCCTGTTCAGAACATCCACACTTACTACTGTGCAATCTATATCTACAGGACCTTAAATTCCAATATTAACCTTGACCTAAAATGCTTTCTTGATAGTTGTGACAGGATCCACAGGTATAACACTAGACACAAACATCTCTATGACATTCCCCATGTTCGACTAAACCTTTACAAAAATTCAATGTATTTCAAAGGGCCTAAAATCTGGAACACCCTACCTGAAAACTCTAGAACTGCAGACACATTCATCACTTTCAAAACTACAGTTAGAAAACATCTTATCTCCCTGATCCACCCCGACAACTAACTACATGATAACCACCTGGTGGTTCACATTTACACTCACTCACCCACTGACTATAAACCCAGAAATACAAATCTTAATCTTAAAATAATAAATCCTAACTAGTCATAAGCTTGCCTATGATACTCAAATATAGACACCTTGTATTGTGCCAAAACAAAAGCATTCACATTGCTAAACTCACAAATTATGATGTAGTCACTTAGCCTTAATACCATAATCTGTAAGAATTTAATGTTAAGAATTAATCTAAGTCGCTCGAAATGCCTAGCCATGCTAGGTGTCCTAGTGGCTCCCTCGGTAATTAGCATTTTATAACATGTAAACCACACAGTACCCAAAACCTGTAAACCCAACATTGTAACCCTTATAGAGAATAAACTTGAATTGAATTGAAGGTATCGGAACGCTATTCTCAGGTTTGCCAGGCGCCCATATGCTGCAACAGTTATTTGGTTGATGTGTGCCTAAGGAGACATGCTCGGTGTTATGGTCACCCCAAGATCTTTCTCCTTGAGCGGGGTTTGCAGTCCTTGGTCACCTAGTCTATACTCTGTCTGCGGTCTTCTTTGCCCTTCTTCGATCTTCATGACTATGCACTTGGCAGGGTTGAATTCAAGAAGCCAGTTGCTGGACCAGGTGTCCAGCCTGTCCAGGTCTCTTTGAAGTCCTGCCTGGTCCTCATCTGATTTAATTCTCCTCATTAACTTCACATCATCTGCGAACAGAGACACCTCTGTGTCTATCCCTTCCATCATGTCATTCACATATACCAGAAATAGCACTGGTTCTAGGACCGGCCCCTGTGGGACCCCGCTCGTCACAGGTGCCCACTGTGATACCTCATCCCGTACCATGACTCGTTGTTGCCTCCCTGTCAGGTATTCTCTGATCCATTGCAGTGCCCTTCCTGTTATACGCGCCTGATCCTCTAGTTTCTGCACTAGTCTCTTGTGAGGAACTGTGTCGAAGGCCTTCTTGCAGTCCAAGAAAATGCAACCAACCCACCCCTCTCTCTCGTGTCGCACTTCTGTAACTTTGTCATAGAGCTCCAGAAGGTTTATGACACAGGATTTGCCTTCCATGAATCCGTGCTGGTTATCGTTTATAATCTTGTTCCATTCCAGGTGCTCCACCACTCTCCTCCTGATAATCTTCTCCATGACTTTGCATACTATACACGTCAGTGACATTGGTCTGTAATTTAGTGCCTCTTTTCTGTCTCCTTTTTCAAAAATGGAAACTACATTTTCGGTCTTCCATACCTCAAGTAGTTGCCCAGTTTCAAGGGATGTGTTGAAGATTGTGGTTAATGGCATACACAGTATAACTGCTTCCTCCCTGAGGACCCACGGGAAGATGTTGTCCTGTCCCATTGCCTTTGATGTATCAAGGTTACTTAGCAGCTTCTTCACCTCCTCCTCAGTTGTGTGCATATCGTCCAGCACCTGTTGGTCTATTCCCTGTTGGTGTCCCCCTCTGTCCTGTCTTCCCAGAGTCCTTCCTGTCTCCACTGTGAATACTTCCTTAAATCTCCTGTTGAGCTCCTCGCATACCTCTTGATCGTTTCCTGTGAGTTCCCCACCTTCTTTCCTCAGCCTGATCACCTGGTCTTTGACTGTCGTCTTTCTCCTAATGTGGCTAAACAGAAGTTTCGGGTCAGTCTTGGCTTTCGATGCTATGTCATTTTCGTACTGTCGCTGGGCCTCCCTCCTTATTTGTACATATCCGTTTCTGGCTCTTCGACTGATCTTGTTTTCTTGGGTCCTTTGTCTTCTATACTTCTTCCATTCTCTAATGCACTTAGTTTTTGCCTCCCTGCACCTTTGAGTAAACCAAGGACTCGCTTTGGTCTTCCCATTGTTTCTGTTGCCCTTGGGAACAAACCTTTCTTCTGCCTCCTTGCATTTTGTTGTTACATACTCCATCATTTCATTTACTGTCCTTCCTACCATTTCTCTGTCCCACTGCACCTCCCGCAGGAAGTTCCTCATACCTGTGTAGTCCCCCCTTTTATAGTTTGGCTTTTCCCATTCGACTCCTGTTACCCTCTCCATCTGTAACTCTACTATATAATCAAAACTCAGGACAACGTGGTCACTAGCTCCGAGGGGCCTCTCATATGTGATGTCATCAATGTCTGAGCTACTCAGGGTGAACACAAGGTCCAGTCTTGCTGGTTCATCCTCCCCTCGCTCTCTGGTAGTGTCCCTGATGTGTTGATGCATGAGGTTTTTCAGTACCACATCCATCATCTTGGCTCTCCATGTTTTGGGGCCCCCATGAGGCTCCAGGTTTTCCCAATCGATCTCCCTGTGGTTGAAATCACTCATAACCAGTAACTTTGTTCTGCACGTTTGAGCTCTTCATGCCACCTCAGCCAGTGTGTCCACCATCGCTTTGTTGTTCTCATCATATTCCTCTCTTGGTCTCCTGCAGTTCTGTGGTGGGTTATACATCACAGCAATGACTAGCTTATGTTCCCCAGATTGAATTGTGCCTACTATGTAGTCCCTTTCTCCAATCTCGTCCATGCCCTCCATTTCCTCGAAACTCCATTGTTTTTTTTATGAGCAGTGCAACCCCTCCTCCCCCTATGCTCCTATCTTTCCTCAGGATCTGATATCCCGGTGGGAAGATTGCATCTGTTATTGTCTCAGTGAGCTTCGTTTCTGTGACTGCTATGATGTCCGGTGCCTCTCGTTGATTCTTTCGTGTCATTCCTCGTATTTATTTGCTATTCCATCTGCATTTGTGTACCACACCTTCAGCTTCTTGTCTATCACGGTGGACCTGGGAGAATATTGGGGTTGGGGGGGTGGGAGCCCTGGGGGGTTATGGGAGTTTGTGGTGTGGGTGGGATTTGTGGTGGGAGGGTGAGGGCAGAGTGCCCGAAGGGAGCTGCTGTTGCAGTGGGGTTTGTGGTGTTGAGGATGTGTGTGCATATGTGTGTGTGTGTGCGTGTGTGTGTGTGTGTGTGCGTGTGCGTGTGTGTGTGTACTCACCTAGTTGTACTCACCTAGTTGAGGTTGCGGGGGTCGAGTCCGAGCTCCTGGCCCCGCCTCTTCACTGATCGCTACTAGGTCACTCTCCCTGAGCCGTGAGCTTTATCATACCTCTGCTTAAAGCTAAGTATGGATCCTGCCTCCACTACATCACTTCCCAAACTATTCCACTTACTGACTACTCTGTGGCTGAAGAAATACTTCCTAACATCCCTGTGATTCATCTGTGTCTTCAGCTTCCAACTGTGTCCCCTTGTTACTGTGTCTAATCTCTGGAACATCCTGTCTTTGTCCACCTTGTCAATTCCTCTCAGTATTTTGTATGTCGTTATCATGTCCCCCCTATCTCTCCTGTCCTCCAGTGTCGTCAGGTTGATTTCCCTTAACCTAGGACATACCTCTTAGCTCTGGGACTAGTCTTGTTGCAAACCTTTGCACTTTCTCTAGTTTCTTCACGTGCTTGGCTAGGTGTGGGTTCCAAACTGGTGCCGCATACTCCAATATGGGCCTAACGTACACGGTGTACAGGGTCCTGAATGATTCCTTATTAAGATGTTGGAATGCTGTTCTGAGGTTTGCCAGGCGCCCATATGCTGCAGCAGTTATTTGGTTGATGTGCGCTTCAGGAGATTTGCCTGGTGTTATACTCACCCCAAGATCTTTTTCCTTGAGTGAGGTTTGTAGTCTCTGGCCCCCTAGACTGTACTCCGTCTGCGGTCTTCTTTGTCCTTCCCCAATCTTCATGACTTTGCACTTGGTGGGATTGAACTCCAGGAGCCAATTGCTGGACCAGGTCTGCAGCCTGTCGAGATCCCTTTGTAGTTCTGCCTGGTCTTCGATCGAGTGAATTCTTCTCATCAACTTCACGTCATCTGCAAACAGGGACACCTCAGAGTCTATTCCTTCCGTCACGTCGTTCACAAATACCAGAAACAGCACTGGTCCTACTACTGACCCCTGCGGGACCCCGCTGGTCACAGGTGCCCACTCTGACACCTCGCCACGTACCATGACTCGCTGCTGTCTTCCTGACAAGTATTCCCTGATCCATTGTAGTGCCTTCCCTGTCATCCCTGCCTGGTCCTCCAGTTTTTGCACTAATCTCTTGTGTGGAACTGTGTCAAATGCCTTCTTACAGTCCAAGAAAATGCAATCCACCCACCCCTCTCTCTCTTGTCTTACTGCTGTCACCATGTCATAGAACTCCAGTAGGTTTGTGACACAGGATTTCCCGTCCCTGAAACCATGTTGGCTGCTGTTGATGAGATCGTTCCTTTCTAGGTGTTCCACCACTCTTCTCCTGATAATCTTCTCCATGATTTTGCATACTATACATGTCAGTGACACTGGTCTGTAGTTTAATGCTTCATGTCTGTCTCCTTTTTTAAAGATTGGGACTACATTTGCTGTCTTCCATGCCTCAGGCAATCTCCCTGTTTCGATAGATGTATTGAATATTGTTGTTAGGGGTACACATAGCACCTCTGCTCCCTCTCTCAATACCCATGGGGAGATGTTATCTGGCCCCATTGCCTTTGAGGTATCTAGCTCACTCAGAAGCCTCTTCACTTCTTCCTCGGTTGTGTGCACTGTGTCCAGCACTTGGTGGTGTGCCCCACCTCTCCGTCTTTCTGGAGTCCCTTCTGTCTCCTCTGTGAACACTTCTTTGAATCTCTTGTTGAGTTCTTCACATACTTCACGGTCATTTCTTGTTGACTCTCCTCCTTCCTTCCTTAGCCTGATTACCTGGTCCTTGACTGTTGTTTTCCTCCTGATGTGGTTGTACAACAGTTTTGGGTCAGATTTGGCTTTCGCTGCTATGTCATTTTCATATTGTCTTTGGGCCTCCCTTCTTATCTGTGCATATTCGTTTCTGGCTCTACGACTGGTCTCCTTATTCTCCTGGGTCCTTTGCCTTCTATATTTCTTCCATTCCCTAGCACACTTGGTTTTTGCCTCCCTGCACCTTTGGGTAAACCATGGGCTCATCCTGGCTTTTTCATTATTCCTGTTACCCTTGGGTACAAACCTCTCCTCAGCCTCCTTGCATTTTGTTGCTACATATTCCATCATCTCATTAACTGGCTTCCCTGCCAGTTCTCTGTCCCACTGAACCCCATTCAGGTAGTTCCTCATTCCTGTGTAGTCCCCTTTCTTGTAGTTTGGCTTCATTCGTCCTGGCCTTCCTGCTTCTCCCTCCACTTGTAGCTCTACTGTGTATTCGAAGCTTAAAACCACATGGTCACTGGCCCCAAGGGGTCTTTCGTATGTGATGTCCTCGATATCTGCACTACTCAAGGTGAATACTAAGTCCAGCCTTGCTGGTTCATCCTCTCCTCTCTCTCTTGTAGTGTCCCTTACGTGTTGGCACATGAAGTTTTCCAGTACCACCTCCATCATCTTAGCCCTCCATGTATCTTGGCCCCCATGTGGGTCCAAGTTCCCCCAATCGATCTCCTTGTGGTTAAAGTCACCCATGATCAGGAGCTTTGCCCTGCATGCATGAGCTCTTCTGGCACTCTAGCCAGTGTATCAACCATCGCTCTATTGCTCTCGTCGTACTCTTGCCTTGGCCTCCTGCTGTTCTGTGGTGGGTTATACATCACTGCTATTACCACCTTGGGACCTCCAGAGTGAAGTGTTCCCGCTATGTAATCACTTTCTTCTCCGCTGTCTCCTCTCTCCAGCTCATCAAAATTCCAGCGATTTTTGTTTGTTATATATATGTGTGTGTGTGTGTATGTGTGTGCGTGTGTGTGTGTGTACTCACCTAGTTGTACTCAGCTAGTTGAGGTTGCAGGGGTCGAGTCCAAGTTCCTGGCCCCCGCCTCTTCACTGGTCGCCACTAGGTCACTCTCCCTGAACCATGAGCTTTATCGTACCTCTGCTTAAAGCTATGTATGGATCCTGCCTCCACTACATCTCTTCCCAAACTATTCCACTTCCTGACTACTCTGTGGCTGAAGAAATACTTCCTAACATCCCTGTGATTCATCTGTGTCTTCAACTTCCAACTGTGTCCCCTTGTTGCTGTGTCCCATCTCTGGAACATTCTGTCTCTGTCCACCTTGTCAATTCCTCTCAGTATTTTGTATGTCGTTATCATGTCCCCCCTATCTCTCCTGTCCTCTAGTGTCGTCAGGTCGATTTGCCTTAACCTCTCCTCGTAGGACATACCTCTTAGCTCTGGGACTAGTCTTGTTGCAAACCTTTGCACTTTCTCTAGTTTCTTAACGTACTTGGCTAGGTGTGGGTTCCAAACTGGTGCCGCATACTCCAATATGGGCCTAACGTACACGGTGTACAAGGTCCTGAACGATTCCTTATTAAGATGCCGGAATGCTGTCCTTAGGTTTGCTAGGCGCCCATATGCTGTAGCAGTTATTTGGTTGATGTGCGCCTCAGGAGATGTGCCTGGTGTTACACTCACCCCAGGATCTTTTTCCTTGAGTGCGGTTTGTAGTCTCTGGCCCCCTAGGCTGTATTCCGTCTGTGGTCTTATTTGCCCATCCCCGATCTTAATTACTTTGCGCTTGGTGGGGTTTAACTCCAGGACTCAGTTGCTGGACCAGGCCTGCGGCCTGTCCAGATCTCTTTGTAGCTCTGCCTGGTCCTCGTCCGATTGAATTCCTTTCATCAACGTCACATCATCTGCAAACAGGGACACTTCGGAGTCTATTCCTTCCGTCATGTCATTCACAAATACCAGAAACAGCACCGGTTCTATCACTGACCCCTGTGGAACTCCCCTCCTCCCACAGACGAACATACGAGGCCACTCAACAGGAATACCCAGAACAAGAGTAGGTGGGGTCACAGGGATACACAGACGAACAGGTGGGGCCACTCAGCAGGTATACTGACACTTCTCTCCCCGACTAATTGAGCTTGGCAAATGATAAATAAGTCATATTAATAAAACTTCAGTTTTATTTATTATCAGCAGAATGTAATTATGCCAGCTGTCTGCTGTTTGATGGGACATCTTGACTCAGAGACTGTAAGAGCGAGAAAATGTGCTTTAATCATGATTGGAGAGGACAGGATACTAATAGAGAGAGAGAGAGAGAGAGAGAGAGAGAGAGAGAGAGAGAGAGAGAGAGAGAGTGGCAGACAGACAGACAGACAGACTGCCAGACAGATAAAGAATCGGTCTTCAGAGTGGCCCCTCACACAGTAGTTCAATCAAAAATAGCTACACACAACGGCGTGTATTTGTTCCATTTCTTCGTTTGCTTCTAGAAGAGACATGATTACGACGTAGAGGATAGGCAAAATATTTGACAAGACAGGCAGAAAGAGACTGAAATGAGAGGCAGAGAGGCGAGGCGACACAGTTAAATTCTAAGCATACAGTTATGAGAGAATAGTTCTGTGGTCTCTGTGTTGCGAATAGGTGTAATGAGCTAAGCCAGGAAGTGGTGGAGGTAAACTTTATACAAAGTTTCTAGAGTAGGCATGATAGGGACAGGAATCAATAACGCAGGTGACTGTAGTTTAAAAAGGAAGGGGAGGGAAGAGGTGAAACTCGTCCCTTTCTAAGACAAAGACGTGTACACTCATAAACATATGCTCTCTCATTTTCTCTCGTCAGATACTGTTCAACACATGAGACCACTTCTCTAGGGGTGCTCTTCCCCAGTATGTTTGTACTCCTGGGTAGGGAGGCGTGGCGGCTTGCATCAGAATTCCTGACATGGACTCAGCATTCCTGGATCGCTCCCTGCCTAGCCACTTTGACAAATCAGCAGCACTCTCTTGGCCGCTCAGGAGAGGCAGTCACGCAGTGCTGTTCGCTGGAAGGGAAGCCGGGGGAGGTAGAAGAAAGGAGGAGGAGGAGGGGAAAGAGGAAAATGAGCAAGAAAGTTGATAAAAATCGAGAAAGGAATGCTAAAGGCTACGAAAGGAGAATTAAGGTTACATGATTGTACGTGAGGTTATCTACTAGACACATTAACTACTGTCATTAACACGAATGGTAAAGTGCTGAGCGCATCCGTCTCGCGCTCAGCAGACGAAGGATCGAGCCTTCCTCACGTCATGTGCTGAATGACCCACATAAGTTTAACGTAAACAGTGCTAAAATGCAGCTTACTTACTCAATATTCATGAAATTTAATGCATATAGAAATACTTGAAAATGTTTGCCAGTGTATAAGTGTTGCAAGACTAACCGTCTGCTGTTCAACATCAAAGATACCTTAATAAAGGTCAAAGAGAATAATTAAACACAGCTGAAAGGTATGTTAGTTCAATTAAAATTATTTCACATACATATTTAATTTACAGTATTTTAGAAAAATACACATTTGAATTTACAGTCAACAGAAGATAAATTATATATTTTAGTCTACATTATGGTATATGTGATGTCACCGTGGTTGTTTAATATATTTATAGATGGGGTTGTAAGAGAAGTAAATGCGAGGGTCTTGGCAAGAGGCGTGGAGTTAAAAGATAAAGAATCACACACAGGGTGGGAGTTGTCACAGCTGCTCTTTGCTGATGACACTGTGCTCTTGGGAGATTCTGAAGAGAAGCTGCAGAGATTGGTGGATGAATTTGGTAGGGTGTGCAAAAGAAGAAAATTAAAGGTGAATACAGGAAAGAGTAAGGTTATGAGGATAACAAAAAGATTAGGTGATGAAAGATTGAATATCAGATTGGAGGGAGAGAGTATGGAGGAGGTGAACGTATTCAGATATTTGGGAGTGGACGTGTCAGCGGATGGGTCTATGAAAGATGAGGTGAATCATAGAATTGATGAGGGAAAAAGAGTGAGTGGTGCACTTAGGAGTCTGTGGAGACAGAGAACTTTGTCCTTGGAGGCAAAGAGGGGAATGTATGAGAGTATAGTTTTACCAACGCTCTTATATGGGTGTGAAGCATGGGTGATGAATGTTGCAGCGAGGAGAAGGCTGGAGGCAGTGGAGATGTCATGTCTGAGGGCAATGTGTGGTGTGAATATAATGCAGAGAATTCGTAGTTTGGAAGTTAGGAGGAGGTGCGGGATTACCAAAACTGTTGTCCAGAGGGCTGAGGAAGGGTTGTTGAGGTGGTTCGGACATGTAGAGAGAATGGAGCGAAACAGAATAACTTCAAGAGTGTATCAGTCTGTAGTGGAAGGAAGGCGGGGTAGGGGTCGGCCTAGGAAGGGTTGGAGGGAGGGGGTAAAGGAGGTTTTGTGTGCGAGGGGCTTGGACTTCCAGCAGGCATGCATGAGCGTGTTTGATAGGAGTGAATGGAGACAAATGGTTTTTAATACTTGACGTGCTGTTGGAGTGTGAGCAAAGTAACATTTATGAAGGGATTCAGGGAAACCGGCAGGCCGGACTTGAGTCCTGGAGATGGGAAGTACAGTGCCTGCACTCTGAAGGAGGGGTGTTAATGTTGCAGTTTAAAAACTGTAGTGTAAAGCACCCTTCTGGCAAGACAGTGATGGAGTGAATGATGGTGAAAGTTTTTCTTTTTCGGGCCACCCTGCCTTGGTGGGAATCGGCCAGTGTGATAATAAAAAAAAAAAAAAAATTATGGTATATAGTCACTTGTGCTGGATATAATTAAGCGGCCCATGATTGGTTAATCTCATAAAAATATACTCATTGTGTTTCTTCTCTGGAATTATACCACTGATAACTTACAAAGATAAAACATACAGAATATTCAGTCCACCACGGCTCAGCCTTGAAACGTAAGCCTGTAGAATAATCCATGGCTCTGTGGCTGGTGGTTCTGGAACCAGATTGCCAAACAATAACATCGGTGCAATTTCTTTATTGATTCTTGCCCAGTGCTACCCTACCACTAGCAGTCTTAATGTTTGTATGTTTACCCTCGTGCAACTCTCATTTGTTTACTGAATAATAAATATGAATTAAACTACTGGTATTCTACACACAGCCACTGTCGCTAACACAACACTGACTTACTTCCCTCTCTGCTTTTCCTTTAATTTATATAATAACAGTGACGAAGGCTTCTTACCGAGTGAGAATACGTTGGCCATCCATTTTCCTGTTTCTGGAGAGTGTTTTAGATATTCAGTTGTCACAAGACCTGTAATTTCTCTCTCTCTCTCTCTCTCTCTCTCTCTCTCTCTCTCTCTCTCTCTCTCTCTCTCTCTCTCTCTCTCTCTCTCTCTCTCTCTCTCTCTCTCTCTCTCTCTCTCTCTCTCTCTCTCTCTCTTTTTTACACAGGGTTTGACAAGGTTAAGGATCCCTAGCTTTATTGACAAGCTATTTACAGGTTAAGGATTCCTAACTTTATTGGCAAGCTAAGAGCTGTTACCTACATCAGCTCATTTGAAAGCATTTTTATTGTTATGAGACATACAAGTAGGGAACAGGATGAAGTTGGAACCATCTGTGGGCCAGCATTTTCATTTGATCAACTGACTTTATCTCGTTGACATCATTATGCTGTACGAATGTGTTCCATACTCGAGTCATCCTGGGTATATAGGATCTCAGATGTAGTGAAGTTCTGGAGCAGGGTACAGCCAGAGTGAAGTTGCTGCTTTCTGCCCGTCTTGTGGCATAAAAGCTTGTTTCACGCTGTCCTCGAAGTGGATCCAAGTGTGGTACTTTGACAATATTGGCCTTGTACATAACAGTAAGGCCACCCACATCCCTCCTATGTTGAAGGCTCTGCTGAAATGACAGATCTATCCAGGATGGGTCCAGGCGAGAGATGAGACGTCTTGCTCTGTTCTCTATTATGTCAAGCAGTCGCAGATGAGAGGGGGGGGGGCAGGCAAACCAAGAAAGTGGAGCATACTCAAGGTGCGAGCGTACTTGTGCCTCGTACAGAATCTTGCAACCCCTACTGTCAAGTAGATGCGAGATACGGCGAAGTGCTGTAAGCTTCCTGGCTGTCTTGTTTGCAAGATTTACAACATGGTTCTTCATGATTAGTTTGGAGTCAAATTTCACCCCAAGGATATCAACTTCTTCTCCAGGTGCCAACACCCTCCCCTTCATCCTTACTACTGCACCAGCATTGCCATCATGGTGCCTAGAGACGATCATCATTTGCGTTTTCTCAGGTGCAAATGTTACTTGCCATCTATTTCCCCAAGCTGATATAGCTCTCAGCTGGTGATTGATGTAGCTTAGAGCAGCTGGCATTTCTTCTCTTGGATAAGTGAATGTCAGTGTGCAGTCGTCTGCATATGCATGTGATTCTGGGATGAGATGAAGAAGGTCGTTGAAGTAGACATTCCATAACAATGGTCCCAGCACGCTTCCTTGTGGAACACTTGCCCCAATAGGATGTCTTGCTGATTCCGTTCCATTGAGAACTACACTTAGAGATCTACCATGAAGGTAATCACTGAGGAGACATAGCGTAGAGCCTGCAATTCCCAGTGCTTGAAGTTTTGCTAAGAGGCCCTGGTGCCACACCCGGTCGAAAGCGCCAGCAATGTCCAGTGCTACCACACAGCTGACTTTGGATTCATCCAGTGACTGGTGCCACTTAGTGGAGAGGTTTAACAACAGATAAGCAGCAGAGTAACCTTTCCTGAAGCCATATTGACGATCACAAAGTAGTGAGTGATAGTTAAAAAACTCTGTCATTTGTCTTGAGATTATTGTCTCAAGGATCTTACCAGTGATTGACAGGAGTGACACTGGTCTGTAGTTGCTGATTTCTGCTCTGCACTAACAGCACCTTTCAAGGCAGGTAAAATTGCTGACCTAGAAAATGTACAGAGAACCTTCACGGCGAGCATAACGGAGATAAAACACCTCAATTACTGGGAGCGCTTGAGGTTCCTAACCTGTATTCCCTGGAACGCAGGCGGGAGAGATACATGATTACATACACCTGGAAAATCCTAGAGGGACTAGTACCGAACTTGCACACGAAAATCACTCACTACGAAAGCAAAAGACTTGGCAGACGATGCAACATCCCCCCAATGAAAAGCAGGGGTGTCACTAGCACGTTAAGAGACCATACAATAAGTGTCAGGGGCCCGAGACTGTTCAACTGCCTCTCAGCATACATAAGGGAGATTACCAATAGACCCCTGGCAGTCTTCAAGCTGGCACTGGACAAGCACCTAAAGTCGGTTCCTGACCAGCCGGGCTGTGGCTCGTACGTTGGTTTGCGTGCAGCCAGCAGTAACAGCCTGGTTGATCAGGCTCTGATCCACCAGGAGGCCTGGTCACAGACCGGGCCGCGGGGGCGTTGACCAACGGAACTCTGTACTCACCTATTTGTTCCACTTCCTGACAACTCTCGTGATGCAGGGATTTTTCAACTAACAGTCGAGTCTTAGCTCCTGGCCCCCCGCCTCTTCACCGGTTGCTACTGGGCCCTCTCTCTCCCCGCTCCATGAGCTTTATCAAACCTCGTCTTAAAACTGTGTATGGTTCCTGCCTCCACTACGTCATTTTCTAGGCTATTCCACTGCCTTACAACTCTATGACTGAAGAAATACTTCCTAATATCTCTCTGACTCATTTGTGTCTTCAACTTCCAATTGTGGCCTCTTGTTTCTGTGTCCCCTCCCTGGAACATCCTGTCTTTGTCCAACTTGTCTATTCCACGCAGTATTTTATATGTCGTTATCATGTCTCCCCTGACCCTCCTGTCCTCCAGTGTCGTCAGGCCGATTTCCCTTAATCTTTCTTCATAGGACATTCCCCTTAGCTCTGGAACTAACCTTGTCGCAAACCTTTGTACTTTCTCTAGTTTCTTGACGTGCTTTATCAAGTGCGGGTTCCAAACAGGTGCTGCATACTCCAGTATGGGCCTGACATACACGGTGTACAGTGTCTTGAACGATTCCTTACTAAGGTATCGGAATGCTGTTCTCAGGTTTGCCAGGCGCCCATATGCTGCAGCAGTTATCTGATTGATGTGTGCTTCCGGAGACATGCTCGGTGTTATACTCACCCCAAGATCTTTCTCCTTGAGTGAGGTTTGCAGTCTTTGGCCACCTAGCCTATACTCTGTCTGTGGTCTTCTGTGCCCTTCCCCTATCTTCATGACTTTGCATTTGGCAGGATTAAATTCGAGAAGCCATTTGCTGGACCAGGTGTCCAGTCTGTCCAGGTCTCTTTGAAGTCCTGCCTGGTCCTCATCAGATTTAATTCTCCTCATTAACTTCACATCATCTGCAAACAGGGACACTTCTGAGTCTAACCCTTCCATCATGTCGTTCACATATACCAAAAATAGCACTGGTCCTAGGACCGACCCCTGTGGGACCCCGCTCGTCACAGGTGCCCACTGTGATACATCATTACGTACCATGACTCGTTGTTGCCTCCCTGTCAGGTATTCTCTGATCCATTGCAGTGCCCTTCCTGTTATATGCGCCTGATGCTCTAGCTTCTGCACTAATCTCTTGTGAGGAACTGTGTCAAAGGCCTTCTTGCAGTCCAAGAAGATGCAATCAACCCACCCCTCTCTCTCGTGTCTTACTTCTGTTATTTTATCATAAAACTCCAGAAGGTTTGTGACACAGGATTTGCCTTCCATGAATCCGTGCTGGTTGGCATTTATACTCTTGTTCCGTTCCAGGTGCTCCACCACTCTCCTCCTAATAATCTTCTCCATAACTTTGCATACTATACACGTCAATGACACAGGTCTATAGTTTAGTGCCTCTTTTCTGTCTCCTTTTTTAAAAATGGGAACTACATTTGCCGTCTTCCATACCTCAGGTAGTTGCCCAGTTTCCAGGGACGTGTTGAAGATTGTGGTAAGTGGCATGCACAACATATCTGCTCCCTCTCTAAGGACCCACGGGGAGATGTTGTCCGGTCCCATTGCCTTTGAGGTATCGATGTCCCTTAGCAGTTTCTTCACCTCCTCCTCATCTGTATGTATGTCGTCCAACACTTGTTGGTGTATTCCTTGCTGGTGTCCCCATCTGATCTGTCCCCCCAGAGTCCTTCCTGTCTCTACTGTAAATACTTCCTTAAATCTCGTGTTGAGCTCCTCACATACCTCTTGATCGTTTCTTGTGAGTTCTCCACCTTCTTTCCTCAGCCTTATCACCTGGTCCTTGACTGTTGTCTTCCTCCTAATGTGGCTATACAGTAGTTTCGGGTCAGATTTGACTTTCGATGCTATGTCGTTTTCATACTGTCGCTGGGCCTTCCTCCTTATCTGTGCATACTCGATTCTGGCTCTTCTACTAATCTCATTGTTTTCCTGGGTCCTATGCCTCCTGTATCTTTTCCATTCTCTGTTGCACTTAGTTTTTGCCTCCCTACACCTTCGGGTAAACCAAGGACTCGTTTTGGTCTTCCTATTATTTCTGTTTCCCTTGGGAACAAACCTTTCCTCTGCCTCCTTGCACTTTGTTGCCACATATTCCATCATCTCGTTTACTGATTTTCCTACCATTTCTCTGTCCCACTGAACCTCCTGCAGGAAGTTTCTCATACCTGTGTAGTCCCCCCTTTTATAGTTTGGCCTGTCCCCTTCAGTTCCTGTTACCTTCTCCACTTGTAACTCTACTATATAATCAAAACTCAGAACCACGTGATCGCTAGCTCCAAGGGGCCTCTCGTAAGTGATGTCCTCAATGTCTGAACTGCTCAGGGTGAACACAAGATCCAGTCTTGCTGGCTCATCCTCCCCTCTCTCTCTGGTTGTGTCCCTGACATGTTGATGCATGAGGTTTTCAAGTACCACATCCATCATCTTGGCTCTCCATGTTTTGGGACCCCCATGTGGCTCCAGGTTTTCCCAGTCGATCTCCCTGTGGTTGAAATCGCCCATTACCAGTAACTTTGCTCTGCTCGAGTGAGCTCTTCTTGCCACCTCAGCCAGTGTGTCCACCATCACCCTGTTGTTTTCTTCGTACTCCTCTCTTGGCCTCCTGCAGTTCTGTGGTGGGTTATACATCACTCCAATGACTACTTTATGTTCTCCGGACTGAATTGTACCTACAATGTAGTCTCTTTCTCCAATCATGTCCATGCCTTCCATTTCCTCAAATCCCCATCGGTGTTTTATGAGCAGTGCAACCCCTCCTCCCCCTCTACTCCTTCTATCTTTCCTCAGGATCTGATATCCCGTTGGGAAGATTGTGTCTGTTATTGTCTCAGCGAGTTTTGTTTCTGTGACTGCTATGATGTCTGGGGATTTTTCACTGATTCTTTCGTTCCACTCCTCATGTTTATTCGTTATTCCATCCGCGTTTGTGTACCAAACTTTCAGTTTCTTTTCTATCATTGTGGTCATGCAAGAATATTGGGGTTGGGGGAGCGAGAGCCTTGGTGGGGGCCTATATGGGGCTGTGGTGTAGGTGGGGTTTGTGATGATGGGGGTGGGGTCAGAATGCCCATAAGGGACAGCTGTTGGGGTGAGGTTTGTGATATGGGGGTTGGTGGCAGAGGGAACAGTGAGTGGGTTGTAGTATAGGTTGCTCAGTTGCGTTGGGAATGTCGCGGTTGGAGTCTTTTGGTGGGAGATTCTGTGGGGTGTGTTTGCCCTTCCTCCTGTGTCTGGGTCCTGCTCATCTTCGTCATTGCCTCTCGTTCCTCCTTGCGTCTCTGTACCCTCTCTTTCAGTGTAGTCCTTTCTTCTTGTGTTCTGTCGCGGTCGAGGTATACTCTCTGGTACCCCTGTTTGTCCCTCAGTCTTGCTTTCTCTTGCAGAATCCTGGTTCGAACTGATTCTTCCTTGAAAGTTACTCTGACAGGCCGTATCCTTCCACTCGCAAACCACCCAATTCTCTGAAAATTTGTCACCTGGGTCATATCGCCCTCACCTATTGTTTTCATGATGCCTTCAATCATTTTTTTCTCCTCCTGTTTTATTTCTTCAAAGTTGTCCCCCTTGGCTTCTTGGAGCCCGTACACAAAAACTGACCTCGCCCTTTCCTCCTCCCACTGAGTCTCCATCTGCTTCCTCTGAGGCATTTTATTTCCTTCCATTGACATGTTCTTGCCTTCAGTCCCTGTCATATCTGAAACTTCTATTCTCAGTGAACTGTCTTTCATGACCAGCTGTCCCTTGCTACTGCAGTTGGCTGTTAGAATCTCTGCATATAGCATACCTTCATTGTCTTCGGACCTGTCATTTGATCTTAGTGTGCTCCTCGTCTTTTCCCTGGCCCCACGTGGGTCTGATAGGGCCTTCGCGTACGGCATGTCTCCGTTGTTGCTTACTGTCCCCTTGTCTGCGCCTGACATTGAATTTCCTGATGTCACATCTGAATTGTCATTTGTCTCTCTAATCTGTTTCAGGCTTTGCAGTTTCTCTTCTAAGCACTGTATCCTAGCTTCTGCTGCTAAGACCTGTACTTTCCCACTTCCTGCACTCATCAGCTATCCGCTCCTCCATTTTCTTACCAAGCTCTACTATCTTCCTTCCCCACTCTTCCTCCCTTTTTTGGAGCTCTAACTCCCAGTCTTTCCTCCCTGGTTCGTCTACCAGATCTCTGGTTTTCCGTCCTCTAGGGCCACCCATTTTTTTTTTTTTTTTTTATTACCACAGACAGAAGGCTAGAGGAGGGAGAGGGTGAGAGGGGGAGAGAGAAAGGGTAGAAAGAGGGAGAGAGAGGAGAGAGAAAGGGTAGAAAGAGGAAATGAGAGGAGAGAGTATGGTGGTGAGGGATAAGACCAAGGGGGAGAGAGAGAGAAATGTGAGGGGGGAGAGAAAGGGTAGAGAGAGGGAGAAAGAGAGGGAGAGAGAGAGAGAGAGACAGAGAAAGGAGGGTGAGGGAAAAGGCTATGAGAGAGAGAAATGCGAGGGAGGGGTAGAAATATAGAAAAAGGGAGATGGAGAGAGAAGCCTATAGAGAGAGCAGGGTGAGTGATAGGGAGATGGGAGTGAGAGAGAGAGAGGGGGAGAGAGTGAAAGAGAGAGAGAGAGAGAAGGAGAGAGAGGGAGAGAGAGAAAGAAAGAGTAGGGGGAAGGGGAGGGAAAAAGGCTATGAGAGAGAGAAACGCGAGGGAGGGGGAGAGAGAAAGATAGGAGGGAGGGGGGAGTGAAGGCAAGAGTGGGGGAGGGGAAAGGTCTGTGGGGGATGGAAAGGTGTGTGGGGGGTGAGGGGATGCGGTCAAATTCCAAGGATCAACTGTGTGAATGAGTGGGTGTGTGTACTCACCTAGTTGTGGTTTCAGGGGTCGAGACTCAGCTCCTGGCCCCGAGTGTGTATGTGTGTGCGTGCGTGTGTGTGTGTGAGCACGTCAGTTGTTTATATGTCCCAGAAATACATTTCACCTCTGTGTATCCGTAATACTAATAAGATACCATTAACACAGAGTAATTCTAATACTTATAATACTAGCGTGTGTTAACGAGTCTTTCTTTCACCCAGTTATGTACTACCTTTTACTACATGTGTACCCAATACTTGCTTCTCAGATTGTACTGTCTTTGTGTCCTAAAACATTATCTCTCGAAACTGTTGTCAGGGCTGTAGTCCCATTAGCCTATTCCTTGCTCCTACAAATTTTATCTTCCTACTACTGCTAGGTGTTGTGTGTATGATAATCGCTCTGGAGCAGGGTTTGTGATAGCCAGCTACCAGTGATCGTAGGGCCGGCTCTACCACTCAAAACTTCCCGCCAACCACAAACAGGTGATTTGTACGTTACAACTCAGAGGGGACGTCCATCCAGATGCCTGATGTACGATGCTCGCTGTACGATGCTCGCTGTACGATGACTCGTGCACCTCGCCCTTCCGTCTCTGACTTCTTCAGCTATTCTTTTCTCGTTGCCCTTTTGAGTCCTCATTTACCACACTTATCACTTGTATACTGCTACTTTTATAATTTACACTTCACTTTTGGTAAGTACACTTCTTATTTGTGATGACACCCAACCTGTTATGGCAGCCTACTTCCTCAGGCCTACTGCTGCCACCTTCTCTGCTTATATATATTTATGTATATGTATGTATATATACATATATCCCCTTTCTGGCTAGCTTGTTCACGCTGGCTGTGTGCTACATCACAGTTTCTCGTTAGCCAACCTCTCTTAATTCTATTTGATCTTTTCTCTTTAGTCACTCGCTTTGTACTTTGTATATTTGTAACAGTGTGGCAACAAGTGCCAACTAGGCCTCAACGAACTGGCACTTTGAAATTTTGTTGTATAATTTCAGGCTTTCTCTCGCCTTTACTTTATTTTTTTTGCTAATACTTTGGTTATCACTTGTAGGGTTGTTCACTGACGTTCTCACTAACACTCGTTGCTTCTAGCTGCTAAAACACGCCCTAAAAGCACTAAGATTCCCGGAGCCTGGCGCTTATGACCCACTACACTACGTGTGTGTGTGTGTGTGTGTGTGTGTATGTGTGTGTGTGTGTGTTGTTGCAACTATACTGTGTCTGCAGTCTTCTCCAGTTGCCCTTGGTATACCCCAATCTTCATGACTTTGCATTTGGCAGGCTCGGTTAAACTCAAGGAGCCAGTTGCTGGACCAGGCTTGTAGCCTGTCCAAGTCTCTTTGTAGTCCTGCCTGATCCTCATCCGATTTGATTCTTCTCATTAACTTCACATCATCCGCAAACAAGGACACTTCTGAGTCTATCCCTTCCGTTATGTCATTCACATATACCAAGAACAGCACAGGTCCTAGGACTGACCCCTGTGGAACCCCGCTTGTCACAGGCGCCCACTCTGACACCTCGTCACGTACCATGACTCATTGTTGCCTCCCTGTCAGGTATTCTCTTATCCATTGCAGTGCCTTTCCTGTTATGTGTGCCTGATCCTCTAGCTTTTGCAGTAACCTCTTGTGAGGAACTGTGTCGAAGGCCTTCTTGCAGTCCAAAAAAATGCAGTCGATCCACCCCTGTCTCTCTTGTCTTACTTCTGTCACCTTGTCATAAAACTCTAGTAGGTTTGTGACACAGGATTTTCCTTCCCTGAAACCATGCTGGTTGTCAATTATACACTTGTTTCTTTCCAGGTGCTCCACCACTCCCTTCCTGATGATCTTCTCCATGACCTTGCATACTATACACGTTAGTGATACAGGTCTGTAGTTTAGTGCCCCATGTCTTTCTCCCTTTTGAAAAATTGGGACTACATTTGCCATCTTCCATACCTCTGGGAGTTGCCCAGTTTCAAATGATGTGTTGAAGATCTTTGTTAATGGTACACACAATATCTCTGCTCCCTCTTTAAGGACCCACGGAGAGATGTTGTCTGGTCCCACCGCCTTTGAGGTGTCAAGTTCGCATAGCAGCTTCTTCACCTCCTCCTTGGTTATATGTACCTCATCCAGCACTTGTTTAGTGCACCCCCCTGCTATGATTTCCTGGAGTCCTACTGTTTTCCACTGTAAATACTTCTTTAAATCTCGTGTTGAGCTCCTGACATACCTCCCGGTCGTTTCTTGTGAATTCCCCATCACCCTTCCTCAGTCTGATTACCTGGTCCTTGACTGTTGTTTTCCTCCTGATGTGGCTGTACAACAGCTTCGGGTCAGTCTTGACTTTCGATGCTATGTCATTTTCGTATTGCCGCTGAGCCTCCCTTCTTATCTGTGCATATTCGTTTCTGGCTCTTCGGCTAATCTCTTTATTTTCCTGAGTTCTCTGTCTTCTGTACCTTTTCCACTCTCTAGTACACCTAGTTTTTGCCTCCCTACACCTTTGGGTGAACCAAGGACTCGTTCTGTTCTTCCCATTATTTCTGTTTCCCTTGGGAACAAACCTCTCCTCTGCCTCCTTGCATTTTGTTGCGACATAGTCCATCATTTCTTGTACTGGTTTTCCTGTCAGTTCCCTCTCCCACTGAATGTCTTGAAAGAAGTTCCTCAAGCCTGAGTAGTTCCCCCTTTTGTAGTTTGGTTTTTCCCACCCTATTCCTGCTGCTCTCTCCACTTGGAGCTCACTATGTAGTCGAAGCACAGAACCACATGATCACTAGCTCCCAGGGGCCTTTCATACATGATATCCTCGATGTCAGAACTACTCAAGGTGAATATAAGGTCCAGTCTTGCTGGTTCATCCTCTTCTATCTCTCTGGTAGTGTCTCTAACATGTTGATGCACGAGGTTTTCCAGTACCACATCCATCATCTTTGCTCTCCATGTTTCGGGACCCCCATGGGGCTCCAGGTTTTCCCAGTCAATCTCCTTGTGATTGAAATCACCCATAACTAGTAACTTTGCTCCCCCCATGTGTGCTCTCCTGGCCACCTCGGCTAGTGTGTCGACCATTGCTCTGTTGCTCTCATCGTATTCTTCTCTTGGCCTCCTGCAGTTCTGTGGTGGGTTGTACATTACTGCAATTATCACCTTATGTCCCTCAGACTGGATTGTTCCTACTAAGTAGTCCCTTTCGCCCGTGCCGTCCATTCCTTCCATTTTCTCAAACCCCCACTGGTTTTTAATGAGCAGTGCAACTCCTCCTCCCCCTCTCCTCCCTCTGTCTTTCCTGAGGATTTGATATCCAGATGGAAAGATTGAATCTGTTATTATTCTGGTGAGTTTTGTTTCTGTGAGTGCTATTATGTCTGGGGATGTCTCCTTGATTCTTTCCTGCCACTCCTCATACTTATTTGTTATTTCGTCTTCATTTGTATACCACACCTTCAACTTCTTTTCTAAGATTGTGGTCTGGGAGGTGTATTGCGGTTGGGGAAGTGGGTGACCTGATAAGGAACTATGGGTGGTTGCTGTGGGGGTAGAGTTTGTAATGCAGTGGGTGGGGGCATTGGATGTGGCATGGGTGTTTTGGTTTAGAGTGTTTGGTTGACCTGGTTGGGAGGCTTCTATAGGAAGTTGTGATGGAGGCTGTATTTGATCTTCCTGTGTCTGGGATCTCCTGTCTGTCTTCTCCATCCCCTCTCTTTCCTCCTTTCGCCTTTGTACCATCTCTTTCAGTTTCTTCCTTTCTGCTTGTGTTCTGTCGCAGTCGAGATACACCTTCCTGTATGCCGGCATGTCCCTTAATCGTGCTTTCTCCTGCAGGATCCTGTTCCGAGTCAATTCTGCCTTGAAGGTCACTTTCACTGGCTGGGTTCTTTTTTTTACAAACCCCCTATTCTCCGAAAATTTTCCAGCTGGGTCATGTCGTCTTCTCCTATTGCTTTCATGATGCTTTCAATTGCTTTTTTTCCCCTTGTTTTCTTGCTTCATATGTTTCCCCTTCAACTTCCTGGAGCCCATACACAAAGACTGACCTCACCCTTTCATTCTCCCACTGCATATCCCTGTGTATCTCCTCATTCAATTTGATTTCCTCCATTGCAGCTTTCCTTTCTTCAGTTTCACTAGCTAATGTACTTGGGCTCAGTGGCCTGTCATTTTCCCTTCTCGGCTTTCCCTGGGCTCTGCTGTGGTCTGTTAGGGCCTCCACATATAGCTTAGCTCTTTCATTTACTGCAGTCTCCACTGATTGAGCTTCTACATGCAGTTTTCCTCCTTCTTTCCCTACAGTCCCCTTATTTGTGACTGAGGTAGCAGTCTCTGTTGTCAATCCCAAAATGTTCTTTAGTTCTTTAGGCTGTTTCAGATTTTTCAGTTCCTCTTCTAAACTCTGTATCCTGGCCTCTGCTGCTTTGACTTGCACCTCCCACTTCCTGCTTTCCATGTCTGTCCTCTCTTCCATTCTCATGCTAAGTTCTTCTAGTTTCTTTTCCCATTCATGTTCCCTTTTTGTGAACTCTGCTGCCCAATCTTCCTTTGCAGTTTCCTCCTCCTGTCCCTTGGTTTTTCTTGTTGCTCTCTGGCAACCCATTTTTGTTTTATACTGATTGCCTCAGAGTGGGAAACCTATGTAATTCTGTATGTTAGGTTAGTATTGTGTATGTCAGAGTGTGGGGGGGAGGTAGAAGAGGAACTGTGGCTATGTGGGAGAGTAGTGGGGAGGGGGGGGAAGGAGGGAGAAGCAAGTGGGTGAGTGGGAGATGGAGAGGGGAAGGAGGGAGAGGTGGGGAGGGGGAGGGTGAAAGAGGGAGGGGAGGGATCAGGTGAAGGAGTGAGATGTCGGTGGGGGAGGGGGGAGTGTATGTGTGAGTCTGGCAATGTGTGTGTGTGTGTGTGAGTCTGGCAATGTGTGTGTGTGTATGTGTGTTGTGTGTGTATGTTGTGTGTGTGTGTGTTGTGTGTGTATGTTGTGTGTGTGTGTGTGTGTGTGTTGTGTGTGTGTTGTGTGTGTTGTGTGTGTGTATGTGTGTGTTGTGTGTATGTTGTGTGTGTGTGTGTGTGTGTGTGTGTGTGTGTGTGTTGTGTGTGTGTGTGTGTGTGTGTGCATGTGAGCATGTGTGTGTGTATGTGTGTGTGTGTGTGTGTGTGTGTGTGTGTGTGTGTGTGTGTGTGTGTGTGTGTGTGTCTTGTGCGGTGTAATGACTGGCCGCAACTTCTTGTGACCTGACCACAACCCTCCTGGGACTTGACCCTCGTACCGTCTTACAATGTTGCCCTTAAAAGTTTGTCCCGCCACTTCTTATAGTAATACTCGCCTTGTGTGTGTGTGTGTGTCTGGATTTAAGTATCAATTATTGCTGGTTATTATCCTGTTCCATGTTCACATTGGGAGAGGACTTCCTAGCTTCCTAAGTATTCTTACTGCTAATAACTGCTGGAATTAATACTACTCTACTCCTCGCTGGACTCTACCTTCTCACACTCGTCAACACTATATTCACTATGTCTATGCTATTTCTATTCTAATTCTGGTAATAGCTTGCAGGAGTGAGTGACCAGTATCAAACAGTATGCAAGGCCAGCCAGGGCCTTCAACATGCAAACCACAAATAGGCGAATGAAACTTGCACTCAATGGGTGCGGTGACAAGTTGCCAGTTGCCAGCTGCTGATGACGAAGTCGTCGTACGTAGGCCTTAAATCCCTATTTTGGAGAACCTTCACCCGTGTTGTTTATAACCATATATTCTCATACATCCCGCTTCCTCACGCGATTTCACTCTTCACTGATGATAGTATACACTTCACATTATATACACTTCACTTTATATGTATAATGGCACACAACTTGTCGTGACGTCACTTTTTCAGGCCTACCGCTGCCAATGTGGCAACAGCGCCTAAGACCCCCAACGGTTTGCGCTTTGAAATATTTTGATTTCAGCTTTCCTCTCACTTTTTTTAACTAATAACTTTAATTATCACTCTAGTATTGTTCACTGACGTTCCACTACCACTGATTACCGCTAGCTGTTACTGCCTTACAACGCTAAGGTTCTCGGAGCCTTGTCGTGTGTGTGTGCATGTGTGTGTGTGTGTGTGTGTGTGTGTGTACTCACCTAGTTGTACTCACCTAGTTGAGGTTGCGGGGGTCGAGTCCGAGCTCCTGGCCCCGCCTCTTCACTGATCGCTACTAGGTCACTCTCCCTGAGCCGTGAGCTTTATCATACCTGTGTGTGTGTGTGTGTGTGTGTGTGTGTGTGTGTGTGTGTGTGTGTGTTTGTGCCGGGCTACTTCCTCAGTCCAGTTACCGAACACTGGTGCACTGCATGACTGAAACCCTTCGTTATCACTCTTCGCACGAGGACTGCCAACAGCTGTTACCGGGGCTCCATATTGTACCACGATACACTTTATTTTCCAGCGTTAAGCCTCATGGAATATAAATTATCATGGGAACTCTTGTATACAAATGAAGGTTTTTCCGTGAAATATTAAAATATTAAAGGAAAGGCTTTACAAATATGCTTGAGTAACAAGCAGATTGATTAAAATTCTACCTCTGGAATTTAAAAATCGGCTTCTGTAGGTCAATCTTGTAGATTTTTCGATATAATTAAAATCACAAAAATGTGGACTTGAATCTGTATATATAAAAATTCGTAAGGACGTAGCAGTTACACATGTTTGCTAGTAACATGACCTCGAGGGCTACAGCACCTTGCTAGGGTGCCTTTGCAGGTGTACCATGGATGGTGTCTTTCATTACTCAAGTCCGTCATGCACTATGTAAACAGCCACAGCTGCTGTGCACCAGTGATGTTACGTAGAGTACGCTACACTAATCAATAACCCAACACGCAGTCTTCATTATCCCAACGTAACATTACACTAACATTAGTGTGTACTCACCTATTTGTACTCACCTATTTGTGGTTGCAGGGTTCGATTCACAGCTCCTGGCCCCGCCTCTTCGCTGATTGCTACTAGGTCCTCTCTCTCCCTGCCCCATGAGCTCTATCATACCTCGCCTTAAAACTATGTATGGTTCCTGCCTCCACCACATCACTTTCTAGGCTATTCCAGGGCCTGACTACTCTATGACTGAAGAAATACTTCCTAACATCCCTTTGATTCATCTGAGTCTTCAACTTCCAATTGTGACCTCTTGTGTCTGTGTCCCATCTCTGGAACATCCCATCTTTGTCCACCTCGTCTATTCCGCGCAGTATTTTATATGTCGTTATCATGTCTCCCCTGACCCTCCTGTCCTCCAGTGTCGTCAGGCCGATTTCCCTCAACCTTTCTTCATAGGACAATCTCCGTAGCTCTGGGACTAGTCTTGTTGCAAACCTTTGCACTTTCTCTAATTTCTTGACGTGCTTGATTAGGTGTGGATTCCAAACTGGTGCTGCATACTCCAGTATGGGCCTGACTGGGTGTAGTGGGTTCGAGCCCCGTCATGAGCGTGTTTCATTACACCTACAGTCTTTGTTCACCGAGCAGTAAGTACCTGCATGTTAGCTGACTGTTGTGAGTCGGATCCTGGGAGAGAAGATTAAAGACTCAGTGGAAATAAAACAAGTCCTTGATGATGCACTGACTTTATTGGGTTGTCCTGGGTGGATAACTTTTTCCTGGGTTTAAAATCTCAACAAAATTTGATCTGAACTAGTTAAATAAGGTGCCATCTTTTAAGAGAGACCCGTGTCCAGAAACAGTTGTCCCTTTTCCTTTGTATTTAATCTTAGACGCTCCTGTGTGGTTATCCAATTTTGTTAGGGTTGGAACTCCTACCTTCACGTCTTTTGATGTGATCTTTATGTATTTTTATTGATTGAACTGGTAAGCCGGGGTCAGACCTCGGGAAAGGGGCTCAAAGGTTCACAGATCGTCTCGTCAAATTTTCATACTTCTCCTGGTAACCAAAATATCAAATTGTGTATATATATATATATATATATATATATATATATATATATATATATACATATATAAAGATATATATATATATATAAATATATACATATATATATATATATAATATATAAATATATATACACATATATAGAAATATATATATACATATATATACATATATAAATATATATATATATATATATATATATATATATAAATATATATACATATATATATATATATATATATATACATACATAAATATATATATATATATATATATATATATATATATATATATATATATATATATATATATATATAAGGACACTGCGACTAGCCAATCAGTCGAACCAATGCTGCTTTGGCCTGCCTCATGATGATCAGGCCAAAGCAACATGGGTTCGAATCCTTGGCTAGTCTCAGTGTTGTTATTGATTTATTGATAAGTACCACTTGTTCGTGGGTACAATAATATATATATGTATATATATATATATATATATATATATATATATATATATATATATATATATATATATATATACAGTGGTCCCCCGCTTTTCGTAGTTCCCGGCAATCGTAAAATTCGCCAATCATAGAGGTATTTTCGTATAAACATGGACTCGCTTTTCATAGGTTGACTCGCGAGTTGTAGTTCGTCTGGGACGCGTACCCACGGCGTGAGCCAGGGCAGCAGCCAGTCTGGCATTGTTTACCAGTGAGCGAAGGTCCCCTCACATGCTCCAGCGAAATATTTCATAATATTCCATTTATTTTAGTGCTTGCAAGTACTAAATAAGCTACCATGGCTCCAAAGAAAGCTCCTAGTGCCAAGCCTGTGGTAAAGAAGGTGAGAAATACGATTGAATTTAAGAAAACCATCATTGAACAATATGAAAGTGCTGCAAGTGTGGCCGAACTGTCCAGGATGTATAAGAAACCCTACACAACCTTATGTTCCATAGTGGCCAAGAAAAATGAAATAAAGGATGCTGCTGTTGCAAAGGGAGTAACTATGCTGACAACAATGAGATCACCAGTACTGGAAGAGGTTGAGAAGTTATTATTGGTTTGGATAAATGAGAAACAATTAGCAGGAGATACTCTTATGACTTCGTTTATTTGTGAAAAGGCTAGGCAGTTGCATGAAGATTTGGTAAAGAAATTGCCTGCAAATAGTGGTGAAGTGAGTGAATTTAAGGCCAGCAAAGGCTGGTTTGAGAGATTTAACAACCGTACTGGCATACACAGTGTGGTAAGGCATGGTGAGGCTGCCAGTTCGGGCCACAAGGCGGCTGAAAAATATGTGCATGAATACCAGGAGTACATAGAGGCTGAAGGACTGAAACTTGAACAAGTGTTCAATTGTGACGAAACAGGCCTCTTTTGGAAGAAAATGCCAAAGAGGACCTTCATTACACAAGAGGAAAAGGCAATGCCAGGACACAAGCCTATGAAAGACAGGCTGACGCTAATGTTCTGTGCTAATGCTAGTGGGGATTTCAAAGTGAAGCCATTACTAGTGTACCATTCTGAAAATCCCAGAGTGTTCAGGAAAAACAATGTTATGAAGAGTAGATTGTGTGTGTTTTGGAAATCTAATAGTAAGGCATGGGTCACGAAGGAAATTTTCGTCGAGTGGTTCAATGAAGTGTTTGGCCCTAGTGTGAAGGAGTATCTCCTGGAAAAGAAATTGGATCTCAAGTGCCTGCTAGTAATGGACAATGCACCTGCTCATCCTCCAAACTTGGATGACCTAATTTTCGAGGAGTTTGGGTTCATCACAGTAAATTTCTTGCCCCCGAATACCACTCCTCTCCTCCAACCCATGGACCAGCAGGTTATTGCAAACTTTAAAAAACTCTACACAAAAGCAATGTATCACAGGTGCTTGACCGTGACCACAGACACTCACTTGACCCTAAGGGAATTTTGGAGAGAACACTTCAGCATCCTCCACTGCATAACCCTTATAGGTATGGCTTGGGAGGGAGTGACTACCAGGACTTTGAACTCTGCCTGGAGAAAATTGTGGCCAGATTGTGTCGACAAGAGGGATTTTGAAGAATTTGGGACTGACCCTAATGAGCCTATGTCTGTTGTAAAATCAATTGTGGCACTGGGGAGTTCCATGGGGTTGGATGTGAGTTTGGAGGATGTGGAAGAATTGGTGGAAGACCACAATGAAGAGCTCACCACTGAGGAGCTGCAAGAGCTTCAGCAGGAAGAGCAACACATCGCAGCTCAGAATCTTGCTGCAGAGGAGGAGGAAGAGAGATGGAAAAAGGTGCCTTCTTCAGAAATTAAAGAGATTTTTACTATGTGGGGTAAGATGGAAAGCTTTATGGAGAAACATCACCCTAACAAGGTTGTTGCAAGCCAGGTTGGCAACATGTACAGTGACAAAGTCTTGGGCCATTTTAGGGAAGTGTTAAAGAGACGCCAGAAACAGAGCTCTCTCCACAGTTATTTTGTGAGACAGGACTCCAGTGACTCTCAAGGTGGTCCTAGTGGCATTAAGAAACAGAGAAGAGAAGCAACCCCAGAAAAGCAAATGGTACCTGAGGTGTTGCTGGAAGGGGATTCCCCTTCCAAACTATAAACAATCCACTCTCTCTCCTCCTCCAGTCTCCCATACACTAAGAAGAATCTCCAATAAAGGTAAGTGTTATGCTGTTAATGTTTCATTCATCATTTCCCATTGTATTGTTTATGTACTACATGCATATTTCATGTTAAATTTTTTTTTTGTTTTAATACTTCTGGGTGTCAGGAACGGATTAATTGTATTTACATTATTTCTTATGGGGAAAATTGATTCGTAAATCGTAAATTTCGTTTGTAGTAACGGCTCCAGGAACGGATTAATTACGAACAACGAGGGACCACTGTATATACATTCATCATTCAACACTTTCACCTCACTCATACATAATCACTGTCTTTGCAGAGGCGCTCACATAAGACAGTTTAGAAGTCCCTCCAAACTGCCAGTATCCCAAACCCCTCCTTTAAAGTGCAGGCATTGTACTTCCCATTTCCAGGACTCAAGTCCGGCTAACCGGTTTCCCTGTATGCCTTCAAAAAATATTACCCTGCTCAAACTCCAGCAGATAGTCGGGTTCCAAAAACCATTCATCTCCATTCACTCCTATCTAACACGTTCATGCACGCATGCTATGAGTCCAAGCTCCTCGCCCACAAAACGTCCTTTGCCCCCTCCCTCCAACCTTTCAGAGGACGACTCCTACCCCGCCTTCTTTTCCCTGCAGATTTATACGCTCTCCAAGTCATTCTACTTTGATCCATTCTCTCTAAATGACCAAACCACCTACACAACCCCTCTTCACCCATCTGACTAATACATTTAGTAACTCCACACCTCCTCCTAATTTCCACACTCCGAATTCTCTGCATAATATTCACACCACACATTGCCCTTAGACAGGACATCTCCACTGCCTCCAGTCACCTCCTCGCTGTAGCATTTACAACCCAAGCTTCACACCCATATAAGAGTGTTGATACCACTATACTTTCGTACATTCCTTTTTTTACCTCCATGGATAACGTTTCTTGTCTCCACAGATATCTCAACGCACCACTCTGTTTTTTTCTTTCATCAGTTTTATGGTTAACCTCAACCTTCATAAACTCATCTGCTGACAAATCAACTCCCAAATATCTGAAAACATTCACTTCTTCCATACTCCCTCTCTCAAATGTGATATCCAATTCTTCTTTAAACCGTTTGATACCCTCATCACCTTACTTTTATTTATGCTCACTTTCAACTTTCTACCTTTGCACACCCTCCCAAACTCATCCACTAACCTTTGCAACTTTTCTTCAGAATCTCCCATAAGCAAAGTATCATCAGCAAAAAGTAACTGTGTAAGATCCCATTTTGTACTTGATTCCCTATAATTTTATCCCACCCCTCTCCCCAACACCCTAGCATTTATTTCTTTTATACAACCCCATCTATAAATATATTAAACAACCATGGTGACATTACACATCCTTGTCTAAGACCTACTTTTACCAGGGAAGTAATCTCCCTCTCTCCTACACACCCTAACTGAGCCTCACTATCCTCATAAAAACTCTTTACAGCATTTAGTAACTTACTACCTATTCCATACACTTGCAACATCTGCCACATTGCTTCCCTATCCACTCTATCATATGCCTTTTGTAAATCAACAAATGCAGTGAAAACTTCCCTACCTTTATCTAAATACTGCTTTAATGTAAACACTTGATCTACACATCGCCTACCCACTCTAAAGCCTCCTTGCTCATCTGCAATCCTACTCTCTGTCTTTCAATAATAATCCTACAGTACACTTTACCTGGTATACTCAGTAAACTTATTCCCCTATAATTTTTACAATCTCTTTTATATAAAGGAACTATACATGCTCTCTGCCAATCCCTAGGTGCCTTCCCCCTCTTTCATACACTTATTAAACAAAAATACCAGCCACTCCAACACTATATAATATCCCCCTGCTTTTAACATTTCTGTCATGATCACATCAGTTCCAGCTGCTTTACCCCCTTTCATTCTATGTAATGCCTTATGCACCTCCCCCACACTCACATCCTGCTCTTCTTCACTCCTAAAAGATGTTATACCTCTTCGGTCAGTGCATGAAATTACCGCCTCCGTTTCCTCATCGACATTCAAAAGTTCCTCAAAATATTCCCGCCATCTACCCAATACCTCCATCTCCCCATCTACTAACTCTCCTACTCTGTTTTTAACTTACAGATCCATTCGTTCCCTAGGCTTTCTTAACTTGTTTCACTCCAAAATTTTTTCTTATTTCAGCAAAATTTCTGGACAGTGCCTCTCTCACTCTATCATCTGCTCTCCTTTTGCATTCTCACCACTCTCTTCACCTTTCTTTTACTCTCCATGTACTCTACTCTTCTTATAACACTTCTGCTTTGTAAAAACCTCTCATAAGCTACCTTTTTTTCTTATATCACACCCTTTACTTCATCATTCCACCAATCACTCCTCTTTCCTCCTGCACCCACCCTCCTATAACCACAAACTTCTGCCCATCATTCTACTACTGCATTTTTAAAACTATCCCAACCCATTTCAACCCCGTCCCCTACAACTTATACTTGCACTAGCCCACCTTTCTGATAATAGTTGCTTATATCTCACCCTAACTTCCTTCTCCCTTAGTTTATACACTTTCATAACATCCACAATCATCTCTTTCTTATCATTCGCACAACATCCACAGACATTCAAACATTCCACTTCGATGTTTTTCTTCTTTTTCTTTTTAGTAAGCTATAACGTGAAAAGGGATTACTAGGCCATTGTTCCCGCCATTTTAGTTAACTTTTACAACACACATAGATATAAAAGGAAAAGCAATAAGAACAAAAACTATTAAGATAAAATCAAAGAAAACTCAGATGAGTGTGTATAAATAAACATGTACATGTATGTGTACAGAGAACTTTCACGGCGCGCATAACGGAGATAAAACACCTTAATTACTGGGAGCGCTTGAGGTTCCTAAACCTGTATTCCCTGGAACGCAGGAGGGAGAGATACATGATTATATACACCTGGAAAATCCTAGAGGGACTAGTACCGAACTTTCACACGAAAATCACTCATTACGAAAGCAAAAGACTTGGCAGACGATGCACCATCCCCCCAATGAAAAGCAGGGGTGTCACTAGCACGTTAAGAGACCATACAATAAGTGTCAGGGGCCCGAGACTGTTCAACTGCCTCCCAGCACACATAAGGGGGATTACCAACAGACCCCTGGCAGTCTTCAAGCTGGCACTGGACAAGCACCTAAAGTCAGTTCCGGATCAGCCGGGCTGTGGCTCGTATGTTGGTTTGCGTGCAGCCAGCAGCAACAGCCTGGTTGATCAGGCTCTGATCCACCAGGAGGCCTGGTCTCAGACCGGGCCGCGGGGGCGTTGACCCCCGGAACTCTCTCCAGGTAAACTCCAGGTGTAGTGTAACCTAAGTGTAAGTAGAAGTAGCAAGACGTACCTGTAATCTTGCATATTTATAAGACAGACAAAAGACACCAGCAATCCTACCATCATGTAAAACAATTACAGGTTTCTTTTTTACACTCGCTTGGTAGGACGGTAGTACCTCCCTGGGTGGTTGCTGTCTACCAACCTACTACCTAGGATATATATATATATATATATATATATATATATATATATATATATATATATATATATATATATATATATATATATATATATATATATGCAAAACAACCACTCTGAGAGAATAGAGAAATTCCAAGCGCTTTCGTAACTACTCACATTATCAAGGAACTATGAAAGTAAAGCATCCAAGGAAGGTATATAAGGGGTCTGGCCAACACCTCACTATCAGATCCCACAACGGTTAAACACCTGACGCGCGCCGACCTGACTGGACAGGTCCTTCGCACAACCACCAACAAACTACTTTACCCAAGAAAATTTTTAAAATTATTATTTGTCCAGTGTATTATTAAATTCTTCCCAAATTCTAATAATAAAATTTGGGAAGATCGCCAAGATCGCAAGTTCTGCCTATTCGGCACGACATATATATATATATATATATATATATATATATATATATATATATATATATATATATATATATATATATATATATATATATATATATATATATAACGACACTTCACTGGTCAAGGACTCGAACCCATGGTCATTACGCTGAGGTCAGTGGTCACATGTGGTCATACGTGTCCTAAGCTGTCTGGGATTAGCGTTGGGTGTTACCTAGCACCATGGCTTGTTGTAGTGTTTTAAAATCTCAGGTTAAAGTGTTGAAGAAGGAGATTCTACTTCTTCAGGAGGAAAATAGGAGGCTGAAGCTTCGTCTAGATAAGTTTGGGAGTGAGTGTGAGATGGTGGTAGCTGATGAGGAGGAAAAAGTTACCAGCAGTGATTTGGAGAGTGGCAGCCGCTTTAAGTGGCAAGTGGTTCACAATTCAGGAAGAAGGATGATAAGGAAGGTTAATAGAAAAGATGTTAAAGTCGGAAATCGATTCTCTGTTCTCCAGGACGAGTGTACTGCAGTGGTTAGTGAGGTTAAAGGTACCACTGACTTCTAAGCTTATCAAGGTAAGAATATTCTGATTGTGGGAGATTCTCAGGTAAGATATATGGACCATGCTTTTTGCAAAAGACATACAAAGATCAGACAGAGGGTGTGTCTCCCAGGAGCTGGTGTTGGTGACACAGTTAGCAGCTTGGATAATATTATGTCATGCAATGGGAACAAACCCATCATCTGTCTTAGTGCTGGTGGAAATGACATCGGGAATGGCAGGAGACAGGAGCTACTGGATAAGTATAGGTCAACCATAGATGTAGTCAGGTCTAAGGGAGGGATCCCAATCATATGTAGCATCTTGCCTAGAAGGGGAGTGGGCAATGAATGGATGTCTCGGGCAATTAGTATTAATATCTGGCTAGACAGGTACTGTAAGGAACTTGCAATCCTATTCATTGATAACTGGGACATATTTTATGGCAAGCATGATATGTATGCAAGGGATGGGATTCATCTCTCTGGGGCTTGAGTGGTTGCATTAGCCAATTCGATTGAGGGGGTCATTGATGACTTGTCTAGGCCTTTAAACTGATAGATTATAGAGGTATGGGTGTCTGTGGGAAACAGTCAGGCTGCAGTACTAGGGTTGAAAACAGCAGATATAACCAGGATACCTCAGGGATATGTTTAAAAGACAATATTCGATGTAAAGTTCCTAGTAAAGGCAAATCAATTGATCAACAAGCAAAGAGAGATAGTAGAGGGCAGTGAGGGACTAGCTCCTTTAAGGTTTACTATACAAATAGTAGGAGTCTAAGAAATAAGAAAGATGAGCTAAGATTACTTGCAAGTGCAGGTAAGATAGATATTATTGCAATAACAGAGATCCGGTTCAACTTGAAAGATAGAGAAATGTCCTTTGAATGCAACATACAGGTTTATAAACTATTCCATACTGATAGGGTCAACAGGAAGGGTGGTGGAGTGGCGATGTATGTCAGAGATAATTTAAATTGTTGTGTTAGACAAGATATAAGATTAGAAACATGTTTGGCTACAGTTTCTCGAGGGTCGTGAAAAGTTAATTTTGGGTGTGATTTATACTCCCCCAAACCTTGATAGAAAGTGCAGTAAGCTGCTATGTGACGAAATTCATAAGGCATCTACATATGAAAATGTTGTGTTAATGGGAGATTTTAACTTTAGGCAAATTGATTGGAACAGTGTGACAGGAAATCTTGAGTCTAGTGACTTTCTTGATACGGTTCAGGACTGCATTTTAAAAGAGTTTGTGACAGAACCAACTAGATGAAACAACCTGCTTGACTTGGTTCTTCCCAACAAAGAATCACTAGTTAATAATCTTGAGGTTAATGATGAGCTAGGGGAAAGTGATCATAAATCACTTAGTTTCAATATATCATGGAATTACCCGGATAACTGCAATCAAATATCTGTCCCAGACTTTCGCTTGGCCGATTTCACTGGACTGAAAAATTATATGGGTGGGCTAAATTGGGATGTCCTGACTATGGGTCAGGTAGGCGATCTTGGTTGCCAATATGACGTTTTTCAGAGCATAGTTCTAGCTGCCCAGACAACTTTTGTTCCGAGTAGGGAAATTAGATCTAACAAAAATTATCCCAAATGGATTAACAATAGATTAAAACATATCATTGGTCAAAAGAGAGGCATATATAGGCATATCAAAAGAGGGAAGGGGCAGTTAAGAAATCAATATATTCAATTAAAAAAAGAAATAAAAAAAGGATTAGGAAAAACAAAAAGGGATTATGAGGCTAAGGTCGTAAGGGATTCGAAGACTAACCCAAAAGGGTTCTTTCAGGTATACAGAAGTAAGATTAGGTACAAGATACGCCCACTTAAGATGGTAGTTTGGAATGGGGTAATATCCCATGGAGCAAGAAGTGCCTCTGTTGCCTAACTTGAAATAGATCATGTAGCTGGTTCATGCGGAGGTCGGTTCCAGTTTTTCTGATGCATCTGGAAGGATGTTCACCAGTGCTGAGGAAAGTTTAGAGGGCTTCTGTGCAGGGATTTGAATGGGCTAACCTAAGCATATTGACCCCAATAAGGATATTTCAGTAATACGATCTCTAATGCTTGGAATATTAAGTTCTTTCCGCATATTTAAAATTTTGACAGTACGAGGGCATCCTAGGATGATCCTCATTGCTTCGTTTTGCAGTTTTTCCAGCCCTCCAAGCTTCCAGTCAGACACAAGAGCAAGTAGTGGCGCAGCATACTCAACCAATGATCTAATATAAGCAAGATACATCATTTTCACAATTTTAACATTAGCTCCATACCTGGGGTGAAGCCCTGACACAACTCTAAGTGCTCTCAGCCTTTCTTTGTATTGGCGACAAAGTCTCGTTATAACAGGTCCAAACAGTGGAACCTGAAAGCCAAGATACCTGTATTTGCTTACATATTCTAGAAGAGACCCATCATTCAACTTTATCTGACGAACTGTGCCTCTGTCGAGGAGGACGCCTGTTGAGTATCTTTGCTTTATCAGTAGAGATTATCAACCCCAGGTCCTGACACGAGGCTAGTACATGATTAAGAATGTTTTGGGTGTTGGAGAATCCGGTGGTGTGAATCATTATATCATCAGCAAAACTAATAATATAATGATGGGGCTGGCTAGGCATAGCATTAAGTAAGGCATTAATTAGAATATTGAATAGGGTGGGACTGAGCACACCTCTCTGTGGGGTTCCTAATTCAAAATCTTTAGTTACACTTCTATGCCCCTGGAACAACGCAGACGACTTTCTGTTGGACAGGTAACCTTTAATCCAGCGGAGAAGCCACCCTCCAACATCCATTCTGGCAAGTTCACTAATGATTACATGTCGGTTGGCTACATCAAAAGCGGATTTAAGATCAAGGAAGGTAGTATATGAGTTGTCAGTGTGCAGAGTGAGAAAGGTGGTAATGCAATGATGCACACTCCTTCTGTGGAAAATACTGTATATTTTCCGGAAATACGGTAATTTATAGGTAAATAGATGCCCTATATTGTATTTAATAAAAGTGTATTTTTAAACAGGGGAGTCGCCATTTTGTTTGAATAAAGTAAGCCGTTAATTAATAATGTGAAGAATTTTCGTGCTCTAGAGGTTAAAATTGGGTTGACACCTCTCAAATAGCAGGCGAAATTGTTGGACGTGCATTCCTGCATAACTTGAGATATCAGGCGACTGGATAAGACAGCTCCAGGAACCTCAGATAAGTCTGTTATGTTATAACTCTGGTCAGTTGTTATTTTCATGTATAGACAGTGAGGTTTTCTGAGTATGATACAACTTAATCTCCAGTCAAATTGGTGAGTGTTATGATTAAGATATATTCTCCTTCTGTTATATAAATGTGTGTATATACTATAATCCTTTTTTAATTTTAATATACAGTCCACAAATTTATATATTTACCAGTATTCCTGGTGATGTATATTTCATTTAATTAATAGGTCCAGAACAACTTGTGGATATGACAGTGGTAGGTATGGAAGGGGGACATTTTTTGCGACCTAGGTGTCCCAAATTCCTACTTGTCTAACTGATAAATAATAATTATCTATGTTCATTTACTGTTATGTACATAATGATACATCCAAGTAAATGCAATTTTCCACACCTTCCATGCATGAAGCCATGCAACCGGGGAGACAAAAATTGCTTAATTCTGTGGATAAGACGATTAAGAATCAACCTTTCGAATGTTTTACACAAGCAGCTAGTAAGAGATATTGGGCGAAATGAGTTTTGTTGATTGGGCTTCGGAATGGGAATAATGAGGCTGTTGGTCCATGATTTAGGGAGCTCCCCAGTGACATAACTGATGTTATATAATTCAAGGAAAGGATTACCTAGTACTCGACACAGTAATCTGAGTATGTTGTAAGTAATACCATCCTCCCCAGGCGACATTGAGCTGCCCTTTGTTAGTGCTGCATCAAGTTCAAAGTTAGTGAAAGGAAAGTTACAGTCATCTTCCTTGCTGAGCATAAAACAAATCAGTCTCTCCCTTGCATCACATTTGTCCATTAATTTCGCCTGTGTGGTACTGGGAAGACTGTCATAGCTAGATGTAGCAGCCCAAGCACTGACTAATTCATTCACCCTACGCAAGGTATGAGGGTGCGCGATCTGCCCAGTTCTGTGACTCTTAATTCTATTTATGTCCCTCCATGCCCGGCTAAGTGGGGTGTGAGCATTGAGACCGTTGACAAATTGTTGCCAGTCTGTTTGCCGCAGCTCTGTCATACGGTCTCTGGCAGCAGCAAGGGCAGTTTGGAAGAAGCTCAGCATTTCAGGGGTACGATTGTTTCTATAGGCTAGGCCTAGTCTGCGAGCAGTACGTTTCAGTGTACGAAGTTTAGAATCATTGTAATAGGTATGGTTTTTATAGGAGGTATGATTATTATGGAAGTTAGTTGGATTTAGAGTAGTAGGAGGTTTCAGAGGCGGCTCTACGTAGTTCTGAATACTGCTCACAAGGTCATTGTTAAAGGTCTCAATAGAGGAACACTCATAGGAATTATACCAGTCAGTCACATGTGCAATAAAGTCATCATGCTGATCAGTGGGAACATTAAAACGTTTCCGTTTGAATATCCCACAAGGAAGGATAGTATTACCAATATCTAGTGAGGTTAGCCTAGGGAAATGATCTGATGATATATCTGTTACAATGAAAGACTCACAGCTGGCACAAGTAATGATGAAGCCACGACACAGATCAAGGACACCTCCATAGATATGTGCGAGTTCAAGGTCACCTACAATTCTACTAAAGATGCACATCACTGACTAACTTTTGCTAGTTGTTATACACTTATTATTCCATTTAGAAAAAAACTCTCGCCATTTGGCACACTAATCACCATGCTCTTACTTTAACCGAGGTGTTCTGTTCAGTGTACAATGATGGTGTCGTGAGCGACCACTACCTCTCCCCCCTCCCTGAGAGTTTAATGAATATTGTACGAATTAAAATGTTTTAAATTATCCGTAGACAAGTGAAGTGTAGCTTGAATGACCCCTCGTAAAGTAGATAAGCTTTAAACTTAACGAACTATTACTCAGTGGATTCTGTGCTAGTTTTATTAAAGCACTAAGAAACCATCTTGAGTAGTTACACCTTCAGGTGAAGGTGAAGCTGAGAGAAGCTAGGAAGAAGATGCAGTCTCTTATAAGAATAAAGAAGAGGGTACCAGTTATGGTCTGGAAGGATATCGTTCCAGACTATGGAGCTGAACTCTTCTCCAGGCTGAGGGACTGACCACCTCAAATACTTGTTCTCCAAGGTTGATGGACTGATTACATCGTCATTATTTCACTACCATACCTGTTCCTTCTGTATTTGACCGAAGAAGCCTACCGTGTAGGCGAAACTGATATGTCTTAATCTTCAGGATACCAACTGCAGCAGAATGAAAAGACGGAAAAAATAAATCTGAAAATAAAGAAGCTTGAATAAGTAGATGTTAAAATTACTGTATTCCTTTGCATCATTGCTAGAAGAATTTGGCTGAGGAATCTCATATTAAATTTATGGACAGGGCTTTCTGTAGCAAGGTTAGAAAAAGTAGGCAGTGTGTGTGTGTGCTATCCTGTTGCTGGGACTAAGAATATAGATAGAAGATTAGAAAACATTATAACTGGTAAGGGAAGCAGCCTGCCTCAGTGCTGGAGAAAATGATGCTGAGAATTATAGAGAGATCCTGGTCCAGGTGATTCCTACATCTGCTGCTGAGCAACTCTCCAGACAACATCACTTGAAATAATAGTATGTCCGGATTACTACTACCTGCTTACCTACCACTACTACTACTACTACTACTACTACTACTACTACTACTACTACTACTACTACTACTACTACTGCTGCTATTACTATTGCTACTACCACAACTTTTATCAACAGTGCCTCACTTTACGGACACGTCGCCTTACTCCCTCTGTGTCCATTTATCGTAGTGTTTGTATTGGTCTGACAAACATCCTGGTAAATGTCTTTCTAGTTGCACATGTGTCCATTAATCAAACATATTATCGGTAACCATACCAATATTTAATCAGTAAGCCTACAACAGTGTTCTTTTGTTCTTATGTTCAGCTGTAAGCATTACCCATATATTCCAGGTGGCTGTTGTATGGTATCTTAATGCTGTGGAAAACTTAGTTCCAGTACTCCAGCTTAACCACTGAGCGGATTATCATATGACAAAGGCCCGCGTTACCAGACATTTTTTCCTGACGAACAAAAGCGCTGTTAGTCTACACATGAAGCCTTTGAATGTGTAAAACATTGGGCGTGTAGGACTCTGGACGTGTAGGATTACACCTGCTGAACCGGATGTGTAAGACTCAGGACGTGCAGAGCGCTGGATGTTAAGGACTCTGGACGCCAGGGAATGTGGACGTGATGGACCCCGTACATGTGGCACTCTGCAGTTAGCATGACTGGACTGTAATACTTCAGCGTGATACAGTGAATGACAAAATCAACATCACATCCATCCGGGGTCGCCAGGATGAGCCAGACATCTATCGTATCCAGCAGGTGTTCCCGGGCGCCTCTCACCAGTGGAACAAATAGCCTCCTTACCTTCAGCTCAGTGATGCCGTCACCTGATCCTCAGTGGCGCCAGTAGTGTCCCTTACCGTCTCAGAGAATATCAAGGTCCCACCTGCGGTAAATGGTCTAAGACCAGGCCACTTAACCTAGATAGGAAATATTACGAAAATAATTGTGAAATATGCTGGAAAGTATAGTGTATACTGACTGTAAGAAATTTGTTACATTTGCCTTCCATCTTATGCGTTTACGAAACAGTAAAAGATTCGTGATCGTGATAGAGGGACACTAATAAAGAAAAATGAAAATTTTTATTGAGACAACGTTTGTGAAATAAGAAACAAAAGTGTCGTAATCACAATTGTCAGTATTCGGTAGTCTTACATAACGTTTCGCTTTGAAATCAAGCTTTATCAAGTCTACACAGAGGACACGTAAAGACTAGGTGAGTATTGTATATATAGTGGGGAGAGTAGGTGGCAGACGTGAAGCACGAAGTTGACTTTCGTAAAGATACCCTGGTATTGCACATGTGTATTATTCACTAAACTATCAGTTCAAGAGGGCGGTGTATGCTGAGGAATATGTGGTCCAGATGTCCCACCAGCTGGAACCTTTCTTGGTTCTGACTGATGGTATCTTTGGTATGAATGAACGCCGATTCCAGGCATTTTCATTCTTTTTTTTTTCTTTCACTGATAACTACTATACTATACAGCGTTGTTGGTGTTACTGATACGACAGTCATGTTTGTGTTCGTATATACCGTCTCCCCAGTCTGTATATACTTTATTTGCATTAAATACAAGGGATAGTTCGGATGCCTGCCTTTTCAGGGCTGGCACTATCCCTGCTGAAATAACTCCTTATGAAAGTAAGAGGTTGACAGACGGTACAAAATACCTCAAATGAAAATCAGGGGGGCGATGAGTACGCTATAAGAAAATTCAGTAAGTGTAAGGGGACCTGGGCTTTTCCATGCTGCCGTAGTTTCTCATTTATCATCTTAAAAACCAGAAAGAGAACAGAATTTTTAACAGCTTCTGCTTCACACTTCAGTGGTATGACGGTAGTGCCTCCCGGCGTGTTTTTCCCTGATTATTTAATCTCCTACGATTTATCAGTGTTCCTGCAACGCATCTGTTTCCTACAGTACTTCTATTTTCCTACAATACATCTATATTCTACAGCACATCTCTCTTTTTACAATACATCTATCTTCCTGTGAATAAGATAATGGTATACAACACCAAGAAGTTGATAAGTAAGACATGTGCAGTAGTTAGGTATCTTTTATCCCGAAACATGTCGTCTACACAGTTGGCTTTTTCAGTCGAATATAGAAAAGGCAACAGAAGCACTGGAAATGAAAAGACGATGTAATTATTGCATCATCCTCGAAGATGTTGTTTTGAGGTGGTCAGTCCCTCAGCCTGGGGAAGAGCTCTGCTCCATGTCTGGAACATTGTTCCAGATCATGGAGCAGAAGATAGATGTGCTATTCCAGTACATCTATCTTCCTACAATTCATCTGTCTTCCTACAATACATCTTTCTTCCTAGAATGCGTGTATGTTTCTACTACACATCTTCTAGGCTCCTGGATTTTTTTTTTGTACACGTATGGCGTTTTAAAATTGTACCTCCTTATGGCTGTCATTAACCCTTTTTTTTAATAATTTCGCTTTTTTTACTAATTTATCTCTCTCTCTCTCTCTCTCTCTCTCTCTCTCTCTCTCTCTCTCTCTCTCTCTCTCTCTCTCTCTCTCTCTCTCTCTCTCTCTCTCTCTCTCTCTCTCTCCGCTTTCTTTTCCTCTTGTCTTCTTTAAAAAGTATACTTAAATAAACAATTAATTTGGAGACAAGAGGACGACTCCCCGGGGTAAACACACTGCTTGTGATGGCTTGGCTCTCTTTATGCTGTTCCTCTGGGAAGGTGAGGCAGGATTTACCTGTGTTCCTTCGACCGTGGCTACACTCGCTGTTGTTGCTGCTGTTGCAGTAATTGCCGTCTCTGTTGATGCTACTGCTACTGCCAGTGCTTCTATTGTTGCTGCTATTGTTACTGCTGTTCTTGTTGCTGTAGCTGGGGGGAGGACGATGGGATGAACATAAGAATGAAGGAGCATTGAATCAGGTTTACTGGCTCATATAAGGCAGGTCCTTCTCAAAACCAACCATTACTATCCACCTATTTGTCAAAGACGATGGGATGGGGACTGCGATGTTTGTATTTTCAAGCTAATACAAACACTTCAGGGACACAAAAGTATACGAAGGAAGGACAATAAGATGTGGGAGGTAGAACTTAACCACGAAGTCGTAGTGTTGGTATAGAGGTAACTTGTGATGGCGGGGTCTATCAATTTTGAAGTTAATGCTAATATTTTAGAGATGAAGATGTTTTTGTTCTGTGTGTTTATCTGAAATGAAGATTAATGTTACTTATGGGCATTGTTGTTTGCAGATGTTTGGTTCCTTGATCACTAAGACGGTGTCGTTCCATTGTATCAAGGTGTATATGGTGTCCTAGCTTTGTAGTAAATGTGTATTGTTCAGACTGTCACATTTACATGCGTAAAACACCTTGTCCCAGCCTCAGCACGGGATAATGTACACCCCTGCGTTGACTGGTTCAAAGTTCTCCTCTGTAGTCCTGGTGAGGTCTTTGATAGATGTGGTAGTTGCTGTGGCGGCTCTGGTGTTGCCTTGGACGAGTGCTTAGGAGATATTATGGGCAACCTGGCTGTCGGGGTGGATGATAACTGTTCAAAGTGGTATCAGTACATGAACAGTTTATGTGAAGGGTTCGTCCGTCTGTGATGAAGAAGGAAGGTAAGTGACACTCAGTGAAGGTTTGGTGTGTGAAGCAACATTCCTCCAACTGGAAAATACTTTAAACCAGGGAAGTTGAACGTTGCTATTTAAGCCAAGATCGCTAGTTCTGCCTATTCGGCACGACATCATATATATATATATATATATATATATATATATATATATATATATATATATATATATATATATATATATATATATATATATATATATATATATATATATATTATTGTAGCCACGAACAAGTGGTATTTAATAACAGCACTTCTATTATTATAGGCATGTACATCGTCCAGTGGATTAAGGCGTCATGAGTTTTGACCCACCATGAGGCAGGCTAAAGCAGCATGGGTTCGAGTCCTTGGCTAGTCGCAGTGTTGTTATTGATTATATATATAGGTCCTCTCTCTGCTCCATGAGCTTTATCATACCTCATCTTAAGGCTATGTATATGTGTGTGTGTGTGTGTGTGTGTGTGTGTGTGTGTGTGTGTGTGTGTTTGTGTAATATTATAATCTTTACAAATTGAAATAATTATTCACTGAATAATAAAGAACACAACACAAAACATTTTCTTCGTTATATCTTACGTATCCCGAAGAAAATGTGATATATATGCTTATAATCATACATATACAGTAGTGTGGTATATCAACTACAAGGAAAGGAGCTCCCTCGAGAGAACACCTAAATCAAACACTGAGGATTTGCTTGCATCTTTGAGAGCACCTTTGTGGGCCTGTGTACCAGAATATAGACGATCTCAAAAGCAACTGCTCTTTCTAAAGTAAAGAGGAAGGAATGCGTTGATGTCTGTAAAAGACTCTTAATCCAAGGAATTGGTGATGAATCAGACACACGTGCAACACTTGGGTATCTTTATTGCCTAAACATTTCGTCTGCGCAAAAGGTCTCGTAAGTCGAATGGAGGTGAATACAGCACTGGACACAGTAGTTGTGATCAGTACGTCAGCCTTGGTAGGTGGTAGTCAAATTCTCAAACTTAAACCTTAGTATAACATTCAAGGAATTGATGCTACATTCTTATTTCTTGCATAAAACGTAGACGCTGTATGCCCTTAATAGTTTACTGCTGCAGAGTGAATATAATAATAATAAAAACATCTGTTCTCATTCTTTTCGTTGTGAGTCACAACTCGTCCTGTGAAAGCTAGTACTGATGTTTTGTATATCAGTTTTCCACTGGATATATATACACCGAAACGTCTTAGTCTCTTAGCTTATATATACTGAGAGTTTAATCCATAGTTTAGAGATTAAAGTATTCATGTTTGTTGGTCAAAAGGTTACGTGCAGCCTTAATGACCCTCGTGTAGTTGATAGGGTTTAGACCCCATTGACTAGTCAGCCAACTATGAGCATTCCAATATATTCTTCCTCTTAATAGCGACAAATTCTCATTATTTCCATGTAAAATGAGAAATGGTAATTATATTTGATAATGATTGTCATAAATGCGACAAATATGACGAACAAGATCACAAAAAAGAACCAAGGAGAGAGAGGATGGAAGAACAGAAAACCTAGCGGGCGAAATGTTGCTAATAAGTTTTCCTAAGTATTCTTTACGTGGCTTTGATCCATAGTTTGTCTATATTCTTATCTAAAGTACTTGTACAGAAATAGCGGACTTATTCCCACGTTTTTTCTCGTTGGAGCAAAACATTTGTGTTACTCTCGGGACTGGTGTGGGATAGAAGACCACTGGGACAAAAGCCATCTTATCTTACATGATCCATCCTGAACTAACTTAACCCAAAATAATCTAACCTAATTCAACACTCTCTTAATAACCTAAGCCAACCTATTCCAACCTAAACTGACTGACATGTTTTTATGGTTCTTTTCACTGAGGGACTTTTGTCTGAAAAGCTTTTGTTTATACCTCTTACGGGACATAGTGCAGTTGGGGTAAATGATGGACTTGTTGAAAGTTTTAACATCAGCCTCAAGAACATTTTATTTCTCGAAGAAAACACTTAAGCCATTGTCTGCTCTCTGACTTCCTTTACCGCAGTGATTGAGGCAACACGATGCTACTGTTTACTGCCGCATAATACATAACTTTTTGTACGGTACTATGAGACATCTGGAATCTTCTTCCAGCACCTGGAGTCTTGTTCCAGCATCTGGATTCTTGTTCCAGCAGCTGGAGTCTTGTTCCAGTAGCTGGAGTCTTGTTCCAGCAGCTGGATTCTTGTTCCAGCAGCTGGAGTCTTGTTTCAGTAGCTGGAGTTTTGTTCCAGCAGCTGGATTCTTGTTCCATCGCTGGAGTATTTTTATTTTCCTCTCGAGTTGTCCTCTTGATACTGATGCAGAGTTCGTGAGTCACTTAATTTCAACTAACTTCTTTGATCCAGCCGGATCACTTCCCAATGCCCAGGATTTGCATGATCCATATTGGTTTAGAGCTTCCTCTGCGATAATAAATTAATAATAATATTATTACTACTACTACTATTATTATTATTTGGTGTCTCCGAAAGGGGTACCTATAGCTGGTTATCTGTGTTTTCCGTGTTTTTTTGTTTTTCTTACTCGATTTTATTTCGCTCGTTACTCGAGAACTCCTAATACAATCAGATTAAAATTTCGAAAGCTTGTGTACGGTAACGAGGACCACATTCTAGGAGAAACTGCCGTATGCAAGTTTCCTATGACCAGAGTTATTGACCCCATTCTTAGCATCCTGGACTGGCTTAGATAACTTCCAAAACCTTTCGCAGCGTAGCTTCAAACGTTCCACGAAGGTGCCTCATAATTCGACGACAGAGGAGAGTCAAATTCAGCTGGGTAGGTGCAAATTTGACCATTTTGTGTATAAAATTGTGGATAATTTAGATTTCCATTTCAATCTCTCAGCCAAAACATGCGTCTGCCTCTTCTGAATGTCTTCATAGTTAATAGGTGATGCACCTTACTGTCAGGACAGCAACTGTACTCTTAACTTTGTGTGGCCAAATTTTTCTACTCAAATATTATTATTTAGTATTATAATTTATCATTAATTTTTATTGTTATTTTTGTTAATAGTTGATGTATACTACCAACCAGTTGGTGTATACTATCAACCAGTTGGTGTATACTACCAACCAGTTGGTGTATACTACCAACCAGTTGGTGTATACTACCAACCAGTTGGTGTATACTACCAACCAGTTGGTGTATACTACCAACCAGTTGGTGTATACTACCAACCAGTTGGTGTATACTACCAACCAGTTGGTGTATACTACCAACCAGTTGGTGTATACTACCAACCAGTTGGTGTATACTACCAACCAGTTGGTGTATACTACAAACCAGTTGGTGTATACTACCAATCAGTTGGTGTATACTACCAATCAGTTGGTGTATACTACCAACCAGTTGGTGTATACTACCAACCAGTTGGTGTATACTACCAACCAGTTGGTGTATACTACCAACCAGTTGGTGTATACTATCAACCAGTTGGTGTATACTACCAACCAGTTAGTGTATACTACCAACCAGTTGGTGTATACTACCAACCAGTTGGTAGTATACACTAACTGGTTGGTAGTATACACCAACCAGTTAGTGTATACTACCAACCAGTTAGTGTATACTACCAACCAGTTAGTGTATACTACCAACCAGTTGGTGTATACTACCAACCAGTTGGTGTATACTACCAACCAGTTGGTGTATACTACCAACCAGTTGGTGTATACTACCAACCAGTTGGTGTATACTACCAACCAGTTGGTGTATACTACCAACCAGTTGGTGTATACTACCAACCAGTTGGTGTATACTACCAACCAGTTGGTGTATACTACCAACCAGTTGGTGTATACTACCAACCAGTTGGTGTATACTACCAACCAGTTGGTGTATACTACCAACCAGTTGGTGTATACTACCAAGCAGTTGGTGTATACCACCAACCAGTTGGTGTATACTACCAACCAGTTGGTGTATACTACCAAGCAGTTGGTGTATACTACCAAGCAGTTGGTGTATACTACCAACCAGTTGGTGTATACTACCAACCAGTTGGTGTATACTACCAACCAGTTGGTGTATACTACCAACCAGTTGGTGTATACTACCAACCAGTTGGTGTATACTACCAACCAGTTGGTGTATACTACCAACCAGTTGGTGTATACTACCAACCAGTTGGTGTATACTACCAACCAGTTGGTGTATACTACCATGCAGTTGGTGTATACTACCAACCAGTTGGTGTATACTACCAACCAGTTGGTGTATACTACCAAGCAGTTGGTGTATACTACCAAGCAGTTGGTGTATACTACCAACCAGTTGGTGTATACTACCAACCAGTTGGTGTATACTACCAACCAGGTGGTGTATACTACCAACCAGTTGGTGTATACTACCAAGCAGTTGGTGTATACTACCAACCAGTTGGTGTATACTACCAACCAGTTGGTGTATACTACCAACCAGTTGGTGTATACTACCAACCAGTTGGTGTATACTACCAACCAGTTGGTGTATACTACCAACCAGTTGGTGTATACTACCAACCAGTTGGTGTATACTACCAACCAGTTGGTGTATACTACCAACCAGTTGATGTATACTACCAACAGTTGGTGTATACTACAGTTGGTGTATACTACCAACCAGTTGGTGTATACTACCAAGCAGTTGGTGTATACTACCAACCAGTTGGTGTATACTACCAACCAGTTGGTGTATACTACCAACCAGTTGGTGTATACTACCAACCAGTTGGTGTATACTACCAACCAGTTGGTGTATACTACCAAGCAGTTGGTGTATACTACCAACCAGTTGGTGTATACTACCAACCAGTTGGTGTATACTACCAACCAGTTGGTGTATACTACCAACCAGTTGGTGCATACTACCAACCAGATGGTGCATACTACCAACCAGTTGGTGTATACTACCAACCAGTTGGTGCATACTACCAACCAGTTGGTGCATACTACCAACCAGTTGATGTATACTACCAACCAGTTGGTGCATACTACCAACCAGTTGGTGCATACTACCAACCAGTTGATGTATACTACCAACCAGTTGGTGCATACTACCAACCAGTTGGTGCATACTACCAACCAGTTGGTGCATACTACCAACCAGTTGGTGCATACTACCAACCAGTTGGTGCATACTACCAACCAGTTGGTGCATACTACCAACCAGTTGGTGCATACTACCAACCAGTTGGTGCATACTACCAACCAGTTGGTGTATACTACCAACCAGTTGGTGTATACTACCAACCAGTTGGTGCATACTACCAACCAGTTGGTGTATACTACCAACCAGTTGGTGTATACTACCAACCAGTTGGTGCATACTACCAACCAGTTGGTGCATACTACCAACCAGTTGGTGTATACTACCAACCAGTTGATGTATACTACCAACCAGTTGGTGCATACTACCAACCAGTTGGTGCATACTACCAACCAGTTGATGTATACTACCAACCAGTTGATGTATACTACCAACCAGTTGGTGCATACTACCAACCAGTTGGTGTATACTACCAACCAGTTGGTGCATACTACCAACCAGTTGGTGCATACTACCAACCAGTTGGTGTATACTACCAACCAGTTGATGTATACTACCAACCAGTTGGTGCATACTACCAACCAGTTGGTGCATACTACCAACCAGTTGATGTATACTACCAACCAGTTGATGTATACTACCAACCAGTTGGTGCATACTACCAACCAGTTGGTGCATACTACCAACCAGTTGGTGTATACTACCAACCAGTTGGTGCATACTACCAACCAGTTGGTGTATACTACCAACCAGTTGGTGTATACTACCAACCAGTTGGTGTATACTACCAACCAGTTGGTGTATACTACCAACCAGTTGATGTATACTACCAACCAGTTGGTGTATACTACCAACCAGTTGGTGCATACTACCAACCAGTTGGTGCATACTACCAACCAGTTGGTGTATACTACCAACCAGTTGGTGCATACTACCAACCAGTTGGTGCATACTACCAACCAGTTGGTGCATACTACCAACCAGGTGGTGCATACTACCAACCAGTTGGTGCAGTTGGTGTATACTACCAACCAGTTGGTGCATACTACCAACCAGTTGGTGCATACTACCAACCAGTTGGTGCATACTACCAACCAGTTGGTGTATACTACCAACCAGTTGGTGTATACTATCAACCAGTTGGTGTATACTATCAACCAGTTGGTGTATACTACCAACCAGTTGGTGTATACTACCAACCAGTTGGTGTATACTACCAACCAGTTGGTGTATACTACCAACCAGTTGGTGTATACTACCAACCAGTGGGTGTATACTACCAACCAGTTGGTGGTTGGTGTATACTACCAACCAGTTGGTGTATACTACCAACCAGTGTTGGTGTATACTACCAACCAGTTGGTGTATACTACCAACCAGTTGGTGTATACTACCAACCAGTTGGTGTATACTACCAACCAGTTGGTGTATACTACCAACCAGTTGGTGTATACTACCAACCAGTTGGTGTATACTACCAACCAGTTGGTGTATACTACCAACCAGTTGGTGTATACTACCAACCAGTTGGTGTATACTACCAACCAGTTGGTGTATACTACCAACCAGTTGGTGTATACTACCAACCAGTTGGTGTATACTACCAACCAGTTGGTGTATACTACCAACCAGTTGGTGTATACTACCAACCAGTTGGTGTATACTACCAACCAGTTGGTGTATACTACCAACCAGTTGGTGTATACTACCAACCAGTTGGTGTATACTACCAACCAGTTGGTGTATACTACCAACCAGTTGGTGTATACTACCAACCAGTTGGTGTATACTACCAACCAGTTGGTGTATACTACCAACCAGTTGGTGTATACTACCAACCAGTTGGTGTATACTACCAACCAGTTGGTGTATACTACCAACCAGTTGGTGTATACTACCAACCAGTTGGTGTATACTACCAACCAGTTGGTGTATACTACCAACCAGTTGGTGTATACTACCAACCAGTTGGTGTATACTACCAACCTGTTGGTGTATACTACCAACCAGTTGGTGTATACTACCAACCAGTTGGTGTATACTACCAACCAGTTGATGTATACTACCAACCAGTTGGTGTATACTACCAACCAGTTGGTGTATACTACCAACCAGTTGGTGTATACTACCAACCAGTTGGTGTATACTACCAACCAGTTGGTGTATACTACCAACCAGTTGGTGTATACTACCAACCAGTTGGTGTATACTACCAACCAGTTGGTGTATACTACCAACCAGTTGGTGTATACTACCAACCAGTTGTATACTACCAACCAGTTGGTGTATACTACCAACCAGTTGGTGTATACTACCAACCAGTTGGTGTATACTACCAACCAGTTGGTGTATACTACCAACCAGTTGGTGTATACTACCAACCAGTTGGTGTATACTACCAACCAGTTGTGTATACTACCAACCAGTTGGTGTATACTACCAACCAGTATACTACCAACCAGTTGGTGTATACTACCAACCAGTTGGTGTATACTACCAACCAGTTGGTGTATACTACCAACCAGTTGGTGTTGGTGTATACTACCAACCAGTTGGTGTATACTACCAACCAGTTGGTGTATACTACCAACCAGTTGGTGTATACTACCAACCAGTTGGTGTATACTACCAACCAGTTGGTGCATACTACCAACCAGTTGGTGTATACTACCAACCAGTTGGTGTATACTACCAACCAGTTGGTGTATACTACCAACCAGTTGGTGTATACTACCAACCAGTTGGTGTATACTACCAACCAGTTAGTGTATACTACCAACCAGGTGGTGCATACTATCAACCAGTTGGTGTATACTACCAACCAGTTGTTGTATACTACCAACCAGTTGGTGTATACTACCAACCAGTTGGTGTATACTACCAACCAGTTGGTGTATACTACCAACCAGTTGGTGTATACTACCAACCAGTTGGTGTATACTACCAACCAGTTGGTGTATACTACCAACCAGTTGGTGTATACTACCAACCAGTTGGTGTATACTACCAACCAGTTAGTGTATACTACCATACTACCAACCAGTTGGTGTATACTACCAACCAGTTGGTGTATACTACCAACCAGTTGGTGTATACTACCAACCAGTTGGTGTATACTACCAACCAGTTGGTGTATACTACCAACCAGTTGGTGTATACTACCAACCAGTTGGTGTATACTACCAACCAGTTGGTGTATACTACCAACCAGTTGGTGTATACTACCAACCAGTTGGTGTATACTACCAACCAGTTGGTGTATACTACCAACCAGTTGGTGTATACTACCAACCAGTTGGTGTATACTACCAACCAGTTGGTGTATACTACCAACCAGTTGGTGTATACTACCAACCAGTTGGTGTATACTACCAACCAGTTGGTGTATACTACCAACCAGTTGGTGTATACTACCAACCAGTTGGTGTATACTACCAACCAGTTGGTGTATACTACCAACCAGTTGGTGTATACTACCAACCAGTTGGTGTATACTACCAACCAGTTGGTGTATACCAGTTGGTGTATACTACCAACCAGTTGGTGTATACTACCAACCAGTTGATGTATACTACCAACCAGTTGGTGTATACTACCAACCAGTTGGTGTATACTACCAACCAGTTGGTGTATACTACCAACCAGTTGGTGTATACTACCAACCAGTTGATGTATACTACCAACCAGTTGGTGTATACTACCAACCAGTTGGTATACTACCAACCAGTTAGTGTATACTACCAACCAGGTGGTGTATACTACCAACCAGTTAGTGTATACTACCAACCAGTTGGTGTATACTACCAACCAGTTGATGTATACTACCAACCAGTTGGTGTATACTACCAACCAGTTGGTGTATACTACCAACCAGTTGGTGTATACTATATACTACCAACCAGTTGGTGTATACTACCAACCAGCAGTTGGTGTATACTACCAACCAGTTGTGTATACTACCAACCAGTTGTGTATACTACCAACCAGTTGGTGTATACTACCAACCAGTTGGTGTATACTACCAACCAGTTGGTGTATACTACCAACCAGTTGATGTATACTACCAACCAGTTAGTGTATACTACCAACCAGTTGGTATACTACCAACCAGTATACTACCAACCTGTTGGTGTATACTACCAACCAGTTGGTGTATACTACCAACCAGTTGGTGTATACTACCAACCAGTTGATGTATACTACCAACCAGTTGGTGTATACTACCAACCAGTTGGTGTATACTACCAACCAGTTGGTGTATACTACCAACCAGTTGGTGTATACTACCAACCAGTTGGTGTATACTACCAACCAGTTGGTGTATACTACCAACCAGTTGGTGTATACTACCAACCAGTTGGTGTATACTACCAACCAGTTGGTGTATACTACCAACCAGTTGGTGTATACTACCAACCAGTTGGTGTATACTACCAACCAGTTGGTGTATACTACCAACCAGTTGGTGTATACTACCAACCAGTTGGTGTATACTACCAACCAGTTGGTGTATACTACCAACCAGTTGGTGTATACTACCAACCAGTTGGTGTATACTACCAACCAGTTGGTGTATACTACCAACCAGTTGGTGTATACTACCAACCAGTTGGTGTATACTACCAACCAGTTGGTGTATACTACCAACCAGTTAGTGTATACTACCAACCAGTTGGTGTATACTACCAACCAGTTGGTGTATACTACCAACCAGTTGTTGTATACTACCAACCAGTTGGTGTATACTACCAACCAGTTGGTGTATACTACCAACCAGTTGGTGTATACTACCAACCAGTTGGTGTATACTACCAACCAGTTGGTGTATACTACCAACCAGTTGGTGTATACTACCAACCAGTTGGTGTATACTACCAACCAGTTGGTGTATACTACCAACCAGTTGGTGTATACTACCAACCAGTTGGTGTATACTACCAACCAGTTGGTGTATACTACCAACCAGTTGGTGTATACTACCAACCAGTTGGTGTATACTACCAACCAGTTGGTGTATACTACCAACCAGTTGGTGTATACTACCAACCAGTTGGTGTATACTACCAACCAGTTGGTGTATACTACCAACCAGTTGGTGTATACTACCAACCAGTTGGTGTATACTACCAACCAGTTGGTGTATACTACCAACCAGTTGGTGTATACTACCAACCAGTTGGTGTATACTACCAACCAGTTGGTGTATACTACCAACCAGTTGGTAGTTACCACCAACCAGTTGGTGTATACTACCAACCAGTTGGTGTATACTACCAACCAGTTGGTGTATACTACCAACCAGTTGGTGTATACTACCAACCAGTTGGTGTATACTACCAACCAGTTGGTGTATACTACCAACCAGTTGGTGTATACTACCAACCAGTTGGTGTATACTACAACCAGTTGGTGTATACTACCAACCAGTTGGTGTATACTACCAAGTTGGTGTATACTACCAACCAGTTGGTGTATACTACCAACCAGTTGGTGTATACTACCAACCAGTTGGTGTATACTACCAACCAGTTGGTGTATACTACCAACCAGTTGGTGTATACTACCAACCAGTTGGTGTATACTACCAACCAGTTGGTGTATACTACCAACCAGTTGGTGTATACTACCAACCAGTTGGTGTATACTACCAACCAGTTGGTGTATACTACCAACCAGTTGGTGTATACTACCAACCAGTTGGTGTATACTACCAACCAGTTGGTGTATACTACCAACCAGTTGGTGTATACTACCAACCAGTTGGTGTATACTACCAACCAGTTGGTGTATACTACCAACCAGTTGGTGTACTACCAACCAGTTGGTGTATACTACCAACCAGTTGGTGTATACTACCAACCAGTTGGTGTATACTACCAACCAGTTGGTGTATACTACCAACCAGTTGGTGTATACTACCAACCAGTTGGTGTATACTACCAACCAGTTGGTGTATACTACCAACCAGTTGGTGTATACTACCAACCAGTTGGTGTATACTACCAACCAGTTGGTGTATACTACCAACCAGTTGGTGTATACTACCAACCAGTTGGTGTATACTACCAACCAGTTGGTGTATACTACCAACCAGTTGGTGTATACTACCAACCAGGTGGTGTATACTACCAACCAGTTGGTGTATACTACCAACCAGTTGGTGTATACTACCAACCAGTTAGTGTATACTACCAACCAGTTGGTGTATACTACCAACCAGTTGGTGTATACTACCAACCAGTTGGTGTATACTACCAACCAGTTGGTGTATACTACCAACCAGTTGGTGTATACTACCAACCAGTTGGTGTATACTACCAACCAGTTGATGTATACTACCAACCAGTTGGTATATACTACCAACCAGTTAGTGTATACTACCAACCAGTTAGTGTATACTACCAACCAGGTGGTGTATACTACCAGCCAGTTGGTGTATACTACCAACCAGTTGATGTATACTACCAACCAGTTGATGTATACTACCAACCAGTTGATGTATACTACCAACCAGTTGGTGTATACTACCAACCAGTTGGTGTATAATACCAACCAGTTGGTGTATACTACCAACCAGTTGATGTATACTACCAACCAGTTGGTGTATACTACCAACCAGTTGATGTATACTACCAACCAGTTAGTGTATACTACCAACCAGGTGGTGTATACTACCAACCAGTTAGTGTATACTACCAACCAGTTGGTGTATACTACCAACCAGTTGATGTATACTACCAACCAGTTGGTGTATACTACCAACCAGTTGGTGTATACTACCAACCAATTGGTGTATACTACCAAGCAGTTGGTGTATACTACCAAGCAGTTGGTGTATACTACCAAGCAGTTGGTGTATACTACCAACCAGGTGGTGTATACTACCAACCAGTTGGTGTATGCTACCAACCAGTTGGTGTATACTACCAACCAGTTGATGTATACTACCAACCAGTTAGTGTATACTACCAACCAGTTTATGTATACTACCAACCAGTTGATGTATACTACCAACCAGTTAGTGTATACTACCAACCAGTTGGTGTATACTACCAACCAGTTGATGTATACTACCAACCAGTTGGTGTATACTACCAACCAGTTGGTGTATACTACCAACCAGTTGATGTATACTACCAACCAGTTGGTGTATACTGCCAAGCAGTTGGTGTATACTACCAACCAGGTGGTGTATACTACCAACCAGTTGGTGTATACTACCAACCAGTTGGTGTATACTACAAACCAGTTGGTGTATACTACCAATCAGTTGGTGTATACTACCAATCAGTTGGTGTATACTACCAACCAGTTGGTGTATACTACCAACCAGTTGGTGTATACTACCAACCAGTTGGTGTATACTACCAATCAGTTGGTGTATACTACCAACCAGTTGGTGTATACTACCAACCAGTTGGTGTATACTACCAACCAGTTGGTGTATACTACCAACAAGTTGGTGTATACTACCAACCAGTTGGTGTATACTACCAATCAGTTGGTGTATACTACCAACCAGTTAGTGTATACTACCAACCAGTTAGTGTATACTACCAACCAGTTGGTGTATACTACCAACCAGTTGGTGTATACTGCCAACCAGTTGGTGTATACTACCAACCAGTTAGTGTATACTACCAACCAGTTGGTGTATACTACCAACCAGTTGGTGTATACTACCAACCAGTTGGTGTATACTACTAACCAGTTGGTGTATACTACCAACCAGTTGGTGTATACTACCAACCAGTTGGTGTATACTACCAACCAGTTGGTGTATACTACCAACCAGTTAGTGTATACTACCAACCAGTTGGTGTATACTACCAACCAGTTAGTGTATACTACCAACCAGTTGGTGTATACTACCAACCAGTTGGTGTATACTACCAACCAGTTGGTGTATACTACCAACCAGTTGGTGTATACTACCAACCAGTTGGTGTATACTACCAACCAGTTGCTGTATACTACCAACCAGTTGGTGTATACTACCAATCAGTTGTATACTACCAACCAGTTGGTGTATACTACCAACCAGTTGGTGTATACTACCAACCAGTTGGTGTATACTACCAACGAGTTGGTGTATACTACCAACCAGTTGGTGTATAGTACCAACCAGTTGGTGTATACTACCAACCAGTTAGTGTATACTACCAACCAGTTAGTGTATACTACCAACCAGTTGGTGTATACTACCAACCAGTTAGTGTATACTACCAACCAGTTGGTGTATACTACCAACCAGTTGGTGTATACTACCAACCAGGTGGTGTATACTACCAACCAGTTGGTGTATACTACCAACCAGTTGGTGTATATTACCAACCAGTAGGTGTATACTACCAAGCAGTTGGTGTATACTACCAAGCAGTTGGTGTATACTACCAACCAGTTAGTGTATACTACCAACCAGTAGGTGTATACTACCAACCAGTAGGTGTATTCTACCAAGCAGTTGGTGTATACTACCAACCAGTTAGTGTATACTACCAACCAGTAGGTGTATACTACCAACCAGTAGGTGTATTCTACCAAGCAGTTGGTGTATACTACCAACCAGTTAGTGTATACTACCAAGCAGTTGGTGTATACTACCAACCAGTTGGTGTATACTACCAAGCAGTTGGTGTATACTACCAACCAGTTGGTGTATACTATCAACCAGTTGGTGTATACCACCAACCAGTTGGTGTATACTACCAAGCAGTTGGTGTATACTACCAACCAGTTGGTGTATACTACCAACCAGTTAGTGTATACTACCAACCAGTTGGTGTATACTACCAAGCAGTTGGTGTATACTACCAACCAGTTAGTGTATACTACTAAGCAGTTGGTGTATACTACCAATCAGTTGGTGTATACTACCAACCAGTTAGTGTATACTACCAACCAGTTGGTGTATACTAACAACCAGTTGGGGTATACTACCAACAAGTTGGTGTATACTACCAACCAGTTGGTGTATACTACCAATCAGTTGGTGTATACTACCAACCAGTTAGTGTATACTACCAACCAGTTAGTGTATACTACCAACCAGTTGGTGTATACTACCAACCAGTTGGTGTATACTGCCAACCAGTTGGTGTATACTACCAACCAGTTAGTGTATACTACCAACCAGTTGGTGTATACTACCAACCAGTTGGTGTATACTACCAATCAGTTGGTGTATACTACCAACCAGTTGGTGTATACTACCAACCAGTTGGTGTATACTACCAACCAGTTGGTGTATACTACCAACCAGTTGGTGTATACTACCAACCAGTTGGTGTATACTACCAACCAGTTGGTGTATACTACCAACCAGTTGGTGTATACTACCAACCAGTTAGTGTATACTACCAACCAGTTAGTGTATACTACCAACCAGTTGGTGTATACTACCAACCAGTTAGTGTATACTACCAACCAGTTGGTGTATACTACCAACCAGTTGGTGTATACTACCAACCAGGTGGTGTATACTACCAACCAGTTGGTGTATACTACCAACCAGTTGGTGTATACTACCAACCAGTAGGTGTATACTACCAAGCAGTTGGTGTATACTACCAAGCAGTTGGTGTATACTACCAACCAGTTAGTGTATACTACCAACCAGTAGGTGTATACTACCAACCAGTAGGTGTATTCTACCAAGCAGTTGGTGTATACTACCAACCAGTTAGTGTATACTACCAAGCAGTTGGTGTATACTACCAACCAGTTGGCGTATACTACCAAGCAGTTGGTGTATACTATCAACCAGTTGGTATATACTACCAAGCAGTTGGTGTATACTACCAACCAGTTGGTGTATACTACCAACCAGTTGGTGTATACTACAAAGCAGTTGGTGTATACTACCAACCAGTTAGTGTATACTACCAAGCAGTTGGTGTATACTACCAACCAGTTGGTGTATACTACCAACCAGTTAGTGTATACTACCAACCAGTTGGTGTATACTACCAACCAGTTGGTGTATACTACCAACCAGTTGGTGTATACTACCAACCAGTTGGTGTATACTACCAACCAGTTGGTGTATACTACCAATCAGTTGGTGTATACTACCAACCAGTTGGTGTATACTACCAACCAGTTGGTGTATACTACCAACCAGTTGGTGTATACTACCAACCAGTTGGTGTATACTACCAACCAGTTAGTGTATACTACCAACCAGTTAGTGTATACTACCAACCAGTTAGTGTATACTACCAACCAGTTGGTGTATACTACCAACCAGTTAGTGTATACTACCAACCAGTTGGTGTATACTACCAACCAGGTGGTGTATACTACCAACCAGTTGGTGTATACTACCAACCAGTTGGTGTATACTACCAACCAGTAGGTGTATACTACCAAGCAGTTGGTGTATACTACCAACCAGTTAGTGTATACTACCAACCAGTAGGTGTATACTACCAACCAGTAGGTGTATTCTACCAAGCAGTTGGTGTATACTACCAACCAGTTAGTGTATACTACCAAGCAGTTGGTGTATACTACCAACCAGTTGGTGTATACTAGCAAGCAGTTGGTGTATACTACCAACCAGTTGGTGTATACTATCAACCAGTTGGTGTATACTACCAACCAGTTGGTGTATACTACCAAGCAGTTGGTGTATACTACCAACCAGTTGGTGTATACTACCAACCAGTTAGTGTATACTACCAACCAGTTGGTGTATACTACCAAGCAGTTGGTGTATACTACCAACCAGTAGGTGTATACTACCAAGCAGTTGGTGAATACTACCAACCAGTTAGTGTATACTACCAAGCAGTTGGTGTATACTACCAACCAGTTGGTGTATACTACCAAGCAGTTGGTGTATACTACCAACCAGTTGGTGTATACTACCAACCAGTTGGTGTATACTACCAAGCAGTTGGTGTATACTACCAACCAGTTGGTGTATACTACCAAGCAGTTGGTATATACTACCAACCAGTTGGTGTATACTACCAACCAGTTGGTGCATACTACCAACCAGTTGGTGTATACTACCAACCAGTTGGTGCATACTACCAACCAATTGGTGCATACTACCAAGCAGTTGGTGCATACTACCAACCAGTTGGTGTATACTACCAAGCATTTGATGTATACTACCACCCAGGTGGTGTATACTACCAACCAGTTGGTGCATACTACCAACCAGTTGGTGCATACTGCCCACCAGTTGGTGTATACTACCAACCAGTTGGTGCATAGTACCAATCAGGTGGTGCATACTACCAACCAGTTGGTGTATACTACCAACCAGTTGGTGTATACTACCAACCAGTTGGTGTATACAACCAAGCAGTTGATATATACTACCAACCAGTTGGTGTATACTACCAACCAGTTGGTGCATACTACCCAGCAGTTGGTGCATACTACCAACCAGTTGGTGTATACTACCAAGCATTTGGTGTATACTACCAACCAGGTGGTGTATACTACCAACCAGTTGGTGCATACTACAAACCAGTTGGTGCATACTACCAACCAGTTAGTGCATACTACCAACCAGTTGGTGTATACTACCAACCAGTTGATGTATACTACCAACCAGTTGGTGTATACTACCAACCAATTGGTGCATACTACCAACCAGTTGGTGCATACTACCAACCAGTTGGTGTATACTACCAACCAGTTGGTGTATACTACCAACCAGTTGGAGTATACTACCAACCAGTTGGTGTATACTACCAACCAGTTGGTGTATACTACCAACCAATTGGTGCATACTACCAACCAGTTGGTGCATACTACCAACCAGTTGGTGTATACTACCAACCAGTTGGTGTATACTACCAACCAGTTGGTGTATACTACCAACCAATTGGTGCATACTACCAACCAGTTGGTGCATACTACCAACCAGTTGGTGTATACTACCAACCAGTTGGTGTATACTACCAACCAGTTGGTGTATACTACCAACCAATTGGTGCATACTACCAACCAGTTGGTGCATACTACCAACCAGTTGGTGTATACTACCAACCAGTTGGTGTATACTACCAACCAATTGGTGCATACTACCAACCAGTTGGTACTTACTACCAACCAGTTGGTGTATACTACCAACCAGTTGGTGTATACTACCAACCAGTTGGTGGATATTACCAACCAGTTAGTGTATACTACCAACCAGTTGGTGTATACTACCAACCAGTTGGTGTATACTACCAACCAGTTGGTGTATACTACCAACCAGTTGGTGTATACTACCAACCAGTTGGTGTATACTACCAACCAGTCGGTGTATACTACCAACCAGTTGGTGTATACTACCAACCAATTTGTGTATACTACCATCCAGTTGGTGTATACTACCATCCAGTTGGTGTATACTACCAACCAGTTGGTGTATACTACCAACCAGTCGGTGTATACTACCAACCAGTTGGTGTATACTACCAAGCAGTTGGTGTATACTACCAACCAGTTGGTGTATACTACCAACCAGTTGGTGTATACTACCAAGCAGTTGGTGAATACTACCAACCAGTTAGTGTATACTACCAAGCAGTTGGTGTATACTACCAAGCAGTTGGTGTATACTACCAAGCAGTTGGTGTATACTACCAACCAGTTGGTGTATACTACCAACCAGTTGGTGTATACTACCAAGCAGTTGGTGTATACTACCAACCAGTTGGTGTATACTACCAAGCAGTTGGTATATACTACCAACCAGTTGGTGTATACTACCAACCAGTTGGTGCATACTACCAACCAGTTGGTGTATACTACCAACCAGTTGGTGCATACTACCAACCAATTGGTGCATACTACCAAGCAGTTGGTGCATACTACCAACCAGTTGGTGTATACTACCAAGCATTTGATGTATACTACCACCCAGGTGTATACTACCAACCAGTTGGTGCATACTACCAACCAGTTGGTGCATACTGCCCACCAGTTGGTGTATACTACCAACCAGTTTGTGCATAGTACCAATCAGGTGGTGCATACTACCAACCAGTTGGTGTATACTACCAACCAGTTGGTGTATACTACCAACCAGTTGGTGTATACAACCAAGCAGTTGATATATACTACCAACCAGTTGGTGTATACTACCAACCAGTTGGTGCATACTACCCAGCAGTTGGTGCATACTACCAACCAGTTGGTGTATACTACCAAGCATTTGGTGTATACTACCAACCAGGTGGTGTATACTACCAACCAGTTGGTGCATACTACAAACCAGTTGGTGCATACTACCAACCAGTTAGTGCATACTACCAACCAGTTGGTGTATACTACCAACCAGTTGATGTATACTACCAACCAGTTGGTGTATACTACCAACCAATTGGTGCATACTACCAACCAGTTGGTGCATACTACCAACCAGTTGGTGTATACTACCAACCAGTTGGTGTATACTACCAACCAGTTGGAGTATACTACCAACCAGTTGGTGTATACTACCAACCAGTTGGTGTATACTACCAACCAATTGGTGCATACTACCAACCAGTTGGTGCATACTACCAACCAGTTGGTGTATACTACCAACCAGTTGGTGTATACTACCAACCAGTTGGTGTATACTACCAACCAATTGGTGCATACTACCAACCAGTTGGTGCATACTACCAACCAGTTGGTGTATACTACCAACCAGTTGGTGTATACTACCAACCAGTTGGTGTATACTACCAACCAATTGGTGCATACTACCAACCAGTTGGTGCATACTACCAACCAGTTGGTGTATACTACCAACCAGTTGGTGTATACTACCAACCAATTGGTGCATACTACCAACCAGTTGGTACTTACTACCAACCAGTTGGTGTATACTACCAACCAGTTGGTGTATACTACCAACCAGTTGGTGGATATTACCAACCAGTTAGTGTATACTACCAACCAGTTGGTGTATACTACCAACCAGTTGGTGTATACTACCAACCAGTTGGTGTATACTACCAACCAGTTGGTGTATACTACCAACCAGTTGGTGTATACTACCAACCAGTCGGTGTATACTACCAACCAGTTGGTGTATACTACCAACCAATTGGTGTATACTACCATCCAGTTGGTGTATACTACCATCCAGTTGGTGTATACTACCAACCAGTTGGTGTATACTACCAACCAGTCGGTGTATACTACCAACCAGTTGGTGTATACTGCCAACCAGTTGGTGCATATTACCAACCAGTTGGTGTATACTACCAACCAGTTGGTGTATACTACCAACCAGTTGGTGTATGTTACAAAAACGCGATTCTAAAAGCTTAGAGATCTCCAGTGAATACTAGAAAGGACTGCCCTTCTAGCATCCAGCCTGTTACTGGGTTTTCGTAACAAGTAGTCAGTATCCTTGTCCAATTATCCATTAAAATTCAGTATGGTTCAATAGTGCTTTAGGATTACAACTGGTAGGCTACTAACTAGAGAAATTAAAATTTAATAAATTTATTAAGTAGTAAGTTGTCTAGAGGTATATTATCAAAGTAAATTAAATCACAGCAATCAAAATAAAATCAATCTCTCGAGTTCAATATTATTGTGCTGAAAGCACATATCACATTTATAATTCTTAAGTACCGTCAGGTACATTAACATTTAATAAGATATTACAAATATGTACAAGTGTGTGTATGCGTGTAAGTGCTCTTAAGTAGTTAGCTATGTCTCAAGACTCGAATAAGACTTAAACAAGTGACTGACAAAGTCCTCAAATAAACTAACTTCTTGACCGACTGGCAACCCGAACAGTCTGCTTGAACAACAAAGAATGCTAAGCCCAATAGCAATACAATATCAAGCGACTGCGACACAGAATCAGGAACAAGGAGATAATATAACGACACTAAGTAGGGACCATCTGCAGATCCTCCACAAAAGTTACAAACTCCCATAATACTGAATCTAAGTTCAGCATAGGTAAAACTATGACTGTGACAATACACAGGAACCAGTACAAAATTAGGTCAGAAGCTATAGCTCGGGACCTGAGATGTTCAGAGTGTCAATGTGACACACAACCTCAGTACAACGTCGAAAATCACAAAGTCTATACAATGTTCTGTGAACAAAGTTCTACAGAACTAACAAGAATAATGAGACAGACAATCTGTCCAACCACCAAGCGAGTCTCCAGCAGACTGTCAGACAGACAATCCGTCCAACCAGCAAGCGAGTCTCCAGCAGACTGTCAGACAGACAATCTGTCCAACCACCAAGCGAGTCTCCAGCAGACTGACTACTTTACGAGAGGTGAGGACACCCCCCCCTCGATCACGTGATAGCTACGTGGACAGCGCAGCTCAGAAGCCGGCAGTATAACGAGCGACAAGCGATAATTACAGTAGTTTGACAATCAAGACTAACTGAGCACATTTTATATACATCCTAACAACATAAGTCAAATAAGAATATAACAGTCAAATAATAATATAAAGTCATACATTTACGATTTAGCTATTATCGCAAATATAAGCAATATATAATTAAATGAGGGGTGTTAATGTTGCAGTTTAAAAACTGTAGTGTAAAGCACCCTTCTGGCAAGACAGTGATGGAGTGAATGATGGTGAAAGTTTTTCTTTTTCGGGCCACCCTGCCTTGGTGGGAATCGGCCGGTGTGATAATAAAATAAAAAAATATATAATAATCATTGTAACCCATTCAGGGGTTGCAACAGTGTATACTACCAACCAGTTGGTGTATACTACCAACCAGTTGGTGTATACTATCAACCAGTTGGTGTATACTACCAACCAGTTGGTGTATACTACCAACCAGTTGGTGTATACTACCAACCAGTTGGTGTATACTACCAACCAGTTGGTGTATACTACCAACCAGTTGGTGTATACTACCAACCAGTTGGTGTATACTACCAACCAGTTGGTGTATACTACCAACCAGTTGGTGCATATTACCAACCAGTTGGTGTATACTGCCAACCAGTTGGTGTATACTACCAACCAGTTGGTGTATACTACCAACCAGTTGGTGTATACTACCAACCAGTTGGTGAATACTACCAACCAGTTGGTGTATACTACCACCAGTTGGTGCATATTACCAACCAGTTGGTGTATACTACCAACCAGTTGGTGTATACTACCAACCAGTTGGTGTATACAACCAAGCAGTTGATATATACTACCAACCAGTTGGTGTATACTACCAACCAGTTGGTGCATACTACCCAGCAGTTGGTGCATACTACCAACCAGTTGGTGTATACTACCAAGCATTTGGTGTATACTACCAACCAGGTGGTGTATACTACCAACCAGTTGGTGCATACTACAAACCAGTTGGTGCATACTACCAACCAGTTAGTGCATACTACCAACCAGTTGGTGTATACTACCAACCAGTTGGTGTATACTATCAACCAGTTGGTGTATACTACCAACCAGTTGGTGTATACTACCAAGCAGTTGGTGTATACTACCAACCAGTTGGTGTATACTACCAACCAGTTAGTGTATACTACCAACCAGTTGGTGTATACTACCAAGCAGTTGGTGTATACTACCAACCAGTAGGTGTATACTACCAAGCAGTTGGTGAATACTACCAACCAGTTAGTGTATACTACCAAGCAGTTGGTGTATACTACCAACCAGTTGGTGTATACTACCAAGCAGTTGGTGTATACTACCAACCAGTTGGTGTATACTACCAACCAGTTGGTGTATACTACCAAGCAGTTGGTGTATACTACCAACCAGTTGGTGTATACTACCAAGCAGTTGGTATATACTACCAACCAGTTGGTGTATACTACCAACCAGTTGGTGCATACTACCAACCAGTTGGTGTATACTACCAACCAGTTGGTGCATACTACCAACCAATTGGTGCATACTACCAAGCAGTTGGTGCATACTACCAACCAGTTGGTGTATACTACCAAGCATTTGATGTATACTACCACCCAGGTGGTGTATACTACCAACCAATTGGTGCATACTACCAACCAGTTGGTGCATACTGCCCACCAGTTGGTGTATACTACCAACCAGTTGGTGCATAGTACCAATCAGGTGGTGCATACTACCAACCAGTTGGTGTATACTACCAACCAGTTGGTGTATACTACCAACCAGTTGGTGTATACAACCAAGCAGTTGATATATACTACCAACCAGTTGGTGTATACTACCAACCAGTTGGTGCATACTACCCAGCAGTTGGTGCATACTACCAACCAGTTGGTGTATACTACCAAGCATTTGGTGTATACTACCAACCAGGTGGTGTATACTACCAACCAGTTGGTGCATACTACAAACCAGTTGGTGCATACTACCAACCAGTTAGTGCATACTACCAACCAGTTGGTGTATACTACCAACCAGTTGATGTATACTACCAACCAGTTGGTGTATACTACCAACCAATTGGTGCATACTACCAACCAGTTGGTGCATACTACCAACCAGTTGGTGTATACTACCAACCAGTTGGAGTATACTACCAACCAGTTGGTGTATACTACCAACCAGTTGGTGTATACTACCAACCAATTGGTGCATACTACCAACCAGTTGGTGCATACTACCAACCAGTTGGTGTATACTACCAACCAGTTGGTGTATACTACCAACCAGTTGGTGTATACTACCAACCAATTGGTGCATACTACCAACCAGTTGGTGCATACTACCAACCAGTTGGTGTATACTACCAACCAGTTGGTGTATACTACCAACCAGTTGGTGTATACTACCAACCAATTGGTGCATACTACCAACCAGTTGGTGCATACTACCAACCAGTTGGTGTATACTACCAACCAGTTGGTGTATACTACCAACCAATTGGTGCATACTACCAACCAGTTGGTACTTACTACCAACCAGTTGGTGTATACTACCAACCAGTTGGTGTATACTACCAACCAGTTGGTGGATATTACCAACCAGTTAGTGTATACTACCAACCAGTTGGTGTATACTACCAACCAGTTGGTGTATACTACCAACCAGTTGGTGTATACTACCAACCAGTTGGTGTATACTACCAACCAGTTGGTGTATACTACCAACCAGTCGGTGTATACTACCAACCAGTTGGTGTATACTACCAACCAATTTGTGTATACTACCATCCAGTTGGTGTATACTACCATCCAGTTGGTGTATACTACCAACCAGTTGGTGTATACTACCAACCAGTCGGTGTATACTACCAACCAGTTGGTGTATACTACCAAGCAGTTGGTGTATACTACCAACCAGTTGGTGTATACTACCAACCAGTTGGTGTATACTACCAAGCAGTTGGTGAATACTACCAACCAGTTAGTGTATACTACCAAGCAGTTGGTGTATACTACCAAGCAGTTGGTGTATACTACCAAGCAGTTGGTGTATACTACCAACCAGTTGGTGTATACTACCAACCAGTTGGTGTATACTACCAAGCAGTTGGTGTATACTACCAACCAGTTGGTGTATACTACCAAGCAGTTGGTATATACTACCAACCAGTTGGTGTATACTACCAACCAGTTGGTGCATACTACCAACCAGTTGGTGTATACTACCAACCAGTTGGTGCATACTACCAACCAATTGGTGCATACTACCAAGCAGTTGGTGCATACTACCAACCAGTTGGTGTATACTACCAAGCATTTGATGTATACTACCACCCAGGTGTATACTACCAACCAGTTGGTGCATACTACCAACCAGTTGGTGCATACTGCCCACCAGTTGGTGTATACTACCAACCAGTTTGTGCATAGTACCAATCAGGTGGTGCATACTACCAACCAGTTGGTGTATACTACCAACCAGTTGGTGTATACTACCAACCAGTTGGTGTATACAACCAAGCAGTTGATATATACTACCAACCAGTTGGTGTATACTACCAACCAGTTGGTGCATACTACCCAGCAGTTGGTGCATACTACCAACCAGTTGGTGTATACTACCAAGCATTTGGTGTATACTACCAACCAGGTGGTGTATACTACCAACCAGTTGGTGCATACTACAAACCAGTTGGTGCATACTACCAACCAGTTAGTGCATACTACCAACCAGTTGGTGTATACTACCAACCAGTTGATGTATACTACCAACCAGTTGGTGTATACTACCAACCAATTGGTGCATACTACCAACCAGTTGGTGCATACTACCAACCAGTTGGTGTATACTACCAACCAGTTGGTGTATACTACCAACCAGTTGGAGTATACTACCAACCAGTTGGTGTATACTACCAACCAGTTGGTGTATACTACCAACCAATTGGTGCATACTACCAACCAGTTGGTGCATACTACCAACCAGTTGGTGTATACTACCAACCAGTTGGTGTATACTACCAACCAGTTGGTGTATACTACCAACCAATTGGTGCATACTACCAACCAGTTGGTGCATACTACCAACCAGTTGGTGTATACTACCAACCAGTTGGTGTATACTACCAACCAGTTGGTGTATACTACCAACCAATTGGTGCATACTACCAACCAGTTGGTGCATACTACCAACCAGTTGGTGTATACTACCAACCAGTTGGTGTATACTACCAACCAATTGGTGCATACTACCAACCAGTTGGTACTTACTACCAACCAGTTGGTGTATACTACCAACCAGTTGGTGTATACTACCAACCAGTTGGTGGATATTACCAACCAGTTAGTGTATACTACCAACCAGTTGGTGTATACTACCAACCAGTTGGTGTATACTACCAACCAGTTGGTGTATACTACCAACCAGTTGGTGTATACTACCAACCAGTTGGTGTATACTACCAACCAGTCGGTGTATACTACCAACCAGTTGGTGTATACTACCAACCAATTGGTGTATACTACCATCCAGTTGGTGTATACTACCATCCAGTTGGTGTATACTACCAACCAGTTGGTGTATACTACCAACCAGTCGGTGTATACTACCAACCAGTTGGTGTATACTGCCAACCAGTTGGTGCATATTACCAACCAGTTGGTGTATACTACCAACCAGTTGGTGTATACTACCAACCAGTTGGTGTATGTTACAAAAAACGCGATTCTAAAAGCTTAGAGATCTCCAGTGAATACTAGAAAGGACTGCCCTTCTAGCATCCAGCCTGTTACTGGGTTTTCGTAACAAGTAGTCAGTATCCTTGTCCAATTATCCATTAAAATTCAGTATGGTTCAATAGTGCTTTAGGATTACAACTGGTAGGCTACTAACTAGAGAAATTAAAATTTAATAAATTTATTAAGTAGTAAGTTGTCTAGAGGTATATTATCAAAGTAAATTAAATCACAGCAATCAAAATAAAATCAATCTCTCGAGTTCAATATTATTGTGCTGAAAGCACATATCACATTTATAATTCTTAAGTACCGTCAGGTACATTAACATTTAATAAGATATTACAAATATGTACAAGTGTGTGTATGCGTGTAAGTGCTCTTAAGTAGTTAGCTATGTCTCAAGACTCGAATAAGACTTAAACAAGTGACTGACAAAGTCCTCAAATAAACTAACTTCTTGACCGACTGGCAACCCGAACAGTCTGCTTGAACAACAAAGAATGCTAAGCCCAATAGCAATACAATATCAAGCGACTGCGACACAGAATCAGGAACAAGGAGATAATATAACGACACTAAGTAGGGACCATCTGCAGATCCTCCACAAAAGTTACAAACTCCCATAATACTGAATCTAAGTTCAGCATAGGTAAAACTATGACTGTGACAATACACAGGAACCAGTACAAAATTAGGTCAGAAGCTATAGCTCGGGACCTGAGATGTTCAGAGTGTCAATGTGACACACAACCTCAGTACAACGTCGAAAATCACAAAGTCTATACAATGTTCTGTGAACAAAGTTCTACAGAACTAACAAGAATAATGAGACAGACAATCTGTCCAACCACCAAGCGAGTCTCCAGCAGACTGTCAGACAGACAATCCGTCCAACCAGCAAGCGAGTCTCCAGCAGACTGTCAGACAGACAATCTGTCCAACCACCAAGCGAGTCTCCAGCAGACTGACTACTTTACGAGAGGTGAGGACACCCCCCCCTCGATCACGTGATAGCTACGTGGACAGCGCAGCTCAGAAGCCGGCAGTATAACGAGCGACAAGCGATAATTACAGTAGTTTGACAATCAAGACTAACTGAGCACATTTTATATACATCCTAACAACATAAGTCAAATAAGAATATAACAGTCAAATAATAATATAAAGTCATACATTTACGATTTAGCTATTATCGCAAATATAAGCAATATATAATTAAATGAAAAGGTAATATACATTACATATATATAATAATCATTGTAACCCATTCAGGGGTTGCAACAGTGTATACTACCAACCAGTTGGTGTATACTACCAACCAGTTGGTGTATACTATCAACCAGTTGGTGTATACTACCAACCAGTTGGTGTATACTACCAACCAGTTGGTGTATACTACCAACCAGTTGGTGTATACTACCAACCAGTTGGTGTATACTACCAACCAGTTGGTGTATACTACCAACCAGTTGGTGTATACTACCAACCAGTTGGTGTATACTACCAACCAGTTGGTGCATATTACCAACCAGTTGGTGTATACTGCCAACCAGTTGGTGTATACTACCAACCAGTTGGTGTATACTACCAACCAGTTGGTGTATACTACCAACCAGTTGGTGAATACTACCAACCAGTTGGTGTATACTACCACCAGTTGGTGCATATTACCAACCAGTTGGTGTATACTACCAACCAGTTGGTGTATACTACCAACCAGTTGGTGTATACTACCAACCAGTTGGTGTATACTACCAACCAGTTGGTGTATACTACCAACCAGTTGGTGTATACTACCAACCAGTTGGTGTATACTACCACCAGTTGGTGCATATTACCAACCAGTTGGTGTATACTACCAACCAGTTGGTGTATACTACCAACCAGTTGGTGTATACTACCAACCAGTTGGTGTATACTACCAACCAGTTGGTGTATACTACCAACCAGTTTGTGTATACTACCAACCAGTTGGTGTATACTACCAACCAGTTGGTGTATACTACCAACCAGTTGGTGTATACTACCAACCAGTTGGTGTATACTACCAACCAGTTGGTGTATACTACCACCAGTTGGTGCATATTACCAACCAGTTGGTGTATACTACCAACCAGTTGGTGTATACTACCAACCAGTTGGTGTATACTACCAACCAGTTGGTGTATACTACCAACCAGTTGGTGTATACTACCAACCAGTTGGTGTATACTACCACCAGTTGGTGCATATTACCAACCAGTTGGTGTATACTGCCAACCAGTTGGTGTATACTACCAACCAGTTGGTGTATACTACCAACCAGTTGGTGTATACTACCAACCAGTTGGTGTATACTACCACCAGTTGGTGCATATTACCAACCAGTTGGTGTATACTACCAACCAGTTGGTATATACGACACCTGTGCAATACCTGTATATATTTATCGCTTATACATCTCACCTACACAACATGCTCTTTCACTCCAATACAGGCTAATATAACACTGGAGACAGCAGAGACAACACTGGAGCAGCAGTGGGCGTGATCAGCCCTCAAGTCTACTGCGAAACACCTGTCTAGTCTAGAGAGTTTTAGCCTCTTTCCTGGTTTATGTTGCCTGAGCTGGGCTACTTGAATTTGGTTACTTGGGTTGGAATACCCGAGTCAGGCTATTCTGGTCTGTGACGTCACTAGAGGTGGAGGGGAAGGGTCGTGACGTCATTTCGAGATCATAAAGGAGAAGTTTCTCTTGGATGCTGGTGAAGAGCTCTTGTTCCAAGAAGCTAGAACTATCCTTCTCTTGGATCAAATCGATTTTCTTCCGTAATACTACTACTACTAATAAATTTATTTTAATTATTATTATCTGTTCCTACCACCTGCTTCCTGTAGGGTGGAAAATGTCGCCTTATCTTCCTTGCTCATTTCATCAACCCTTGCAATGTTCTTCCTTATGATCTTTATGTTTTCCCTTTCTTATTTCTTCATATTCTTCCCCTACTCCCTTTTCATCGTCCTCTCTCATTCCCTTCCTCCTTCATCCAACCTTTATTTCTCTACTTCTGTTTTTTTCCCTTAGCTGATAAAGTCCTTGTTGACTTTCTCTTGCAGCTCCCTGTCTCTCCCTCATTTCATCCTCTCCCTCAGTCCAACTTCTCCCTCAAAACGTTTAACATGAACATGGGTAAGAGTGCAAAATCAGTTCATTCTCACAAGCACCATTTCCACAAATACTTTGTGAGGATAGTATTCTACTAGTCACAGGCTACTCTAGGAAGGTGACCACCGGCACCCTGGTGGAAGTTCCTGAGCTACACTGGTGCTTAATTTGGCTACAGTCCACTCAACCGGAGCTCAGCGTCAAGGAGTAGAGTTAGAGGTATACACAGCCCTGGCTGCCAGTAGAGAAACAAGAGCAGTTGCTGTTTACCTGGAGATTACCTGGAGAGAGTTCCGGGGGTCAACGCCCCCGCGGCCCGGTCTGTGACCAGGCCTCCTGAATAGTATTTTTGTAGTAGATGTAGTCTTTACCTTCCATACACTTCTGTAATTTCTATCTGATATCCATGCCCATTATTTGAATGCACTGTAGGATTTCTTCCTCTACAGATAACGTCGGTGTGGACTGCAAATTATTCTAATTCTTACCCTGGAACCTGACTCTTACCTCACTTTGGGATCTAATTCTTCCTGATGCTGTACCATCCTGGGAATTAAGACCCTGCTATAAGAAATTCTGGCGCCTCCGTTGTCAAGAGGTAACTTAGTAAACAAGAGGTGCCTCAGCCAATCTGTGTTGGCGATTTGATCCATCAATCTGAAAATAACAATAGCCTGGTTGATCACACGATCAACAGGAAAGTAAAAACAACAGTTGGCAAGTATACGACTTTCATTCCTGATGCCAGTGTAAGAGAGAAGGTAAGACAGTCAGTGAGGAACACATGGAAAAATACACGTTAACTGTGTACATAGAATTAATGTGTAGTCAATAATTAGAAATTTATTGTTTTGCAGTCAGTGGAGGAGCGTGGTTGTGGTACTGACTCAGTCCAGTCAGTGGAGGAGCGTGGTTGTGGTACTGACTCAGTCCAGTCAGTGGAGGAGCGTGGTTGTGGTACTGACTCAGTCCAGTCAGTGGAGGAGCGTGGTTGTGGTACTGACTCAGTCCAGTCAGTGGAGGAGCGTGGTTGTGGTACTGACTCAGTCCAGTCAGTGGAGGAGGGTGGTTGTGGTACTGACTCAGACCAGTCAGTGGAGGAGCGTGGTTGTGGTACTGACTTAGTCCAGTCAGTGGAGGAGCGTGGTTGTGGTACTGACTCAGTCCAGTCAGTGGAGGAGCGTGGTTGTGGTACTGACTCAGTCCAGGCTGTGGAGGAGGGTGGTTGTGGTACTGACTCAGACCAGTCAGTGGAGGAGCGTGGTTGTGGTACTGACTTAGTCCAGTCAGTGGAGGAGCGTGGTTGTGGTACTGACTCAGACCAGTCAGTGGAGGAGCGTGGTTGTGGTACTGACTCAGTCCAGTCAGTGGAGGAGCGTGGTTGTGGTACTGACTCAGTCCAGTCAGTGGAGGAGGGTGGTTGTGGTACTGACTCAGACCAGTCAGTGGAGGAGCGTGGTTGTGGTACTGACTTAGTCCAGTCAGTGGAGGAGCGTGGTTGTGGTACTGACTCAGTCCAGTCAGTGGAGAAGCGTGGTTGTGGTACTGACTCAGACCAGTCAGTGGAGGAGCGTGGTTGTGGTACTGACTCAATCCAGTCAGTGGAGGAGCGTGGTTGTGGTACTAACTCAGTCCAGTCAGTGGAGGAGCGTGGTTGTGGTACTGACTCAGTCCAGTCAGTGGAGGAGCGTGGTTGTGGTACTGACTCAGTCCAGTCAGTGGAGGAGCGTGGTTGTGGTACTGACTCAGTCCAGTCAGTGGAGGAGTGTGGTTGTGGTACTGACTCAGCCCAGTCAGTAGAGGAGCCTGGTTGTGGTACTGACTCAGTCCAGTCAGTAGAGGAGCGTGGTTGTGGTACTGACTCAGCCCAGTCAGTGGAGGAGCGTGGTTATGGTACTGACTCAGCCCAGTCAGTGGAGGAGTGTGGTTGTGGTACTGACTCAGCCCAGTCAGTGGAGGAGCGTGGTTATGGTACTGACTCGGCCCAGTCAGTAGAGGAGCGTGGTTATGGTACTGACTCAGCCCAGTCAGTAGAGGAGCGTGGTTATGGTACTAAGTCCAGTCAGTGGAGGAGCGTGGTTGTAGTACTGACTCAGCCCAGTCAGTAGAGGAGCGTGGTTATGGTACTGACTCAGCCCAGTCAGTAGAGGAGCGTGGTTATTGTACTAAGTACAGTCAGTGGAGGAGCGTGGTTGTGGTACTGACTCAGCCCAGTCAGTAGAGGAGTGTGGTTGTGGTACTGACTCAGCCCAGTCAGTAGAGGAGCGTGGTTATGGTACTGACTCAGCCCAGTCAGTACAGGAGTGTGGTTGTGGTACTGACTCAGCCCAGTCAGTAGAGGAGTGTGGTTGTGGTACTGACTCAGCCCAGTCAGTAGAGGAGTGTGGTTGTGGTACTGACTCAGCCCAGTCAGTAGAGGAGTGTGGTTGTGGTACTGACTCAGCCCAGTCAGTACAGGAGTGTGGTTGTGGTACTGACTCAGCCCCGTCAGTAGAGGAGTGTGGTTGTGGTACTGACTCAGCCCAGTCAGTAGAGGAGCGTGGTTATGGTACTAAGTCCAGTCAGTAGAGGAGCGTGGTTGTGGTACTGACTCAGCCCAGTCAGTAGAGGAGCGTGGTTATGGCACTAAGTCCAGTCAGTAGAGGAGCGTGGTTGTGGTACTGACTCAGTCCAGTCAGTAGAGGAGTGTGGTTGTGGTACTGACTCAGCCCAGTCACTAGAGGAGCGTGGTTATGGTACTAAGTCCAGTCAGTAGAGGAGCGTGGTTGTGGTACTGACTCAGTCCAGTCAGTAGAGGAGTGTGGTTGTAGTACTGACTCAGCCCAGTCAGTAGAGGAGCGTGGTTATGGTACTGACTCAGCCCAGTCAGTAGAGGAGCGTGGTTATGGTACTAAGTCCAGTCAGTGGAGGAGCGTGGTTGTGGTACTGACTCAGTCCAGTCAGTAGAGGAGCGTTGTTATGGTACTAAGTCCAGTCAGTGGAGGAGCGTGGTTGTGGTACTGACTCAGCCCAGTCAGTAGAGGAGTGTGGTTGTGGTACTGACTCAGCCCAGTCAGTACAGGAGTGTGGTTGTGGTACTGACTCAGTCCAGTCAGTAGAGGAGCGTGGTTATGGTACTAAGTCCAGTCAGTAGAGGAGCGTGGTTGTGGTACTGACTCAGTCCAGTCAGTAGAGGAGTGTGGTTGTGGTACTGAGTCCAATCAGGTGAGGAGTCTGGTTGTGGTACTGACTCAGTCAGTAGTGTGGTTCTGGTAATCAGTCCAGTCAGTAGTGTGGTTGTGGTACTGTTTCAGTTCAGTCAGTTGTGTGGTTGTGGTACTATCTCAGTCCAGTCAGTAGAGTAGTGTGGTTGTCGTACTCAGTCCAGTCAGTAATGTGGTTGTGGTACTGTTTCAGTCCAGTCAGTAGTGTGGTTGTGGTACTCAGTCCAGTCAGTCGTGTGGTTGTGGTACTCAGTCCAGTCAGTAATGTGGTTGTGGTACTGTTTCAGTCCAGTCAGTAGTGTGGTTGTGGTACTCAGTCCAGTCAGTAGTGTGGTTGTGGTACTCAGTCCAGTCAGTAGTGTGGCTGTGGTACTCAGTCCAGTCAGTAGTGTGGTTGTGGTACTGTCTCAGTCCAGCCAGTAGAGTAGTGTGGTTGTGGTATTGAGTCCAGTCAGTAGTGTGGTTGTGGTACTGTTTCAGTCCAGTCAGTAGTGTGGTTGTGGCATTGTCTAAGTCCAGTCAGTAGAGTAGTGTGTTTGTGGTACTGTTTCAGTCCAGTCAGTAGTGTGGTTGTGGTACTTTTTCAGTCCAGTCAGTAGTGTGGTTGTGTAACTGTCTCAGTCCAGTCAGTAGAGTAGTGTAGTTGTGGTACTCAGTCCAGTCAGTAGTGTGGTTGTGGTAATATCTCAGTCCAGTCAGCAGAGTAGTGTAGTTGTGGTAATGTCTCAGTCCAGTCAGCAGAGTAGTGCAGTTGTGGTACTGTCTCAGCCCAAGAGATGAATGTGTCACTCAGAATGTTACTGGTGGTAGGCCGGACTGATGAGACAACTACAACTATATTTAACACATAATATATGTGGATCCAACTTGTGGACGCTCCTGCGTCAGTGTTTACACACGTCATGTGCTTGCCCAGCTTAGCCTCATCTTACCACCACACTTTCCTATCGTGTGTACAACGTCAGTTTGTTCAACACTTTCTGCCAGTATCAAATACTATTTTCTCTTCATTTTAGGTTAGTGTAAGTTTTATAATTCAACGATTACGTATATTTAACAGTAAATAAGAGAAAATCGACTTGACAGTGACAGCGAAATGGTTGAGGAAAACAGAAACAAAATGTGCGCGCTGGTGGTTTGTCATCAGATTGTACTGTTTTTTTTTTATATATGTTTTGAATATAAATTTTGTTTGAATGTTTATCATAGTGAGAGATTGGGTTGGTTTGCCGGCGTGGTGAGGGATGCTCTTCTATGGACACTCAGGATTATCTTATCAATAATATGATTCGTGCAACTAATTTAACAGCATTATTATCGTTTGAGTATATTTACCATAAGCTCTCATTCCCAGTATATATAACTGATATATTTATATCATCAACATCAAACCGTTGAAAGGTTTGTGAAAGATAGGTGAAGTGTAACTGATTAACTGGAGTGGACCCACGACACTGGGACACCATTTGTTACTACCACTTAGCCCCTTGTTGTATTATTGAAACTACTACTGCTGCTGCTGCTGCTGCTGCTGCTGCTGCTGCTGCTGCTGCTGCTGCTGCTGCTGCTGCTGCTGCTGCTGCTGCTGCTGCTGCTGCTGCTGCTGCTGCTGCTGCTGCTGCTGCTGCTGCTGCTGCTGCTGCTGCTGCTGCTGCTGCTGCTGCTGCTGCTGCTGCTGCTGCTGCTGCTGCTGCTTCAAATATCAATAACTTAGTTACTCTCCCGGTGTAAAAGACTGCAAACTTTCTCAATGCACTTGCTCACTTCCTCTCCACTGACATTCCCATGTTTTGCTCGCTCTCTCCTCTCTGACTCTCCCTGCCTCCAGCTCTTCCTCTCTCATCCTCCAACTCCTCCTCCTTCCCTCTATTTCCAACTGTTTCTTCTTCCCTCCCACTCCAATTCTTCCCTCCCCTTACCTTTAATTCTAAATCTAAATCCAAGTTTCCCTCTTTTTCAGACTCCTTTTCCCTTTCTCTCCATTTTTTGTCCGTCTCCTTACGAAATTATACCAATAGCCAGCCAGACAGTCCCTCGTGATCCATCACTGCCCTTATCAAACCACTCACAAAAAAACACTATTTGAATGTGGAGCTAGTTAGAGACTTACACGACTCCTTGTAGAGAAAGAGAGAGAGAGAGAGAGAGAGAGAGAGAGAGAGAGAGCGAATGAGAGGAACCAAAGAGGGAGAGTCGATGGAAAGCAAAAGGGAGGGGAAATTGGAAAGGAGAGGTGATAAATCTGAAACAGAATTTGTAATGTTGTAATGGAAATTAATGTGAGTGGAAAGACATAAAAGCAACACACACACATACACACACACACAAACAAACAAACAAACAAACAGGATCTGAAGGAATGGAATAGGAATAGGGAATGGGAGACTAAAGATTAGGAAAAAGGGAAATCGGAAGGGAAGAAGATGAGAATGCGAGAATACAAAGGATGGGATGAGAAAGGTAGAAGGATTTCCGCCTTACCTCTGCGGTTCCGTCTCACATTATTTCAAATTGGAATTTTTTCAAGATAAGAGCTGTTATCCTGCCTCATTATTCATGTGTAGGCTAATGATTGCTCTCCTACTTCACCTCATATACACACAGGCTAAGTGTTGTTAACCTGTCTCAGTTCATCTTCCAGCTTAGCAATATCCACGGTATACTACCCTTCTTCACCCCTAGGATACCAACACATACAACACGGCCCTAACTCCCAGATACCTATATACCACTTGATGAACGAGAGACCTCCATAAATCTGTCCTTATGAAGTCGTCCATAAATCTGCCCTTATGAAGACGTCCATAAATCTGCCCTTATGAAGACGTCCATAAATCTGCCCTTATGAAGACGTCCATAAATCTGCCCTTATGAAGACGTCCATAAATCTGCCCTTATGAAGACGTCCATAAATCTGCCCTCATGAAGACGTCCATAAATCTGCCCTTATGAAGTCGTCCATAAATCTGCCCTTATGAAGACGTCCATAAATCTGCCCTTATGAAGACGTCCATAAATCTTCCCTTATGAAGACGTCCATAAATCTGCCTTTATAGAGACGTCCATAAATTTGCCCTCAGCTGAGGATCAAACTTGGAATCTATCGGTTGTGACCACTGAGTTACGATTACTCAGTATTTATTTCTGTATCAGCAACATCTGCTGTACCAGTAGCATCTGTCATATCACCAGCATCTCTGCTATACCAGCAGCATCTCGGCTGTGCCAGCTTTACTTCTACCAGCTTTATCTCTCACTGCACTAGCATCAGCTCTCACTGTACTAGCATCATCCACTGTACTGGGGAGAGAACTTTCTGCTTTACTCTCCTTGCTTCGAATATCTAAGTAATAGATAGACTTTAATCTAGATAGAAATAGACAGTCCTTAGAAGACATTTTCGGTCTTTCACATGCACCCTCTCTGATATACAGGAAGACATAAGCAGGGCTTTCCAGTGTGATAAGCTCCAGCTGCTTCCTAATTTGGAATATTGCTCAGTACTAACGGCTCCGCTCAGAGCAGGAGAAATATCAGAGCTGGAACAAATACAGAGATCGTCTACGGCACACGTAGAGCCTGTAAAGCACTTAAATTAGTGGAAACGCCCTAAAGTCTTGAACATGTACTCACAGGAGAGGAGAAAAGAAAGATAAATGATAATATATACCTAGAAAGTACTCGAGGGCCTGGTCCAAAATCTGCACACTGCCATGAAAACATACTGGAGAGATGTGGGAGGAAATGCAAAAAAACCCAGTGAGGAGCTGGGGTTCGGTGGGCACACCGGACCTCTGATTATTCAACATCTTACCTTAAGGTATCAGAAACACGGCTGGAACAAGTGTAGAAGCCTTCAAGAGGAAACTGGACAAGTATCTTCACCAAGTGCCAGATCAACCAGGCTGTGATGGATATGTGGGGCAGCGGGCCTCCAGCAGCAACAGCCTGGTTGACCAGGCAAGCATCAGACGAGCCTGGCCCATTGTCGGGCTCCGAAAGTAGTGAGACTCTCGAAACTCGTCAAAGGTATATCAGAAGTATCTTTGATGAGTTTCGAGAGTCTTATTACTCCTGGAGCCCGGCCATGGGTCAGGCTCGTCTGATGCTCGTCTGGTGTACCGTCCATACCCACTGTTATATATTATATTTTAATAGCGTCTGTAGAATAGGGGGCATTCAAATTCGACCTAAGCAAGGGGAAGATAAATCCAGTTCCTTTGATCAAGATCCACTCACCAGCATCAAGGCGAAATAATGCAATAATGTAAATTAATACTAACCATTTCGAGATTAAAAATAACAAGATGGCATCTACACACTCCACACTTTCTTCTAAGTAGGATACACACGAGTGTTAAATTTTTCAAGTCTTTACCTGTCACACGGAAACCAGATTTGGGAATGTCTTATGTAACACTGTACAGAGGTCACTCACGGATGTTAATAGTCGCAGGAAGGTTGAGTAAGACACATCACACTAGCATTGAAAAATATGAAGCTAATCGAATAACACGCTCTCCAGTATAAAATAAAATTTGTGAGAAAGTAAAGAAATAATCTGAGAATGTTGTAAAACAGAAAAAATCTCTCCTCGTTAAACTTAACGCGATTTTTTTTTCCAGTTTTTTCTCAGTGATTCTCATAAATTCTCTAAAATCCTGTAGGAAAAAATATTTGATTTTTTAAGATCAGATTTGATAAAATTGACAAAAAATGGCAAATTGACATCCAAAAAATCTAAATTTAATACAGGCAGAAATTTATAAGTCATGAAACAACATGTGACGCAACACAATTATCATCAAAGATTTGTTAGTTATACCATGAATTAAGGAAACAAAGCAAGGGAACTTACCTGTCTCTTATTAAGTTGATTTAACATTAAGTTGCTAATTAAAATCATACACTATGATTTATAATTAGAAGAGACATTCTCCACTTATTTCACAGAAATCAGTTTGATTAATAAAATTCACACATGATAACTTATACAATTTAACATCAAGAGGTTGTATTCTCTGAGGAAAGCACATCAACACTAAAAGTTTAAAGCCGATCAGAAGATGCATTGTCCAGTTATTGCAGAATCCAAAAAAAATTGTGCGTACACAGTCTAAACCCATAAAATGATCCATCTATTTCATACATCAGCCATTGAAGACTGATGACATTCACAATAGTTATATTTTAATCAGAAGAAAGCGCTAAGCCCGTAGCGGTCATATAGCGCCTGTGGAGTTGAAAACATTAAAATTTCATTCTAGCAAGGGAAAGATAAGGTCAGTTCCTTGTATCTTAAGTCTCTCACCAGCAGCATCAAGTAGAAAACGATACTAAACTATTTCGAGGTTAAAAGTGACCAAATGTCCGGTAACAGGATCCTTCCTCCAGTGATCACAGAGATGTAAAAATATGAGAATGACCGATGTAGCACTGTGCATAGGTCAGTCCCACATTGTAGCACTGTGCATAGGTCAGTCCCACATTGTAGCACTGTGCATAGGTCAGTCCCACATTGTAGCGCTGTGCATAGGTCAGTCCCGCATTGTAGCACTGTGCATAGGTCAGTCCCACATTGTAGCACTGTGCATAGGTCAGTCCCACATTGTAGCACTGTGCATAGGTCAGTCACACATTGTAGCACTGTGCATAGGTCAGTCCCACAATGGAGCACTGTGCATAGGTCAGTCCCATATTGTAGCACTGTGCATAGGTCAGTCCCACATTGTAGCACTGTGCATAGGTCAGTCCCACATTGTAGCACTGTGCATAGGTCAGTCCCACATTGTAGCACTGTGCATAGGTCAGCCACGAATTCAAATAGTCCCATGAACCTTAACTAAGAATGCATTTCACTAGCGTTGAATTTCAAGTTGATAGAGTAAGGCGTTCTCGAGCAATAATTGATTATTTGTGAATATAGAGCAAACGAAAATGTTGCTGAAAATGTTCCGAAAAATAGGTAAGTCTCCCCGTGTTACGTATGACCCTTGTGGGTTTACCGTTTAGTTTTGATAATCTTTTTGTTAAATTTAAAAACGATTATAGAGCTGGTAAATATGGCAGTTGATCCAATAACTTGGTCCTTGTTACCGTACACGAGTCTTGAAAATTTGAAGCCGATTGAATGAGGCTTTCTCAAGTTAAGAGCAAAATAAAAACGAAAAGTTGAAGAAAGAAAAGAAAACAAAAATTCGGGTAACCTCTTTAAGGTCCTCCTTTGAGGATTAATAATAATAATAATAATAATAATAATAATAATAATAATAATTCAGCCCTGAGCAGATAGCTTGGATGTGGACCACGAGGGTCTCTTTGTCACCCCTAAGTGACAGCAGGAGACGCTGCTGTTACATGGGACTAACAGCTCTGTGTTGTTAGAGAACTATCAGTCTTGTGTATGATAGGACTGTAAAGTTCCTCTCTGATCTTTACTTCAGTTGCTCTTCTTCAACATTGTAACTTTACCTCAGAGCTCAAAATCTTGCAGCACTTGATCTGGCGACTAATTTCAGAAAGTTGAATCAGCCGGACTATTTATATTCAGTTAATCCGGATTCATTAATTCGGATTTAAAGACGAGAAAAATTCAGAATTTCATTATTTCCCGGAGATGAGTATTATTGAAAATTATTTTTCTGTTAATTCCAAGTTAAAATTATTCTTAATGTTAATAACTACAACTTCGACGTTTGTTGGTTAAAAAGTTAGCAAAAGCGATTATTTAAGCATTTGTTCATAAAATGTTCACAGTAATGACGTTTTTAAAACGTTAGTTCTCAGAGAAGTTTTGGACGTAAAGAAACAATGAATAATTTGTCAAGTATTTTGTGAAGACTCACGATATTAATGTTCGTCTTCTGAAGCAAAGTGAAGTTCTTGATGTTAATGAAGTGTAAATTATAGATTAATAACTGCCATTATAAACCCTCCCTCCCTCCCTCCCTACCTCCCTCCCTCCCTCCCACCCTCCCTCCCTCCCACCCTCCCTCCCTCCCTCCCTTCCTCCCACCCACCCACCCTCCCACCCTCTCTCCCTCCCACCCTCCCTCCCTCCCTCCCACCCTCCCTCCCTCCCACCCTCCCACCCTCCCTCCCACCCACCCTCCCTCCCTCCCTCCGTCCCTCTCTCCCTCCCTCCCTCTTTCAATCCCTCCCTTCCTCCCTCCCTCCCTCCCTACCTCCCTCTCTCCCTCCCTCCCTCCCTCCCTCCCACCCTCCCTCCCTCCCTCCCTCCCTCCCTCCCTCCCTCCCTCCCTCCCTCCCTCCCTCCCTCCCTCCCTCCCGCCTTCCCTACCTCCCTCCCTCCCTCCCTCCCTACCTCCCTCCCTCCCGCCGTCCTTCCCTCCCTCCCTCCCTCCCTCCCTCCCGCCTTCCTTCCCTCCCTCCCTCCCTCCCTCCCACCCTCCCTCCCTCCCTCCCTCCCACCCTCCCTCCCTCCCTCCCTCCCTCCCACCCTCCCTCCCACCCTCCCTCCCTCCCTCCCACCCTCCCACCCTCCCTCCCTCCCTCCCACCCTCCCTCTCACCCTCCCTCCCTACCTCCCTCCCTCCCTCCCACCCTCCCTCCCTCCCTCCCACCCTCCCACCCTCCCTCCCTCCCTCCCACCCTCCCTCCCTCCCTCCCTCCCTCCCTCCCTCCCACCCTCCCTCCCTATCTCCCTCCCTCCCTCCCTCCCACCCTCCCTTCCTCCCTCCCTCCCACCCTCCCTCCCTCCCTCCCTCCCTCCCTCCTTCCCTCCCTCCCACCCTCCCTCCCTCCCTCCCTCCCTCCCACTCTCCCTCCCTCCCCCACCCTCCCTCCCTCCCTCCCACCCTCCCTCCTTCCCTCCCTCCCACCCTCCCTCCCTCCCTCCCTCCCACCCTCCCTCCCTCCCCCCACCCTCCCTCCCTCCCCCCACCCTCCCTCCCTCCCCCCCACCCACTCTCCCTCCCTCCCTCCCACCCTCCCTCCCTCCCACCCTCCCACCCTCCCTCCCTCCCTCCCACCCTCCCACCCTCCCTCCCTCCCTCCCACCCTCCCTCTCACCCTCCCTCCCTCCCTACATCCCTCCCTCCCTCCCACCCTCCCTCCCTCCCTCCCACCCTCCCACCCTCCCTCCCTCCCTCCCACCCTCCCTCCCTCCCTCCCACCCTCCCTCCCTCCCTCCCTCCCTCCCACCCTCCCTCCCTCCCACCCTCCCTCCCTATCTCCCTCCCTCCCTCCCTCCCACCCTCCCTCCCTCCCTCCCTCCCACCCTCCCTCCCTCCCTCCCTCCCTCCCTCCCTCCCTCCTTCCCTCCCTCCCTCCCTCCCTCCCACCCTCCCTCCTTCCCTCCCTCCCACCCTCACTCCCTCCCTCCCTCCCTCCCACTCTCCCTCCCTCCCCCCACCCTCCCTCCCTCCCTCCCTCCCTCCCTCCCTCCCACCTTCCCACCCTCCCACCCTCCCTCCCTCCCTCCCACCCTCCCACCCTCCCTCCCTAACACCCTCCCTCCCTCCCACCCTCCCTCCCTCCCACCCTCCCTCACTTTCTCCCTCTCTCCCTCCCTCCCACCCTCCCTCCCTCCCTCCCTCCCACCCTCCCTCCCTCCCTCCCTCCCTCCCTCCCTCCTTCCCTCCCTCCCTCCCTCCCTCCCACCCTCCCTCCTTCCCTCCCTCCCACCCTCCCTCCCTCCCTCCCTCCCTCCCACTCTCCCCTCCCTCCCCCCACCCTCCCTACCTCTCTCCCTCCCACCGTCCCACCCTCCCTCCCTCACTCCCTCCCACCATCCCACCCTCCCTCCCACCCTCCCTCTCTCCCACCCTCCCTCCCTCCCACCCTCCCACACTCCCTCCCTCCCACCCTCCCTCCCTCCCTCCCACCCTCCCTCCCACCCTCCCTCCCTCCCACCCTCCCTCCCACCCTCCCTCCCACCCTCCCTCCCTCCCTCCCTCCCTCCCACCCTCCCACCCTCCCACCCTCCCACCCACCCTCCCACCCTCCCCACCTCCCTCCCTCCCTCCCTCCCACCCTCCCACCCTCCCACCCACTACATACCATGTAGGTAAAGTCTTTCCGTAGCAACTACTTTAAAATAAATATTATTCTCTTTAACTTAAAATTTCATTATCACGAATCTTAATTATATTTAGTGTATATGAGTATACCTTTGTTATACTGCTTCCTCTGTCTCTGAAGGTCACACCTACACCGTTTATCTAACAGCTTATTTCTGAAGGTCACATACACACACCGTATATCTAAGATCTTATCTGTGAAGGTCACATACACACACCGTATATCTAAGATCTTATCTCTGAAGGTCACATACATACATCGTATATCTAAGATCTTATCTCTGAAGGTCACATACACACACCGTATATCTAAGATCTTATCTCTGAAGGTCACATACACACACCGTATATCTAAGATCTTATCTGTGAAGGTCACATACACACACCGTATATCTAAGATCTTATCTGTGAAGGTCACATACACACACCGTATATCTAAGATCTTATCTCTGAAGGTCACATACATACATCGTATATCTAAGATCTTATCTCTGAAGGTCACATACACACACCGTATATCTAAGATCTTATCTCTGAAGGTCACATACACACACCGTATATCTAAGATCTTATCTCTGAAGGTCACATACACACACCGTATATCTAAGATCTTATCTCTGAAGGTCACATACATACATCGTATATCTAAGATCTTATCTCTGAAGGTCACATACACACACCGTATATCTAAGATCTTATCTCTGAAGGTCACATACACACACCGTATATCTAAGATCTTATCTGTGAAGGTCACATACATACACCGTATATCTAAGATCTTATCTCTGAAGGTCACATACACCGTATATCTAACAGCTTATTTCTGAAGGTCACATACACACACCGTATATCTAAGACCTTATCTCTGAAGGTCACATACACACACCGTATATCTAAGATCTTATCTGTGAAGGTCACATACACACACCGTATATCTAAGATCTTATCTGTGAAGGTCACATACATACACCGTATATCTAAGATCTTATCTCTGAAGGTCACATACACACACCGTATATCTAAGATCTTATCTGTGAAGGTCACATATATACACCGTATATCTAAGATCTAATCTCTGAAGGTCACATACACACACCGTATATCTAAGATCCTATCTGTGAAGGTCACATACATACACCGTATATCTAAGATCTTATCTCTGAAGGTCACATACACACACCGTATATCTAAGATCTTATCTGTGAAGGTCACATACATACACCGTTTATCTAAGATCTTATCTCTGAAGGTCACATACACACACCGTATATCTAAGATCTTATCTGTGAAGGTCACATACATACACCGTATATCTAAGATCTTATCTCTGAAGGTCACATACACCGTATATCTAACAGCTTATTTCTGAAGGTCACATACACACACCGTATATCTAAGACCTTATCTCTGAAGGTCACATACACACACCGTATATCTAAGATCTTATCTGTGAAGGTCACATACACACACCGTATATCTAAGATCTTATCTGTGAAGGTCACATACATACACCGTATATCTAAGATCTTATCTCTGAAGGTCACATACACACACCGTATATCTAAGATCTTATCTGTGAAGGTCACATACATACACCGTATATCTAAGATCTTATCTCTGAAGGTCACATACACCGTATATCTAACAGCTTATTTCTGAAGGTCACATACACACACCGTATATCTAAGATCTTATCTCTGAAGGTCACATACACACACCGTATATCTAAGATCTTATCTGTGAAGGTCACATACACACACCGTATATCTAAGACCTTATCTCTGAAGGTCACATACACACACCGTATATCTAAAGTCGTATTTCTGAAGGTCTCAAACACAAGATATAGTCACTATCTTATCTCTGAAGGTCACATACACACACCGTATATCTAAGATCTTATCTCTGAAGGTCACATACACACACCGTATATCTAAGATCTTATCTCTGAAGGTCACATACACACACCGTATATCTAAAGTCGTATTTCTGAAGGTCTCAAACACAAGATATAGTCACTATCTTATCTCTGAAGGTCACATACACACACCGTATATCTAAGATCTTATCTCTGAAGGTCACATACACACACCGTATATCTAAGATCTTATCTGTGAAGGTCACATATATACACCGTATATCTAAGATCTAATCTCTGAAGGTCACATACACACACCGTATATCTAAGATCTTATCTGTGAAGGTCACATACACACACCGTATATCTAAGAACTTATCTCTGAAGGTCACATACACACACCGTATATCTAAGAACTTATCTCTGATGGTCACATACACACACCGTATATCTAAGATCTTATCTGTGATGGTCACATACACACACTGCATATCTAAAGTCGTATTTCTGAAGGTCTCAAACACAAGATATAGTCACTATCTTATCTCTGAAGGTCCCGGAAAGAAGGAAGAGATCCTCTGTTATTACTGAAGGTATCAAGCACAAATTATAACACCACACTAAACAGCCTTGGTAAGTCAGACCACAAATTTGATTTGTCCTCGTTTCCGCTATAAACGGTTTGCTGACGTGACATTACAAGTGCGAGTGGTAGATTTGGGAGTTACTAAGCTCTTCAAGGATACTACATCGATGGCAGAAAGTAGAGATGTATTTATACTTATATTTTTGTAATTTTTGCATATTATTACATTTTATTGTGTGTCTGCGTTCCGCTTTCTCTTTCTCGGCCATTTAACAGTTGCCAAAGGCAGTTTTTGACAGATTTTTGGGGTGGTGTGTATGTACGTATTTGTATATGAGGGATATCAATGGGTGGGAGTACATATTTATCTACATGGAGCCGCCTTCTGAGGTCACCACCCCCAGCAGTGTGTGTGTGTGTGTGTGTGTGTGTCTGTGTGCGAGCGAGTGTATGTATATATGTGTATCTGTGGGTGTGTTTTTCGTCGTAACTTTGCGACTAGACAGTTGGATAATGAGGCACGTCAGAGCGGAGTCAGAGAAGCAACTCACTAGGTAGACAATCATAGGTAAATATAAACACGTGATGCATGTCTCTCATTAGACCAACTCTACTTTATAAACTACTAAGTTAAAAAAAATCCTTAATGAGATATCCATTGCAAGAGCAAAGAAGGCAGAATGGTAGAGGGTACAGGGAGGGAGGGAAGGAGGATGGATGATGAGGGGTGTGTAGGGAGGGAGGGTAGGGAGGAAGCAGGTTGGGTTAAGGTACAGAGGCAGGAAGAGAAAAATATTAAGAGTAATGGAAGGGAGGAAAGTCAGTAGGATGGAAGGAAAGTAGGAAGTAAAGGAGGAAGGGTAAACGAAGATAGGGAGGGATAAAGGCAGGGAGTGAGATAGTGAGGGAGGGAAGAATGAAGACAGGGAGATAAAGGCAGGGAGCTAGAGAGATAGTGAGAGAGGGATGAAGACAGGGATGGATAAAGGCAGAGAGGGATAGGGGGAATAGGGAAGAACGAAGACAAAGAGAGATAGAGAGGGAAAGGGTTACCTCTAAAGATTTGTGAGAGAGAATCTGGATTCATTTGCATATTACAAGTCAGCCTCAGGAGATGAGTGAGTAAATACGAGTTCTTCCTGTTGCTGCTGCTGCTGCTGCTGCTGCTCAGCCTGACAGCCTGTGTCAGGACACCCACACAGCTCTTCTCTCAAGCCTGGCAGCCTGTGTCAGGACACCCACACAGCTCTTCTCTCAAGCCTGGCAGCCTGCGTCAGGACACCCACACAGCTCTTCTCTCAAGCCTGGCGCCCAAACCTGTCACAGACATGCCATTAAACTTGCTACCACACTACCATCAGTAAGAAACACACACACACACACACACACACACACACACACACACACACACACACACACACACACACACACACACACACACACACACACACATATATATATATATATATATATATATATATATATATATATATATATATATATATATATATATATATATGTATGTATGTATATATATGTATGTATATAATGTGCAGAATAAGGCACAGAGGGGAACTGCAGCAGTGCTTCATCACGAGCTTTGCAATACAAAGCAAAGATAAATGAAACGAAAATTATTTTGATTAGGTTTGGTTGGTTGTAGGTCAAACTAGCGAACACCAGGAGGAGCGAGAGTCAGGTACAGTGGTACCTACCTACCTGGTGGTGCCATGCTGTCTCGGATGACCACTTAAAACAGTGATCAAGACAAATAATTTTTTGAGTTAATGGAAATTAACATTGAGCTTGTACGCCTCATCCAGTTAACAACATTGAATGTGAATTAATAGCTCAATTTTTTGACAAAAATCCCGACACCTTATCACGAAAACTAAATGTTATGTTTCTAGACATGAATAAATCTTGGAGGTGTTATGCTCCTTACCAGCGTTTGAATGAACTTATAAGATGAATACACAAAATTGAAGAACTCTATTTCAGCCTTCAGCTGAGGTCTTCTTCAGCAGATGAACATTTAAGTTATAGGTGGAAACATACGGCATTGATATCTTCCTTTTTTAATTTTATACAAGCTATAATAATTTGTCTTCTAGGTTCCATTAGGTTAACCTAGATTAAGTTATTTTTACGTATAAATAACCGCCATTAGCCGGATAACATAGTAGGGCAGGTTACATTTGGCAGCGTGGGACATATCGTTCCTGAAAGCGTCGGTATCAGTGCAGTCAAATGATAAATTTTTCAATCAAATAAAAATTACCTTTTTTGAGAGAGTTTTGAAATGTGAACAGGGAAAGAGACAAAATATTGATCAGAAATATATTGAGAAAACGTGCAAGTGCTTCTGCCAGCTGTAATGGCGAACGCTGGCAAGTTGACAGTAAAGTGGCAGTCTTGGCCGGAGGAACGGGAAGGGAATGGGGAGGATTACTCGTGTCTTTTCTGTGGTCTTAATGTTGTCCTGGTGTTGAGAGTAGGATTTTCCATTTTTCAGGTTTGGGAAGCTCTATATCTCTTACTACAGTTTTTTTTACTTGATCAAGGTTGTGAAGTAATTTCTTGTCTGATTGTGAATGTCACTCTCCTGTTGCGAAACTTTTTATTAAATCCTTCAGTGATCATTGGTGAGCGGTTTTTAACAGTTGTGTAGAATGTTATGGTAGTCTGTTCGTAATTTTTGGCTTCAGTTTTCAGCTTCGTCCTCATATATGGATGTTCTGTTGCTGGTGCTTGTTTCTGCTGTTGGAATAACTAGATTTTTCACTCAAGAGTTGTTGCTGTGGATGATTCTAAATACTTCTGTGAGTGGAGTGTCTTTTGAGAACTTCTCGGGGAGAAGTGCTGCGATGGTGAGACATGTGTATATCATGCGCGCTAGTGTCTTTATTAGTGTAGAATCTTGGAGATGTATTACGTATGAATGCTTTTTTTGTTGGGTAACTTTTAGAATCTTCTGTATTATTACTGCTTGATGGTGTTTCTGACAGTGTACTTTTTTCTTGCTTCCTTAGCTGTAAGGTACAGTGGTCACCCTTATAATCTAAGCATTTCTGTAGGGCTTGAAAGTGTGTCCACTTGCAGTTAGAGCAAAATAGCGAGATGACTGTAGTTATAGCAGTTCCAGCATGGCGCTATGTGGTGAGGTTATTGTTTGATCTCCCTTGGGCGGATGTGGTTATGGAAATTTCCGATTTCGTTTTGGAGTGCACTGTGTGCCGTCATTGTTGTCTCAAACCAGATCTTCGTCAAAGGAGGAGAGTTAATTAAATATCGGTACCATGAATTTGGGTCTCCATTGTTACTTTTAGGTTTTCTCTTTGTTAGATGGGGTGTCTTTCCAGTTTTTTTTTTTTAAAGAATGTCTATTTCTTGGCCTTCATTATTGTTAGTAATGACTTTAATAGTCCTTGTTGCTTGTGGAGGCTTCAATTATTTGGTCGACACCTTCAAGCGCTGAAGCAGTTCACGATGAAATATTTCCTCGCCTACACAGTGAATTTCTTCAGTATCATACATTGAAAAAAGCGTTTCGGAAGATACCTAATGCATGCTTCACATGTGTCTAACTCATCTGCTTACCAGTACTGTATATCATTATTATATTGATAAGTAGAAGTTTGACGTTGCTGGTATGTTGGTGCCACGACCGTGAGTGTTGCCACCCCCACGGGGCTCATAGTGAGCAGCAGAGTTGCTCATTGCTGCCGACTTGGTAAATCTTGTGATACAGCAGCTAGTCCTGCACACTGTTTGTTCTATCAGGTTAGGTAAGGTTTATCAAGAATCAGGACAAGTGTTTCCTGACGCGGGTCTTAGTCATATGATGACCAGATTTTGGTCATCTGACCGAGGCCTTCCGCTGGTTTGCCCCTCCACCCATTTAAAAATTATAATATTAATTTATTGTTTGTTGGAACTATACAAGGGTGGAACTATACAAGGGTGGAACTATACAAGGGTGGAACTATACAAGGGTGGAACTATACAAGGGTGGAACTATACAAGGGTGGAACTATACAAGGGTGGAACTATACAAGGGTGGAACTATACAAGGGTGGAACTATACTGTAAGTGATGAATCAAGTATTGTTAAGGAAAATACTGAAAATTTGAGGCCAAATGTTGAATATTTGAAGATTCCTAAAATGTTCAAAGAAATCATAGGGAACGAAAACATCCTGGAAAGAGATTATGACTAAGGTAAGTGACTACTACTGTCAAGGTAAGTGACTGCCACTGTCAAGGTAAGTGACTACTACTGTCAAGGTAAGTGACTACCACTGTCAAGGTAAGTGACTACTACTGTCAAGGTAAGTGACTACCACTGTCAAGGTAAGTGACTACCACTGTCAAGGTAAGTGACTACCACTGTCAAGGTAAGTGACTGCCACTGTCAAGGTAAGTGACTACCACTGTCAAGGTAAGTGACTACCACTGTCAAGGTAAGTGACTGCCACTGTCAAGGTAAGTGACTACCACTGTCAAGGTAAGTGACTGCCACTGCCAAGGTAAGTGACTACCACTGTCAAGGTAAGTGACTGCCACTGTCAAGGTAAGTGACTACCACTGTCAAGGTAAGTGACTACCACTGTCAAGGTAAGTGACTACCACTGTCAAGGTAAGTGACTACCACTGTCAAGGTAAGTGACTACCACTGTCAAGGTAAGTGACTACCACTGTCAAGGTAAGTGACTACCACTGTCAAGGTAAGTGACTACCACTGTCAAGGTAAGTGACTGCCACTGTCAAGGTAAGTGACTACCACTGTCAAGGTAAGTGACTACCACTGTCAAGGTAAGTGACTACCACTGTCAAGGTAAGTGACTACCACTGTCAAAGTAAGTGACTACCACTGTCAAGGTAAGTGACTACCACTGTCAAGGTAAGTGACTGCCACTGTCAAGGTAAGTGACTGCCACTGTCAAGGTAAGTGACTACCACTGTCAAGGTAAGTGACTACCACTGTCAAGGTAAGTGACTGCCACTGTCAAGGTAAGTGACTACCACTGTCAAGGTAAGTGACTACCACTGTCAAGGTAAGTGACTACCACTGTCAAGGTAAATGACTACCACTGTCAAGGTAAGTGACTGCCACTGTCAAGGTAAGTGACTGCCACTGTCAAGGTAAGTGACTACCACTGTCAAGGTAAGTGACTACCACTGTCAAGGTAAGTGACTGCCACTGTCAAGGTAAGTGACTACCACTGTCAAGGTAAGTGACTACCACTGTCAAGGTAAGTGACTACCACTGTCAAGGTAAGTGACTACCACTGTCAAGGTAAGTGACTACCACTGTCAAGGTAAGTGACTACCACTGTCAAGGTAAGTGACTGCCACTGTCAAGGTAAGTGACTGCCACTGTCAAGGTAAGTGACTACCACTGTCAAGGTAAGTGACTACCACTGTCAAGGTAAGTGACTGCCACTGTCAAGGTAAGTGACTACCACTGTCAAGGTAAGTGACTGCCACTATCAAGGTAAGTGACTGTCAAGGTAAGTGAGATAGTACTGTCAAGGTGACTACCACAGTCAAGGTAAGTGAGATACCACTGTCAAGGTGGCTACCACTGTCAAGGTAAGTGAGATACCACTGTCAAGGTGGCTACCACTGTCAAGGTAAGTGAGATACCACTGTCAAGGTAACTACTACTGTCAACTTAAGTGAGATACCACCGTCAAGGTAACTACCACAGTCAAGGTAAGTGAGATACCACTGCCAAGGTGACTACCACTGTCAAGGTAAGTGAGATACCACTGTCAAGGTAAGTGAGATACCACTGTCAAGGTAAGTGACTACCACTGTCAATGTAAGTGACTATCACTGTCATGGTAACTACCACTGCCAAGGTAAGTGACTACCACTGTCAAGGTAAGTGAGATACCACTGTCAAGGTAAGTGACTACCACTGCCAAGGTAAGTGACTACCACTGCCAAGGTAAGTGACTACCACTGTCAAGGTAAGTGACTATCACTGTCTAGGTGACTACCACTGTCAAGGTGACTACCACTGTCAGGGTATACGAGATACCACTGTCAAGGCAAGTGAGATGCCACTGTCAAGGTAAATGACTACTACTGCCAAGGTAAGTGTCTACCACTGTCAAGGTGACTACCACTGTCAAGGTAAGTGAGATATCACTGTCAAGGTGACTACCACTGTCAAGGTAAGTGACTAACACTGCCAAGGTAAGTGACTACCACTGTCAAGGTAAGTGACTACCACTGCCAAGGTAAGTGACTACCACTGTCAAGGTAAATGACTACCACTGCCAAGGCAAGTGACTACCACTGTCAAGGTAAGTGACTACCACTGTCAAGGTAAATGACTACTACTATCAAGATAAGTGACTACCACTGTCAAGGTAAGTGACTACCACTGTCAAAGTAAGTGACTACCACTGTCAAGGTAAGTGACTACCACTGTCAAGGTAAGTGACTACCACTATCAAGATAACGGACTACCACTGTCAAGGTAAGTGACTACCACTGTCAAGGTAAGTGACTACCACTATCAAGATAAGTGACTACCACTGTCAAGGTAAGTGACTACCACTATCAAGATAAGTGACTACCACTGCCAAGGTAAGTGACTACCACTGTCAAGGTAAATGACTATCACTGTCAAGGTAAGTGACTACCACTGCCAAGGTAAGTGACTACCACTGTCAAGGTAAGTGACTACCACTGTCAAAGTAAATGACTACCACTGCCAAGGTAAGTGACTATCACTGTCAAGGTAAGTGACTACCACTGTCAAGGTAAGTGACTACCACTGTCAAGGTAAGTGAGTACCAGTGCCAAGGTAAGTGACTACCACTGCCAAGGTAAGTGACTACCACTGCCAAGGTAAGTGACTACCAGTGTCAAGGTAAGTGACTACCAGTGTCAAGGTAAGTGACTACCACTGCCAAGGTAAGTGACTACCACTGCCAAGGTAAGTGACTATTACTGTCAAGGTAAGTGACTACCACTGTCAAGGTAAGTGACTACCACTGCCAAGGTAAGTGACTACCACTGCCAAGGTAAGTGACTATCACTGTCAAGGTAAGTGACTATCACTGTCAAGGTAAGTGACTACCACTGTCAAGGTAAGTGACTACCACTACGTCACTTTAAAAGTGAATCAATATCAGCCTGAGTAAACAAACTGATAAAGAGATAATCTACGTACCCACACAGTCAAGTACCTCTCAATAAAGATCATATGAAGCGAATATTCAATTTTATTGATCATAAAATTAGGTAAAGGACTTACTATGGAACTTTCTGAAGCTGAAGAACAGAAGAGGAGAAGGTTCACCTGAGAGGCTGACCTTTGTGTGTCTTGATCTCTTTTTAATATGGGGTTAATAACATAAAAGCAAATTTTGTGATGTGCTCTTTAATATTTTGCGAGATGGAACGGAAAGCCAGAGGAAGGCCTTGGCAATAGAGTTGTAAATGAGTGGAACAAACCGCCAAGTATGATCATTGAAGCTAAATACTCCTGCCGAATGTATGCCAGTAAACCTACTGCAGTGCTCCTCTCTTATGTTTTTATGTCATAAAAACTAGACCCCCGATCAGGACAAATTTTCGAAGTTCTCCTGGAAAGGTATAACTACTTGAGAGTTGAAAATATTTAGAAATTCAAGGTTCTGATAATTGATGTTTTTCTATACATTGTAATATAAACTGTGGTAAAGCAGCTAAGATTTCATACGTCTCAAATCGATTTAAAACGTCAAAATATGCAATTAAAACAAGTTTTTGTCTGCATATTGAGGAGCTACACGCAAGACTGGAGAGATAGATGACGCGGTTTTCAGGGACCAGTAGTATCTCTCTCACCTCTCAGTTATGATGCATCCCAATTAATCCTCCACACTTTGCAGACTACATTTCGGGGAATGTGAGATAATCAGGTTTAATCTAAGGAATGCAAGAGTAGCCATAATTCCTTGGATCAAGAGTCTCTTAAAAGCATCAAGGTCCTAGCCCTCCCGCAACCACTTGGACACTTAAGAGGTACTCTTTCACCTGATTAATTTTTTGTTGATCATAGTGCTTAAGTGCTCACCAAAAACCTGCACTTAGGAGAGGAAGTCTATGACGAGTCGTTTCAGTGTGTCCTGGACAACTGTCAAGTCACAGCGAACCGAAATGTCGTCATAAGGGTCCTATGTGCGTTTATTTTGGCGAATTGTTTCAGCCACAATATTGTGTTTTTTTCTAGTGTCATATCGAATATGTATAACGTTATTTTACATACTACAGCGCTGGACTGGCAAGTTTAATTCGACAGACTGTAAAAAAATTGACACATGTCAAACCAATCACATCTTTATCAATACATTTAATTTCAAGAGGTGAATGAATCCCCGGATTCTGTGCAGTTTAAATATCTCAGAGCAAACAGCCAGCAGTGCTTCCCATTTTATATACAGCTTAATTAACTGCAGATACAACATTCATGGAGTCAAATTGGATCATTTGAATTTATTAAATCTCTGTTATCAGTGAAAAGCAAGGTGCATAAAACATAAAGGTTACTAAAATAGAGTGTATACAGCGAGAGTTGTGAAACTCATTGTGTTGACACCTGGAGTATACCTGGAGAGGATTTCGGGGGTCAACGCCCCCGCGGTCCAGTCTGGGACCAGGCCTAGTGGTGGAGTATTCTTAAATTAAGGAATTTGGGTAGTCTTGATTGGTATTGTACAGGTGTACCGGAGACCGCGATCACAAATCTCTTAGTTTTGTTATCGCGTGGAATTACCTTAATAAGGATAACACAGATAAAGTTCCCAATTTTTGCAGTGTAGATTATGAGTCTGAGTGATTGACTGAGTAGTGTAGACTAGGTAACCTGACTAGAGATTTAGAGGAAGACTTGATAGATGATGATGGTTGCCAGTATTATATTTTTCAAAGCATTGCACAAGCTGCCCATATTCCTAACAGGGAATTTACAGCAAACGTGAATAACCCTAAATGGATAAACAATAAACTCAAAAATTTCCCGGGTGAATCAAAAGAGGAGAGAGGTCGCATTATTGGCTATTATTAAGGGTATCCTAAAGAAAAGTTTGATTTTGTAACTTTCGAAATGCGTACATTTTTATCGTATATTATTTTTGTCTAATTCTGTCTTACATAATTTTGTCCTGTTATATTTCAATCATATTTAATCTGCGTTCATCGTATACTGTAAAATGCATCTCTCTGTAAATTATTAAATCGGGTTATTACACTCCTGGTGTAGTGTGAGTTATCTAGATAAATTATGTCAATCTTGTTTATAATGTAATGTTTTACTGAATATTTGATTCTTCTTGCGATACCTTCGCTTGTGAATTATCTTACATTTTGAACTCAATCTAGATCCGTGCTAGCTAGAGTTGGTAGTGGATGTTCTTCAAACCTGCCGTTCATACCTAGCCGTGCTAGCTAGAGTTGGTAATGGATGTTCTCCTGCCGTTCATACCTAGCCGTGCTAACCTGAGATCCTCTCCACTGTTATTCTCTCCTATATTTATACGTCTTGTATTCTCTTATCTTGTTTGTATGTCTTCATGTGTCCGTCTCCCTGGATAACGATAAGTCACTTGCGGTATATTACTTGGTTCTCTTCGTTTGTTCCCCCAATTATATTTTCATGTCTTGATGTTTTTTTGTATTTCATGTTTTATTTTTTTCATTATTCCCTTGTTGTGTTTTTCGTCTAAACTTTAAACGATGATCTTGATCCTGTATTGAATTTTATCCCCAGATTGTCAGTCAGTTCCCTCATGCTTTAACGAGGACTGAGTTTAATAATAACAACAATACTAGTACTAATAATAATAATAATAATTTATTTTTCCCAAATAGTATTTTCCATCAAAATTTATTTTGTTATATAATAATCCTAAAGAGAGACAAGTGTGTATATAAAATTCTAGGAAGGTCTAGCATAAGCTCTTCTGTTTAATTCCATAACCTATATCATCATTTGCGTTCTGTATTTCATCCACACTCTTTTGTGCTTCGTGTTCACCGACCCTCAATTCTAATGAAACTATCAGCTCTCTCTCCATGTCTTACTTCCTTCTTTCTTTACTGCAGTATACCAGTTTGTTACTCCCCGACACTGTGACTAGGTTCTCCAGTTTATGAGCTCACTCTCCTACCATTTCCTTTTGCCAGTGTATGTGTGTGTGTGTGTGTGTGTGTGTGTGTGTGTGTGTGTGTGTGAGAGAGAGAGAGAGAGAGAGAGAGAGAGAGAAAATATAAGTCAGCTTTCCGTATATCTAAAGCTTCAGTGACTAGATGGAAACGTGTTCACAACTTTCCCAAACAAGTAGAGCAGTAAACTACCAACTTGGGTAACTCGTGATCGTCAGCACCTACTCAACACCGAAGAAAGAGACAACTAGCGCTTCAACTTGTCCTATTATTGCATACATTTCCCCGGCAGAGACAATAACCAGTCAAAAACTATCATTTTCTTCATCTTGGTTTTCAGGGCGACAGCGTGAGCGTGACAGTTTGGAAGGTGCCAACGATAAAAGTTCAGTGTCTTAAATATAAACTTTTATTATCCCGTTAAATTTTTGGAACTAGTGATCGAATAGGAATCTGCAAGAGGATTAATTACGCGTGTGTGATAGTGATAAGGCCGGTATAGAAGAGGGATGAAACTCGGGAATATCGCAGCTAAGGGATGGATACAGCGGAAAAGGAGGTAAGGATAATACAGGAAAGCAATAACCTGCATCTTGGGTAAACATAAATGATGCAGTAAGGGAGCTGAACTTTATCAGGTAATGACAAACGGTACAGCTGTAATAACTGTAGTAACTATCACAGCTGTAATAACTGTAGTAACATCACACTGACCAAACCTAAACATGCAGTATCACACTGACCAAAGATAAACATGCAGTATCACACTGACCAAAGATAAACATGCAGTATCACACTGACCAAAGATAAACATGCAGTATCACACTGACCAAAGATAAACATGCAGTATCACACTGACCAAAGATAAACATGCAGTATCACACTGACCAAAGATAAACATGCAGTATCACACTGACCAAAGATAAACATGCAGTATCACACTGACCAAAGATAAACATGCAGTATCACACTGACCAAAGATAAACATGCAGTATCACACTGACCAAAGATAAACATGCAGTATCACACTGACCAAAGATAAACATGCAGTATCACACTGACCAAAGGAACAACACTGGTAACTAAGATCCTGCTATGTCTTCCTCTCTAAAATGTGGAAGATAATCATGCTCATGATTTGTTCCAACCAAAGAATCGTTACGAGAACGTTATACAAATGCCTGTTTTTATATAAAGCTAAATTGACATAAATTTTAAAATGTTAGAAGTTATTACAGAGGTTGAGACGTCTCGCAGATTACACTACGCACCGAATAAATGTGTTCTTATTAATTACTCATGTATGGGATTCCTCCTAGAGAACCTATATCATAATTTTTACCTTTAAAAATGTAATAAATTTTCTCTCGATGTATATTCAGACTCTCACGCTGTTAGTTTGCACAACTTAATATATGTCAGCTGTTTAAAAAATTTTTGTTTCACAGTTGTTTGGTTTCTTAGGATAATGAGAAGCCTATGGACAGCACGGTAATATTGTAAACCTTAAAATATAGTAATTAATGTAAACTCACATATAGTTTCCTTGGACAATACTGTTCATAGTACATATACATCAAGGGAAATACGACACACAAAATAGAACCAATGTGAAATCTTTCATGGTTAGCTTAACTAATTTAAAGCCTATACACTACCCAGATATATTTAAGGCAGCATGTAACACGTGTATCGCCAGACAAGTATACACACCTCGGTGTATATACACTTAATATCATTTATGTTGATCTACCTTATTAAGTGGTGAACTATAAAGGACCTGTAGTTAAAGAGGAAACCAAAAAAAATTATGAAATTGAGTATATGGAGAGAACGAGTGAGTAAATGAGTGGTGAAGTAGTGCAAAAAAAATAGAGAGCAAATGAAACCTGATGAGTTTTTTAAGCAAATTCTTATTGAGAATAAGAATATGATAAGTAAATGGGCTAGCCAGTTAAAAATGAGAGAGGGAAGATTTTAGACGGGGTGGTATAGGTACTACAAAGATGTAATGAATGTTTTGAGAAGTTAAATTTTCATGATGAAAGGGAAGCAGTTATTAGGTATACAGAAGTAAGATTAGGGACAAGATAGGCCCACTTAAGAGTAACTCAGGTCAGATCACTGACAGTGATAAGGATATGTGTGAACTTTTCAGTACCTACTTCCTCTCAGTTTTTACTCTGGAAGATACTAGCGAAATGCCAGAAATAATAAATTATGTAGAACAGGACGATAATAAACTATTCACGATTAAGGTAACTAGTGATATGATCCTCAGACAAATAGAGAAATTAAAACCTAACAAATCCCCAGGCCCTGATGAACTGTTTGCGAGGATGTTAAAGGAATGTAAAGAGGAACTTAGCATACCTTTGGCTAATCTTTTTAACATATCACTACAAACTGGCATAGTGCCTGACAAGTGGAAAATGGCAAATGTAATACCTATTTACAAGGCAGGTGACAGGTCCTTAGCTTAGAACTATAGACCAATAAGCCTTACTTCCATAGTTGGTAAATTTATGGAATCAGTAATTGCCGAAGCAATTCGTAGCCATCTTGACAGGCACAGACTGATTAATGAATCTCAACACGGTTTTGCAAAGAGGCGTTCCTGTCTTACGAATTTACTAACTTTCTTCACTAAGGTATTTGAGGAGGTAGATCATGGTATTGGATATGATATTGTGTATATGGACTTCAGTAAGGCTTTGGATAGAGTTCCACATCAGAGGCTATTGAGAAAACTAGGGCACACGGAATAGGAGAAATTTTTTCCTGGGTAGAGGCATGGTTGACAATTAGGCAGCAGAGAGTTTGCATAAATGAGGAGAAATCAGAATGGGGGCACGTCACAAGCGGTGTTCCTCAGGGGTCAGTGTTGGGCCCGTTGTTCACAATTTACATAAACGACATAGATGAGGGAATAAATAGCGACATAAGCAAGTTTGCTGATGACACCAAAACAGGCCGCCCAGTTCATTCTAATGAGGACATTAGTGCACTCCAGATGATTTGAATAGACTGATGCAGTGGTCGGAGAAGTGTCAGATGCAGTTTAATATAGATAAATGCAAAGTTCTAAATGTTGGACAGGAAAATAACCATGCCACATATAAACTAAATAATGTAGATCTTAATATTACGGATTGCGAAAAGGATTTAGGTGTTCTGGTTAGTAGTAATCTAAAACCAAGACAACGGTGCATTAGTGTTCGCAATAAAGCTAACAGAATCCTTGGCTTCATAGCAAGAAGTGTAAATAATAGAAATCCTCAGGTTGTTCTTCAACTATATATCTTTGGTTAGACCTCATTTAGATTATGCTGCACAGTTCTGGTCACCATATTACAGAATGGATATAAATGCACTGGAAAACGTACGAAGGAGGATGAGAAAGTTGATCCCATGTATCAGAAATCTTCCCTATGAGGATAGACTGAGGCCCTGAATCTGCACTCTCTAGAAAGGCGTAGAATTAGGGAGGATATGATTGAGGTGTATAGATAGAAAACAGGAATTAATAAAGGGGACGTAAATAGTGTGCTAAAAATATTTAACATAGACAGGACTCGCAGCAATGGTTTTAAATTGGAAAAATTCAGATTCAGGAAGGATACAGGAAAGCACTGATTTGGTAACAGAGTTGTGGATGAGTGGAACAAACTCCCGAGTACCGTCATAGAAGCTAAGACGTTGTGTAGTTTTAAAAATAGGTTGGATAAATACATGGGTTGGTGTGGGTTGGACCTGACTAGCTTGTGCTACTAGGTCGGATGACGTGTCTGACTTCACTAGGTTAAGGCATTGGCTTAAACCGGTGGGAGAAATGGGTCTGCCTCGCATAGGCCAGTGTTCTTTCTTATGTTCTTATGTTATTTCTTGCATTAGGCAGGGAGGAATAAGGTGTGTAGAGAATAAGGAAGAGTTAGGAGTTAAGGGTGAGCGTGGGAAAAATGCATTAGATAGTGAGCAGAACGAAAATGGGTAAAGCATTTGGGACATGAAATTAAAACTGAGACGCTAATAGCAGCAGATGAGGACACAAATTTTTCAGTGGTTGGAGTATTTGTTCAACATATGCACGAAACAAAGGAAGTAACTTAAGCACTAACATACAGCATGTATAGTTCCTTTGTATTAGAGAAAAGAGGACAAGAGAGTGTGTGCGAATTACATGAGAATGAGCCTGTTGAGTATACCGTCTACAGTATGGTAGAATTATTATTGAATAATTAGGGATAACACAACTTAGGATATAGTATGAGTTTGGAAAAGTATAGACCAAGTGTTTACATTAAATCATTTAAGTAAAAATTCTTAGATAAGGGTAAAGAACGGTTTGTTGTTTTTATAGATTTTAAACAGACATATG